>NC_137082.1:59521583-60106583 GCF_951640355.1 Cnephaeus nilssonii
CAGCCTTCAAACCAACTCCAACCTGTGTCGTGTTTCTATAAATACATGTGATTAGAACACAGCCACGCCCATTTGTTTGTACATTGCCAAAGGCTCCTCGTGCACTGCAAGGCAGAACTGAGTCATTGAGACAGATGCCATATGGCCCCCAAACCCTATAATATTTACTACTAGGTTTTTACCTAACATATGCCTACTCCTGTTCTAGAAACTTAGATTCTTTATTTCCTTAAGGCTGTGTTTTATTTAAAGTTCTAGATCAGCATCTTTGCTTCAGTCAGCATCAACTTTGCAACAGCCAGAGCTTGCCTGTGAGAGACCATTCCACCAAGAGAGACAACAAGGGCCACTTCTCTTAGCAGATGCACAGTCAGCCTTCCAGCTGGGTCAGCCGGGCTGGCCTGCCCTTGGGCTCCCAGTGAATCCCACGGTGTTCTCTAGGGCACAGCAAGGCAGCTTTGTTCCTGATCAGAGCAGAGGGGCCTTCTCTTTCGCCTTTTGGATTTCAGTTGCTGAAATACATGTAGGAGAGGTAATGAAATTGAATGTAATGTTTATTGAACTAGAACTCCCAGAGAAGCTTTGGAGGTACATGTTTTGTAATAGGTTGGTGAGGTGTCAGCAGCTTTGATTGGTGCATAGTGTGACCACTTACAAAAAACTTCACATGCTCCAAGGCTAGGAGGAGCCAAGAAGGGAAAAAGTCAGAAATATATGAAAAGCAAAAGCCCACTTGTCTTCAAAAAAAGAAAAGAAAGAGTAAAAGAAAAGAAAGGAAAATAGGCCAACTGAAAGAATTTGGGAAAATGATATTTTCATATATTATTGTATTGTGGCAAGAGATTGAGAAAAACCCTAAAGGTGATTTTTCAAATGCCACATTTATTGATATACCTGAGACCCTTCTTTTTGTTAAAATTACCTTTGTTGGTGATAGCAATGGAAAAATGTGGAGAGCGGCTACAGTGTTTGGGCAGGTTCAAGCCTGGGACTAATGAGAGGGCACGATCCTTTCATGGCAAAGCCACATGCAAGTCCCAGTACAATTATAGCCAAAGGCTATAGTTGTAAGCTTGACCTTATGGTCTGAACCCGTGGTCCCATGTGGCTGAGTGATATGAGCTGTGGGAGGTGCAGCAAGTAAACAAAGCTTGAACAGGTGCATGTAATTTAGTAGATTTGAAACCCACAAGAACATTGTAAACATCTTGACCACACCCTTACTTTACCTTGTGGAATCTTACAAAATAATAGAGAAAAATGTAAATTGACCATACCTCCACTACGCCCACAGCCAATCAGAGTGAGTATGCAAATTAATCCAACAAAGATGGTGGTTAATTTGCATACATACCTGGGTCCCAGGAACCTCCTCGGCACCCAGGTCACTCCCAGCCAGCCATCGGAATGGGGGGGCCCCTTCCCAAGCCCAAAGCCTGAGGCGGAGGCTTTAGGTTTGGGAAGGGGCCGAGCCTGCGATAGGAGGTGCTGGAGATCCTCCTTCCCAAGCCTAAAGCCTGGGGCAGTGGCTTTAGGCTTGGGCAGGGACCAAGCCTGGGATCAGAGGGAAGGGGAAAAAAATCAATAGAAACATATCCTCAGGTGAGGATAAAAAGAAAAATAAAGAAAGAAATGTCATATCCTATGAAAGACACATCTTGAAAATGCCTAAAGAAAGTTGTCATTTTTTTCATGGTGAAGGGATTGGAGTACATGTTGATGAAAATACCTTGATGGCTGTAGCAGCGGGGTGATGAGGCTGGTGCCTTCCCCTGATCAGCCTGGTTGCCTCCCGCAAAGGAAGGCCAGACTGCGCCTTAGGTCCGCTCCCCCCAGGGAGTGGGCCTAAGCTATCAGTAAGACATCCCCTGAGGGCTCCCAGTATGTGAGCAGGCTGGGATGAGGGACCCCTCCCCAGTGCATAAATTTTGTGCACCGGGCCCCTAGTCTGGCTATAAAATAAAGACTCAGCTTCCAGGCTGTGGCACTGTCTCTCCATCAGAGAGGCAGCATCCCACTAGCCCCAGCTTTATTCTCTTGTCTGTCTTCTCCATCCTTCACTGCTCCCTCTCAGGTTCACCATGGCTGTGCCAGCTCAGCATAGAAAAACAGAATTTATATAATTTCTTTCTAGGTACTTTTAGAGGCATTATTATCTATCCTCAAAAAAAAGTTCTATGGTAGAGGGGAGTGGGTGGAGGTGAGAGGGTACAGGGGGATAGATGGCGATGGGAAAAATAAAATAAAATAATAAAGTATGTACATTAAAATGATCTATGGCAATGAGAGAGAGAGAGAGAGAGAGAGAGAGAGAGAGAGAGAGAGCGCTATTGTTTATTTTTAATTTCAGTGAGAAAGAAGATTCAGAAGAGAATGTGTCACAACTGAACTGGGCGTTTGATGACAGCTGTTATCTGGCCGTGTGATGCTGTGGTAAATTATCTCTTGGGTAAGAATTCTCTAAGCTTCAAGTTCTCTCAGCTGAAAAGTGAAGACAAAATTGAGCTTGCGAGTTGTCACAAGGAATACACGAGATGATGTGTGTAAGCATCTAGCACAGTGGTGGGCCTCCCCTAGTGCTCGGTAAACTTGAGCCCTGGGTGGTTACTAGATGTGCAGGCCCAGGCCGCTGTCCTCAGGAAGGCTTGCTTGCAAGGTTGGCCCTTGGCCTGGGAACTTGATTGGTAAACAGCTCCTGACAACGACATAAAACTTCCTCACTGACAAGAGTGGCTCACTAGGCCTCAGCTGCTTGTACAAATAATGTGATTTTGTGTGGGTCACCTGCTTCCTTTCTGGGAGACTGGAATTTTGGGTTGTATTAAGCAGAGGGTGCCTACGGGACCAGCTCCCAATAAAAACCTTAGACTTTCTAATGAGCTCTTTGCATTCTCTAACTTCCCTGGGCAGAAACAACACAGGCTTGTTGCTGGAGAAAGGAGCAAGCTCAAGGGCGCCCCCTCATAGGAGGGAGAGGGTGGGAGCTGTCTTTTCTTTTATGATCAGGCCGTATCTCTTTGCTGCAAGTCATCTTAGCCCTCAGTAAAGCTATACGCTGATTCTCCTGTGTCTTTCTAGTGACTGTCATACATAGGGGTGGCCTTAGAGACCCCCGCCACGTCTATATCGTTTCTTTATATTGTAATGCTAATTTGATTAGGCTAGCCCACTGGTTCCCAACCTTGGCTATGATCATATAATTATAACTTGGTAAAGGTGGTGTCCTCTGGGTTTCTCCACTGTGAAGTTATTTATTTTTTTCTCTTTGTAGTTAACCAATTCCTTGGGGAGAAACACTGAGACTATGCAAATATCCTATTTTTTCCTCAAACACTTATGCACTAATTTTAGCAACCATTGGTGGATCTTGCCTGCAACAATTCTGACTGGTGTTCTGAGGATAATTTTTCATTTCTCTTATTTTTTTTCTACACTTATTAATTGGAATTCTGTAAGAAAGAGCTGTCTCTCCTCCCCCATTTATTTATTCAATTATTTATTATGCCAGTATGGACTCATGAATATTTATTTTGTTCTATGAGGATCTAATACTATCATTATTATTTATTTGCTCAAATTATTCCTGCTTTGGCCACCAGGAGCTTTTCCATGTTGGTGCCTATGCCTTTTGACATATCCCCATCCACTTTTGAGTACTTCTTTTCATAAGATGCTCCAGTTTTACTGGGTATTTCCCTGCCCCATCTCTAGAGTCCATCTCTAGAGTCAATCTGTTTTGCAAGAAACCCCACTCCCTTTTATTGGAGATTGGAATTGAAAAACCAAGCTCTGGGCTCTGAGTGTGCTCACTGCTGCTGCGGTGCCATTGTTTCCAGTCTTCTCAGTGGAGAGTGTGGAAATAGATGTATATATACTAACCCAAGCATACACACCTCTCTCTGTTAATTTCCAAATCTGTCTGTCAAATACACACACACACACACACACACACACACACACACACACACACACACACCCATGTCTCCCATTCTAATCAAACACCTCCTCAGGGTTCACTCTTGCCTTCTTCCTTTCCTAATTTGTAACTTTTTCCTCTGACAGGGAGAAACCCGACTCTCATTATCTGTAATATTTTTTTTTTTTTATTTTCTCAAACCTAGCCCCATGTGAAGTGGAAGAATAGCTAACTCCGGGAGAAGCAAATCGAGTTCAGTGTTTTTGTACAGTGCTTTGTGTCTTTATTCTTTGCACTGTTATCAGAGTTATTTCAAAGCCCTTATCTGGCCATTTCAACATCTGGGCCACCTGGGTCTGCTTCTACTGACTTTTTTCTATTTTTTGATCATTTGTCACATTATTTTTGCCCCATTTTGAGCTTTATAATATTGGCTTTTATTTGAATACTTTTAAATAGAAGAATGGTTGAGACAGAAGCAAATGTCATTTTCTCCATAAAAAGGCACGTTGCTCCTTGAGTGGGGCTGCTAGAGTAAGGGGAGGAGGCTGATCTAGTCTGATGCGCTCTGATGCTCCGCTAACCTCTGAGATTGCGAGCATGCCAAGGCACAGCAGCCAGCCGCTGGGTATCATTCAGTGTTGGATGCACATACAAAAGTAGAAGATGCCTCTTTGTCTGAAAGCCATCTAGACTACAAATCATGGGTAGAAATCTATTTGAAACAATATAATAAATAAAATTAATGAACATTTGCAATATTGGAAGGCATTAATCATAAACTACAACCACAAGGAAAAAATAGTTGATAACTAGATATGATTAATATATCTATACTAGATTTAGTATCTATATAACTAGATACTTTTAAGAAAGTATCCACAATTTACCCACTTAAAGTGTTTGAGATAGATGTAAATATTATTTTCAGAAGTTGGCAAGAGTTCAATTAATCCACATATAAGATGTTAAAATAATCTTTTTTTTTCTCTTGTAGCTTTGAAAGTTGCTTCTTAGAGATTACATAATAAAACATGAATGTTTTCATTCCAAGATTTCTTAACTTTCAGGGAAAATAGAAAATTCATACATTATAATAACATACAGTATAAAGTAGAATTATATAAATATGAATGTACATATGAATGACTTGAAGGCATGGTAATTATAGCTTTGGGGGTAAAAGGATCTGTGAATTAAAATATGACAAATATCAGGTGCCTGTGAAATAATGTTCAAACAAAATTTCTGAGTGAAGATTTTTTATTGCTTTAAAAATCTGTTCTACGTTTTCCTTAGAGTATTGAAGCTTAAAACCAGTCAGGATATGTAGACCAGCAGATGGCACTCACAGGAAAACCAACAGTCCCTGAGATTTTTTAAACTCTAGAAGGGGAAAATTACAAAGTGAATGCAAAAATAGGTGAAAAATCTATAGTTCCATTACATATGTAAGAGCAAAGAGACAGATTTTGGAAAAGGCAGTATAAGGCCTATGATATAGCCTACTTTCCCTCTAACTTTGAATCAGTATCGAGTATTGAACAAGTGAGTTTTGAAAATCTTGAAGATTGTTTCTAGCCCAAAATATATTGTCTCACACGACCATGACAACGATTATTTAGAGATGCTCTCCTCTCGTAGCAATCGTTCAAAGAGGAGACGCAGCAGGTGGCTAACTGCTCAGAAGACACCAAGAGGCTGCCTTTTGCGGCTCGCAGAGTCTGGCTCCCTCCTGTGCACTTTCCCGACTGGAGGGACACACACCTGCTAAGGCAGGAGCAGCGCGGACTGTTGAACGAAGGAGTCCTCTGCTAATGCTTCACAGCAGAATGTCAGAAAGAAAATGCAGAGGCAAACGCATTCAGAAGGATCAGACATTCTCATGACTCTCCCTCAAGGTGTCTCTGAAAGCACCTCATTTTAATTACTTTGTGCACAGGCTGGAAATAAAATGGGGAAAATAAACATTTTTTGTACAAAAGCACACGAAATGATTTTATCTTGGCAGGAATCAAAAGCTCGAGATACATCATTTTTTTGCCACTTCCAGTTTTTCTTTTTTTTTTCAAGATGAGTTCTCTATTATGTACAGGGCTTACAGGGGAACAATAAGAGTCTTCAATAATTCATGTCTGAGAGGAGTGAAAATAGAGGGGCACACCTTATTATGCGGACATCAAATAGATTACTCATTCTGCCGCCTAGAAAACAGTCCAAAGCAGCCTCGTTTCTACTGAAAAGGCCCGTTCTCTCCCCGCTCCCCCCCCCCCCCACGTCCCCGGCCCCATTTCAGAAATGTCTGATACTGGAGGGCCTAAGAATCTTGGACCAGAACCCCTTCCCATTCCTAAGGGTTTGTTCTCCTTTGGAATTTAAGCTTAAAATCTAGATAGAATTTTGTCAGCTAGCAAGAGGAGAGAGGGAGGGGAAGAAAGAGAAGGAAACGAAGCTGGAGAGCCTAAGGACCCCCTTCCCTTCACGCCAAGTGGGAGTGTTGAAGTGACCTGGCAGAGGCTGTGGCCCCAGGTGCAGTGGTGTGAGCAGCATCGGCTCTGCGGCTGTGAACAGCTTTAAAGCGTGTGCAGCTTCCTCCCTGCCACATTCTGTCATTCGAATCTGAAATGGCAGCTGTGTCAAGACAAGTTTGCATTATGTAGACCTAATTCCAATTTAAAAAATGCTGACTCAGAAGCCTATGTCACTCAGCAACAATCAACTGTATTTGTCCGTTTCTTTGGGGAGAGAATATCAGATCCAGGATATCCAGTGAAAAACAAGATAATTGATTAAACAAACAAACAAACAAACAAACAGCTGGACACTTCAGAATAGCAAAAAGAGAAGACTTTAGAGAAGCCAGAGAGAAAATGTAAACCTAAGACCCACAAAGAACTGGCTATTAGATGAATTCTGACTTCTCAAGCACAGCAATGGAAGCCAGAGAGTGTGAAGTGATAGCTTAGGAGTGGGGAAAACTGACCCTCTGGAATTCTACAGGCAGAGAGAACATTTTTCAAGGATAAAGGCAAAATAAAAGTCTACATAAACCGAAACTGATGGTTTCCCAGATTCACTAGCCAAAACCCTCCCTAAAATAAATACTAAAAAACAATGCAATTAAGAAGATTTTAAAAATTCTGGCCATACATTGCTTATAACAAAAACATAAGAATGCAAAGATTGACAGATAATAGAAAGAATTATACCAAATGTTGATCAACCAAAAATACACATTTTAATTAAATATACCACAAGAGTGTTGACATAGCTAGTGAATATCTACAAAAGACTTCAAGCAAAAAGCATTACTAGTGGTAAAAGCTCACTTCCAACTGATAAAAAGTTCAATTCATCAGGAAGATATGAAATGTCAAAATTGTAACAGCATAATTTAATTTAAAAAATAGAACTGGCCGAAACCGGTTTGGCTCAGTGGATAGAGCGTCGGTCTGCGGACTGGAAGGTCCCGGGTTCGATTCCGGTCAAGGGCATGTACATTGGTTGCGGGCACATCCCCCCCGGTGAGGGGTGTGCAGGAGGCAGCTGGTCGATGTCTCTCTCTCATTGATGTTTCTAGCTCTCTGTCCCTCTCCCTTCCTCTCTGTGAAAAATCAATAAAAAAATATATTAAAAAAAAAAAAAATAGAACTGCAGGGCGAAAACAAACACATGTAGATTTGAACACATCCCTCTTAGAAATTAATAGTTCAAGCAGACAAAACTGAATAATGATAGAAGGTTTAAAAAGCATAATTAACAAGGCTAGATACCTGCAATATTGTATGCAACAATTAAAGAATGTACATTTTTCCAAACACATGGGAACATTTTCAAAAATTGATTACCCAGACGCCATAACTACCTCAACAGAAACAAAGGCCTGCTATCACAGAACCCATATTTTCTGACCAAAATATAATTAAGTTAAAAGTAAAAACAAAACTAAAAGAACTCCATGTTTGTAAATTTTTATTTTATTTAAAAAAAATCTTTATTGTTGAAAATATTATACACATCCCCTTTTTCTCCCCACTGACCCCTTCTGGCCCAACCCCCCTTCCCCCCACCCCAGGCCTTCACCACCCTATGTCCATGGATTATGCATATATACATACAAGTTCTTTGGTTGATCACTTCCCACCCACCCACACAACCCATCTTCCCTCTGAGATTGCACATTCTGTTCTATACTTTCATGTCTCTGGATCTATTTTGTTCATCGTTTATTTTGTTCATTAGTTCATGTTTAGAAATTTTAAAACTTCTAGAATACTCACAGGCCAAAGGAAAACCAAAAATACTGTGTCCAGAAGAGTGAAATGCTGTGAAACTAACATGGAAATGTATAACCTTTAATGCTTTCATTTAAAAGGAAAGGAATAAAAACGAAGGCACTAAGCATCCAACATAAGAAACAAAATAAAAATAAAAATCCCCAGCAAATTAATCCCAAAGGAAATAGAATGAAGGAAGGTAATCCTCTCTAATAAAATGGTAATATGCAAATTAACCATCACTCCGCTACATAAGCCACACCCACCAGCCAAGCCACGCCCACCAGCCAATCAGGGCGAGTATGCAAATTAACCCCAATCCAAGATGGCTACAGCCACAGAGAGCAAGGTTTCCCAGGTAACAGAGCAAGCCAAGCTTTCCATAGCCGTTGCAGGCCTAAGCCTCCACTCAAGCTACAAAGTTTCAATAATAGAAGGTAAACAAATTGAAACAAATGGCGGCAGACTGGAGCTTGAGAGAGCAGGCCAGGTTGCCGGCGGCAACAGGGGAAGCAAAGCTTTCCGCACACCCTGGCCGGGCCCACCCGCTTAAGGCTACAAAGTTTCAATTGTAGAAGGTGAATTAACTGCCACAGAAAATGGCTGCCGCCCCGGAGGGAGCAGCAGGCTTGGCTCCGCTCCAGGCTACAAAGTTTTAATTGTAGAAGGAAAATAAATTCCAGATACCAGGGCCTCTGCTTGGGTCGCCAGGGGGCGTGGCCGGCCTGAAAACCACCACAGGCCCCTCGCTCAGGCTGCCCCACGCCCCAAGGGAACCCCACCCTGATCCAGGACACCTTCAGGGCAAGCCAGCTGGCCCCCACCCCTGTACCAGGCCTCTATCTTATCTAATAAAAGAGTAATATACATATTGATCATCACTGCAACACACAATATAGCTGCCCCCATGTAGTAAAAGATCCTGCCCTCATGTGGACACAAGATGGCCAGCAGGAGAGGGCAGTTAGGAGGCACCCGGCCTGCAAGGGAGGGCAGTTGGAGGTGATCAACCCTGCAGGGGAGGGCAGTTAGGGGTGACCAGGCCAGCAGAGGAGAGAAGCTGGGGGCAAACAGGCTGGCAGGGGAGCAGTTAAGCATCAACCAGGCTGGCAGCGGAGTGGTT
Organism: Cnephaeus nilssonii; assembly: GCF_951640355.1. Classification (NCBI taxonomy): domain Eukaryota; kingdom Metazoa; phylum Chordata; class Mammalia; order Chiroptera; family Vespertilionidae; genus Cnephaeus; species Cnephaeus nilssonii. The sequence goes on from NC_137082.1 coordinate 59,530,900, forward strand.
AGGGGGTGATCAGGCTGGCAGGCAGAAGCGGTTAGGCGCAATCAGGAAGGCAGGCAGGCAAGCAGTTAGGAGCCAGCAGTCCTGGATTGTGAGAGGGATGTCCGACTGCCCATTTAGGCCCAATCCTGTTGGGATCGGGCCTAAACGGGCAGTCGAACGGGATCAGGCCTAAACGGGCAGTCGGACATCCCTCCAGGAGTCCCAGATTGGAGAGGGTACAGGCTGGGCTGAGGGACAATCCCCCGCCGTGCACGAATTTCATGCACCGGGCTTCTAGTGATAGAAATAAAAGCCACCATTAATGAAACAGAAAACAAACATAAAAAAGAGAAATAATGTGAAAAATGGGTTCTTTGAAAAATATGAATAAAACAGACAAGCCTCTGAGGTAGTTAATCAAGGAGACAGAGAGAAGACAAGAGATATTGGGATGAAAGGAGGACTCAACTATAGATGCTTCCAAGATTTAATAGGTAAGAATAAACTATGACCAATTTTAAGTTCTAATTTGAAAATTTAGATGGAATTGAGTAATTTAAAAAATACAACCTAACCACACTGACACTAGAAGAAATAGAAAATCTGAATATCCTCATAATCACTAATGAAATGTAATCAGTAGACAGGAATCTTCTTAAAATGAAACTTTCAGCACATTTGACATTACAGGTAAACACAAGGGACATTAATTCCAAGTTCACACAAACTCTTGTGGAGAACAAAAATTAGTATAATCTTGACACTCAAACCTAATGAGGAAAAAAAAAGATTTTTAAAATACTTAAACAAATCTTAGCAAACTGATTGAGCAGTGCACAAATAATAATAATAATATATCATGACCTAGATGGGTTTATCTCAGGAATAAAAGGTTATTTTAACTTTAGAAAATAATTCATTGCAATCTTCTTAATTTAAAAGAAAAAAAATCCTATCACCATCTCAACAGAGAAAAGGCAGAAAAAAAAAAAAAAAGGCATCTCTTTCCTTGATAAAAAGTTCTACAAAAGTGCCCTGGTCTCAGGTTTGATTCCCAGTCCAGGACACATACCTGTGTTGCAGGTTAGATCTCAGGTTCTGGTCCCAGATGAGGTGCATTTGAGAGGTAACCAATCGACGTGTCTCCCTCACATCAATGTTTCTCTCTCTCCTTCTCCTCCCTTCCTCATGATTAATATGAATGGTGCCAGATAAATGTTGGAAATATCAGGGGGAACACTTTATAAAGTATATGATTATCTGACCACCATGCTAGACACCTGAAACAAATACAAAGTAATATTGAAAAAATAAAGGTAAAATAACATATTTCCATATAACTTAATTGAAAAAAAGAAACAACAATATGATGACAATAAGGAATGGACTTAATACATATTTTATACCTAGAAATATAGAGTAAAATGTTGATGTCTAATTCTGGTTCCGCTACATAGAGGAATTACCAAATATCTATAACATCAATATCCTTATCTATAAGAAGGGAATAATACCTACTTTACAGGGATGTTGTGAATATAAAATGAGATTATTAATGTGAAGTACTTACATACAGTTTCTGGCATGTAGTAAGTACTTAGCAAATATTACATATCTTATTACTATTGCATATGAAATACTATTTAATTGTATAAGCAATTAAAATGATATTAAATTAAATTTATTTTCATAAAAATACATTCATAGAATATGAATTAAAAAGTTAACACGACAGCATATACAGCCTACGTCTATTTTTGTAAAGAACAAAATTTATCAAAAAATTCTGCGAATATATACATAAGTTGTTAACATTGAGGAGTGCAGGTTATTTACGTCTTTTTTTTTTTCCCCCTGTGTATATTTATCTTCCCATTTTTCTTCAATGGCTCTGCCCTGCCCAATGGAATGTTTTCCTTAGGAACCGTGCAGTGCCCTGGCGGACAGCAGAGGGCGCTGACGCTCCTGAGTTCCTCCTGGAGCTAAAACTGACCATGGAACCCACAGTGAGCTGTCCAGGGGCTGAAGAAGGCAAGAGCCCCAGTCGCAGATAGAAAAAATAATTTTCTGCCCCCAAACAGACAAATACCTGCACGTTAGGAGCTATTGGTGCCAGGATCCCACCCCAGACAATTTTTATCAGACTCTCTAGATCATGATATATTATTATTAATTATTATTTATGCACTGCTCAATTCAGTTTGCTAATTCTAATGTGCTGCCAGGGTTGAGAATCTCGGATGCATAAGGAAACTGAAAGCAATTTAGACGCTCCGGGAATATTGAGGGGCGGTATGCCTGTTGCTCTCATTTCTTCAAAGATGCGGTCCAGCTGCCGCAGTGGGCCCTCGCCTGTCTCTGCTCACATCAGTGAGCCTCCTTCCCTCCTTTCCCAGCCCCTCTCCTCGGCATTCTCTGGTAAAGAAGTAGGCTGCCTGGTCTCTTCCATCAGATGGGAGCACAGAGCCTGTGTGTGTGTGCTGTGGTGGTGGTGGGGGGAGAGGGGCACCAGTGGAGGGGGCCTGGAGGACCCACGCTCCCCACGGACTACAGTCCATCTGATTCCTTCAGATGTTTCACACGAGTTTATTATGAGATGTTCCACCCCATGAGGTTTCCTTATTCCATACTGCACTCCCCACCCTGGAAGCTAGTCCGGTTAATGATGAAGCAAGCGCCTTACCCACAGATTCCTGGGCTGCCAGCGGCCAGCAAGCCCAGCTTCGCCCAACAGAGAGTAGTGACTGGACCTTGGGGTGCGCGACCTTGCACTCTGAGTTCTTGTGCTCCACACTTTGGGGCGGGCAGGGGGCTTAGAGGGCTTGGCTGCTCAGGAAGCAGGAAGTGGGGTGAAGTCAGATTGAAGATAGAGAGCCAGTGTCACCAGCTCCCCTGGCTGTCACCCCCTGCACCACAGAGTAGAGAAGACCACTGTGCTTAGCTCCTCTTCAGCCCCAAACGCCCTCGTGCTGCATCCTGTCTGGTTCGGTGGGTGTTGGCATCTCGCTGGGTGTGAGTACCTACAGAGGACTAATGTCCTAAGGAATGCACCCTCCCTTCTCCTAGGGATGGTGAGTAGAATCACAACCTCTCCTGGGTTTTCCAGAGAACCACATGCGGAGTGCAAAAACGAAAACAAACCCCACGTGATTGTTTAACAGGGACGCTCATATCTGTACTATTATTTCCCCCTAGCCTCTTCTCCTCCCCTCAACATACCTGACAAAGAGTAAGAGGGGAAGTAGATCCCAGCAGTGCTTTGGGTTGTGTCATAGGAAGAAAAGGAACAATAGGTTTAGATGCTGCATTTTCTGGGAGCAGGCCTGTTGGAAAGGTTTGTCGGACCATCACGTGGAGAACACTTGGGAAAGTAAAGACTATCCAGACCCAAATTAGTTCTCATCGAGTCGTTGCAGCTCCCTGAGGCTGCATGGCACCCCGGCCTGAAGCTTAGTCCCGTAGGACAGCTGTGCACTATTTCTCCCCATGCTGTGCGGTGGCTGGGGTTCGTCTGCTGACCTTGCCCGGCAGCTGAGACAGCTGGGTCTTTCTAGCTGCTTGATCTTTCCTTTGGGGCTTCTTCCTGGCAGGATGGCCGGAGGGCAGCGTCCTGAGATGACCTGGTAGATGGTCTCAGGGAACACAGGCAGAACCCAAAGGCTGTGAGACCTCAGCTCTGGGCCTGAACATCACTTCCTCTACTTAATGAGTCAAGGCAAGCCCCACGTGGGGAAATAGACGCCCTCTCTTAATGGAAGAAGTGGCAAAACATTTGCGGCCATATTTAATACATCATAGCATTTCTCACCCAGGGCACTAGTTGATATTTTGGGGCAGTGGTCGGCAAACTCATTAGTCAACAGAGCCAAATATCAACAGTACAACGATTGAAATTTCTTTTGAGAGCCAAATTTTTTAAACTTAAACTTCGTCTAACACCACTTCTTCAAAATAGACTCGCCCAGGCCGTGGTATTTTGTGGAAGAGCCACACTCAAGGGGTCAAAGAGCCGCATGTGGCTCGCGAGCCGCAGTTTGCCGACCACGGTTTTGGGGAAATTAATTCTTTGTTGAAAGGGGCAGGGAGAGGGGAGAGGGCTGTCCTGTGCATTATAGGATGTTTAGCAGCCAGAAGCACACTCCCACTGAAAATGTTTCTGCACATTGCCAAATGTCCCTGAAGGGGGACAAAATCACCACCAATGGGGAGCCAGGGATCTGCTCCAAGAGTTGATTATTTTAAAGATGGGTTTTCTGTCACTTGGTATCAGTACCTACTTTTTGAGAACAGCACTGACTCAGGTCTGCTTATATACATGAACATCCCCATCCAGAATGACTCCTTTGGCTGGAATGCCAAGCTCACATGCCAGTCTGAGTGCGTTCAGGGATGCTCTGCTGAGCAATATGAAGCACATCATCCCACGTGAAACTCATAAGCATTAGGAAGCAATCAGCATTGCTGCTTCTCGTTCCCCACAGTTACATGCACTGACCTTTGTCGGGATCCATGAGCCAGGACTAGCCAGTGATGGCCACCTCAAAAGATAAGGGAAAAAGCCCTAGCTGATTTGGCTCAGTGGATAGAGTACTGACCTGCAGACCAAAGATGTCCTGGGTTCAATTCCGGTCAAGGGCACGTACCTTGGTTGCAGGCTCCTCCCCAGCCCAGACCCTGGTCAGGGCTGGTGCAGGAGGTAACCAATCAGTGTGCTTCTCTCACATCATTTCTCTCCGTCTTTCCCTCTCTCTTCCACTCTCCCTGAAAATCAATGGAAAAATATCCTCGAATGAGGATTAACAAACAAACAAAAACAAAAACGGCGAGGGAAATGAGTTCATTGTGCAGATGGGAATGGAAGAGGCATTCTACAGTTCATTGGGACCTGGGTTACTTTAATTTTGTTCACACACATAATAGAAACATCTACCACCTGCGACATTCCCACGTCACACTGGGGGTGATATTTGTGGAGTTATATTCTTATGGCTGCTCTTACCTCAACAGTCATTTCTTCCTAAACAATGATTAATTTTCAGGGTTTTCCTATATTTTATTGTTCCTTTGCCCCACATATCAGAGCTGCCGGAATCATTACAAAGTAATAGGAAATCTTAATATCTCCAAATGCTAAATGCTTTTTGGTTTGAAAGTGGCGTGTATGCCTGTGCTTTAGCAACTGAGGCTTTTTCCAGCTCCTCGGGCTGTTTGTGCTGATGATAATCTCAGCTGAGAGGTGTTGCTGACACCATTATTTCTTGAAAGAGACTGAAGGACCCGGCATCTTTATGTTCAGAAAGCAGCCCATTTTGTCATCCCGGTTCTTTGATGTTGCCAAGAATCACTGAACTGTGAGAAGCGGACAGGAAATTCATATTTCACAGAAAAAAAATAGTTTTGCTCAATAAAGAAGGAACATAATATTGGGTTAGAACGTTCTGCTTATGGGACTGATCACGTGGAGAGTCAGTGTGAAAACTGCCATGGAGACTCTGCTGAAATGTTTTGTCCCATGGCTAAGCCCTTTCGCTGCTTACCTTGCAGATAAAGGACTCCAAAAAGTTATTTTTCTTTGGAAAAGCATCTGATTTGGGGGAAGTGGAGCCAGGTGGCACGCTAACAGTTCCAGCATTGCCTTCACAGGTTTGATGCATTGCAGCCAGATTTTAATTGGAACCTACACATGAAAAAGAGACTCTTTTGACTGTCTATAAATAATCACAACATAGCGGAAATGTAGCAGCTATGGAAATAGTTACAGCAAATAAGAACGTCCTCGGGAAAGCTGCAAAGTCTTTTTTCTTTTCCTTCTTTTCTCTGTACCCCTCATCAGCCCTTCTTGTTTGTTCATAGCCCAGCTTCCTTGTACCCAGAATGACCCCCTAAACTAGGTTTGCCATTCTGTCTATGCATGATTTGCTCACTTCTGTTTTTCTTCAATGTGGGGCTATGGTATAATTTCCCTTGGTTTCCAAAGTTCTGGCTGTTCTTAACTAGCTTAAACAGTATCTGATTTAGAACTGCATTTTCAGTAACGTGTTGGGTAAGTCCTTAAGTCCTATGAGACAAGAGCACTGTATTGAAATCACAAAACAGGTGCCCTTTACCTTCTCAAGGGTTGTGCACTATGTCCACATGCCATTTACCCCAACTGTAAGCCCTTGAGGTCAGGACTCACATTAGATCTGGGAGTTAAGACTGTCTCTTTAAGAACCACTTGTGTCTTATAACACTTGGAGAACCTACAAATGGGAATATGTTGATTGAAAATAATTTAACATTTAAAGATATTCGGACGGAGCTGGGGCCCAAGTCTCTAAGCAAAGCATGGACTTCAGTTTTTGGTTCCTTGCTCTAAGAATGGTTAAGGAGTCTAATATTTGACCAGATGAGGCCATTTCACCAGAACCTGCACATTAGGGTGCTCAGACCACCTAGGAGCCCCCAACATTGAGGCAAGAGAGCAGCTATATTAGAAGGTACTGAAGGTTGTGTATGCACATCCTTGCCTCTGTTTTTAAGGGGTTACGGAGGCCAAGATACTCACCCTGACAACCAAAACTTCTGGACTATATAACGCTCCCACCCCCACAACATAGCAAAGGTAGAGAAAGCATTTAGGTGGACTCAGACAGAGAGAGGCACACTTCCTGGGTAATAAACAACTAGCAACAAGCATTTTGCACTCTGTTTACTGGGATTAGCAGTTTCCTGGTAAAACAATACTTCCCAGCAGTGAGCAGTATGGGGACATACATTCTGTGCTTAGAGCAATGCTATGCCCAAAGGTGCTTTTCCAATTTGTAGTGGAGACCCTAACGAAAGGCCCAGAAAACCAACAATGAGAGCTGAAAGCTATACCTGGATGATGGAAAAAAAGAACCCAGAGAGCAACCAGTTACTTAGCCACAAACGTTTCAAGATGAATCTACTTTTATTAGGTTGTATTTATACTGGAACTTTATCACATAACACTTCTACATGTGTATATGTAAATATGTGTATATGTAAGTATATTATGTACATTGGGAAATCTATTTAATTCTCATTGAATTGAATGAGATCAATCATTTTCTAACTTTTAAAAAATATTTTTTTATTGATTTCAGAGAGGAAGGGAAAGGTAGGGAGAATAGAAACATCAATGATGAGAGAGAATCATTGATTGGCTACCTCCTGCACACCCCACACTGGGGATTGAGCCTACAACCTGGGCATATGTCCTAACCGGGTATCAAAACTGTGACCTCCTCGCTCATAGGTCGAGACTCAACCACTGAGCCATGCCAGCTGGGCCATTTTCTAACTTTTAATTGTCTTTATGAAGCTCCATGTTAAAGAGCTCCTGCAGGTGTTATTATAAACTAGAGGCCCGTTGCATGAAGAGATTCGTGCAATAGGCCTTCCTTCCCTTGGCTTCCAGCACCAGTTTTCCTCTGGCACCTGGGACCCAGGCCTTCGCTCTGGCTGGAGTCTGCCGCCTTTGCTGCAGGCTTCGGCCAGAGTCTGCCACCTTCGTCTTCACTGCAGACTCAGGCCAGAGTCTGCCATCTTTGTCTTCGCTGCAGATTCCAGAGTCTGTAGTCTTCATCTTCACTGTAGCCAGAGTGCCACTCCTGTAGATCCCTTCACCCCCCGCCCTCCCTCTCATAGCAGGTGTCCTGCCCCGCCCGGCCACTCCACACCTGGAGCAGCTGGGCAGCCACCATCTTTCTCCTTCTAATTTTCATATTCCCTCCTGATTGGCTGGTGGGCATAGCGGAGTGATGGTTAATTTGCATGTTTCTCTTTTATTAGTGTAGATGTGTAACATGGACAAGGGAGATTTTAGTGCCTGGAGTAGCAAAGCTGGTTAAGAACAGACTTTACTGAAGGCTGCCCAACCAGAACTTCTTTCTCTTTGAGTGTTATGGGCAGATTTGTGTTTTCCCAAATTTCATAATTGAAGCTCTAACCTCCAGTACCTCAGAATGGGAGTCTGGAATAGGTTCTCTGACTTGATTTGATTTAAAGGAATTAGTGACATGTTTCTAGAAGTAGAGAGGGCACTGGCAGTCACAGCATTCAGTGTCAAACAGTTACTTATCACTTGTAATCCCCTGTAATCAATGGCCTCTGATAGACAAGGCTTTGGGTGATCAAATAACAACTGCCATAAAACATTTTAGTAAAAATAAAGAGTATAATAATGTCTGTTGGCTGCTTCTAAGGGTGCTAGAAAGTTTAGAGAAAGAAACTTGAGCTCAGGACTTTAAGTTTCCAGCTTTTAAGAGAGCTATGAATTTATCTCCTGTAACTGCAGAATTGGCATTTTTAAAAACACAACTCAAAGTCTACTCTCTCAGGAGGCTAAATTATAATACAGATTGAATATAAATTTTTGCAGGGTCTCCTATAAACATAAAACCTACCACGCCTACATAATGAAGATATAGAAAATCTGAATGGACCAATAACTACTAAAATATAGAATTGATAATAATAATAAAAATGTCCCAAGAAAGAAAAAATCCTGGACCTGATGGCTTTATGGGTGAATTTTAAAGAAAAATAATACCATTTTTTCACAAACTTTTTTTTAAAAAATGAAGAAAAGTGCACTTTCTAACTCATTCTGTAGCACCAACATCTGTAGCACCAGACACTACAAGAAAAGAAAACTACAGACCAATATATTTTTATGAATACCAATGAAAAAAAAATCAACAAAATACTAGCAAACCTAACTCAACAGCATATAAAAATAATTATCATGACTAATGGGATAAGGAGAAAACAATATGATTATCTAAATTTATGCAGACAAAGAATTTACAAAATTCAACATCCTTTTATGATAAAAACACTGAACAAACTATGAATAGAAAGAAAATAGCTCAACATAATGAAAGCCATATATGAAAAACCCATAGTGAACCTCATACTCAATGGTGAAAGACTGCAAAGTGTTTTCCCTCAGATCAGAAACAAGGCAAGGATGCCAGCTTTTACCACTTCCAGTTAATGTAGTATTGGAAGTTCTAGCCAGAGCAATTAGGCAAGAAAACAAAATAAAATTCAAATTGCAGATAATATGATCTTACATGTAGAAAACCCTAAAACCTCCATAAAGATGATCAAATAAATGAAATTAGCAAAGAAGTAAAATACACAAATATCAGTTACATTTTCTTTCTGTACCCCAAAATCAAACAACCTGGAAAGAAAATGACAGAAACAATTCCATTTATAATAGCATAAAAATAGAATCAAGTACTTAGGAATTAACAAAAGAGATGAGAACTCATAAAATGAAAACTACAAAATTTTGCTGAAAGGCAGCAATACTAGTATAGCCCCACTCCAGGGTGTCCTGGAAGACTGCTGTGGAAAGGAAAGCCTCTTGAGGGCAGAGTACACGAGGCTGTTTATTTTGCCTGGGAGGAGGAATGCTCAGAAGTATGTCTCCGCATTTATTCAGAGCATAAGTGTCAGGACTTAGAACATGGTTAGAGAACTGGTCACAGGTGGCTGGTATACAGGAAGGTAAAGTGGTTTATGGATAGCACTATTTGAATGAGTACAGAAAGTAAAGATATTTGTGTCCCATATTCATGTTCACCAAAGAACAGTCTCAAAAGAGGAAGAATTTAATAAGCAGGTAGACAAGATCACTCATTTTGTAAATGTTAGTCATACTGTTTCCCCTGCCACCCCTATTGTCATCCAGTGGGCTTATGAACAAAGTAATTATGACAGCGGAGACAACAAAGAGCCCCCCGAATGGGTGGGGGGTTGATTAAATTAGACCACTTCACCATGTTTTATTCTCATTGGAATAGACACTTACCTGGGATATGGAATTGCCTTCCCTGTTGGAACTGCTTCTGCCAAAACCACCATCTGTGGGCTTTCAGAATGCCTTTATTATCATTATGATAGTCCATAGTTTTGAGTCTGACAATATTTAGTATAACTAAGTTTACAGTAAATGTAATGTAGCAATGGGCTCATGCACTGCAAATACCCCAGTTTTAATTGTCTGAACAGCTGGCCTGATAAAACAGTGAAATGGTCTTTTGAAGGCCACACAGCACTGCAACACTTTGGAGAGCTGGAGCAATATTCTCTAGAATGTGATATATTCAGAGTCAGCAAACAACACATGTCAATGTTTCTCCCATAGCCATGATTCACGTGTCCAATAATCAAGGGATGAGAAGAGGAGTAGTTCTCTCACTATTATCCCTGATGACTTACTAGTGAAATTTTCATTTCCAAGAGGCTGCAACTTTGGGCTCTGCTGATGTAAAGATCTTATTCTCCCTAGGAAGGAATGTTTCCACCAAGGGACACAGCGTTCCATCAAGCTGAAAGTGGAGATTGCCTTGTGGTCTCCTAAGGCTATTTGTGCCAGTGAACCTACAGACAAAGGTGAGTTACTGTGTTCACGGATGTGATTAATTCTGACTGTCAAAGGAAATAAGTTTGCTACTACACAATGGGGGAAAGAGATGGTCTAGAATACAGGAGATCCTGATGGTGCCTGTTGTCCCATGTTCTATAATGAAAAATCGCAGCCACATGACAGTCAGGAATGCTCTTGGCATAGACTTTTCAGAAATGAAGGTTTAGGTCACCACCAGGAGGGAAATCACAACCAGACATTGGCTGAAGGTGAAGGGAATATGAAATATGAAAACTTTTTCTTTCTTTGTTCCCCACTCCAAATCTTTAATCTAAATTAAGATATATTAATATCTTGACTTCTTATACCTCAATGTTTAAGCTACAGGATGGCAGAAGGTTGAATGTGACTTAACTATAAGAGGAATTACCATCGTTAAAAAGTGAATACACTGAATCTATATTGTCTTTTGGAGAGAGGGGATTAGTGTGTTTTCCATTATGTGAGAGATACTTGGATCGTGTTAGGTAGAGGCACGATTTTCTTATGTCTTTATCTGGAAGTTAAATATGGTTAAAAGTTATAGATGCCAAGTTGACGGCAGATGGACTCTGGTGTTTTTTTAGCTGTGTCACTTTAGTTAGGTTGGATCTATTTTTCTCAGAATGCGGTGCCCTGTATGGCTCTGAGTTAAAATTGGCCAAAAGCCCAATTGGAAGGAGGAGGAAGCAAAGCAGCAGTGATTACTCGTGGTGGGTTCGATGCAGCAGTGCCAGGGGGCACAGCTTGCCTTTGCTCTCCTCCACCCCACGTCCAGCTCTCCTTCCTGACTGACGACCGTTTGGAAAAGCAGCGGCCCAGGCCCACCTCCAGAGCCTGGTGGTAAGACCCACCAAGGTGGTGGTGCACAGAAGCCGGAGTCTGCAATCTGTAGTCCCCCCTTGGTGGCTGGACATGCTTGACTTCTCGGATTGGTGCCTCCTTCTCTGATACTCCAGATTCCTTCCTGGACCTTCACTTTCCCCAGCTCCACCTACAGCAGTGCAAGGTCCCATTCCTGTACTAAAGCCCATATCCCATATCCCCAGATCTGATTGGATCTTGACTTATTTAAATGCTATGTCAAACCAAATGAAGGAATTTTAAGTAGTGAGTGATAGAAGGAAAAATGCCTTCTCCAGGAAACCTAGATAACTGCTATGATTTTAGTGCCATTAATGGCTAGTAATAATAATAACTGTCATTTATTGAGCACCTACTATATGCCAGGCATGGGGCCTTGCATACCTTATACCACTTACTCCTCACAAAAACCTTTTGAGGTAGGTACAAATATCATACTATTTGGCAAGTGAGAATATGTTTCGGGCTAGCTCAGACCTGAAAATGCATGTTCTTAACAACTATGGTATACACATAAAATGCCTCCACTTGTCACACATTAAAATTATTTATTCACTTATTAGTGTCCATCACTAGAATATATTTCAAGGTCAAAAAGTACATCCTTTTAATATCTTTATTCTTAAATCCAAAGTCTGAAAATTAGAAGGTTTATGATAAATGTTTACTGAACAAATGGACAAAGCGAAGGAACAGTGGTAGGACATGTGGCCAGCATTAGGACTTCTGGCCAAGAAAATTGGCATTGACTCTTGCAATGGACATTGGTTCACATTTCCAGGACGTAGGCCTAGCTACATAAAAGAATTCAGAAGCAATACAGAGTGAGCTTATGCTATTGATAGGAATAATGGTGATAGAAAGTAAGGTTTATCATCTAGATTCACTCACATGCTGACTGGGAGAGAGGGAGGGGGCAGCCTGAAGGCCCCTCTTATAGAAAAGCACATAATACCTTGAAACACGGCATTTATTTTTACTTTAAGGAGTACATACATCTATTCAACAGTAGGGGGAGCAAGATGTAGGGAAATCATATTTTAGAACATTAAAGAAAGTGATTTTACACAAAGCAGCCTGAAAATGGGGTGTTGCTATATTTTAAATACTGACTTCTATTTGAAATGATTTTGAAATTGCTTACTAGAGCTGTGACATCCTGGCGCGCAGCTCAGGGAAGATTCGGCAATGATCAATGAGGAAAAATCATGGTTGATTGTTTTTAACCTGCATTAACTGATTTGTCCTTTGACAGTGGTAAAATTCCTACCATATTCATGCTAATTAGACCCAGGCTTGAACCCTTTTTGGTGGTCTATGGAAAACCAAAATTGAAGCGAAAATTTTGTTTAAATGATACTATTCAAATAATTTCCCAGGTATAATATAGTGTAATAATGTAAAATTTGCAGTACTTATGATTATGTGTTTGCTTGTTTTGTGAACAAGGCCTATATTTTGCCTTGAAATTCAAGAAGAAATTCATAGGCTGGTTCTTTGAAGACTAGAGAAAATCAAGGTCACTTCAAGTGTTTGGCAGACCAATGTCGATGGTATTGCCCTTTGAGAAGAGTCCTTTGAATACTCTCCATAACACTCTCCATCACAAATATTTCCTTTAAAATACCCGTAACTGGCATCAGAACAAACATAAGCTTTCAAAATTATTCTGACCATCTCTGAATTTTTAAATTAGAGTTGAGGGGGAAAATAGTCTGCATTGTCAAACTGAGCAACTTAGTTGCATAATGAATTATTCCTATTTTATTTTAATTTAATTATGCAAATTTGGTCTGAAATGAATTCCAGTGCCTGTAGAGTTGACATTTGTTTGGTTCATTTCACTTTCAGAGCTTTTCCTTTTTTCCTAGTCTCAGTAAGCACACCTGGCAAGGCACAGGGCTCTGAAACATTCCGGTCTTCACTTAAGCTCATAATATTGATAATAGTAGGCATAACAGCAATATAAACTATTTGATATGAAAACCGAATTACAATACAAAAACTGACCATGAAAATCTTCATTTGCTTTGTCAGTATAAATATGAGCAAGTTTATTCCTAAGCCTGGACTATGATAAAATTTTATGATACCGAAACTAAGTTTTGGTATTTGTTGATTTTCTTAAGGTTGCAGTCTGTCATAAGCGTATGATCTACTTTGACGCAAGAGTTTCCTTACTATGCTATGCTTTCCTAATACTGTGCTGTTTTTGTTCACAAACCTCAAACTAAAGCAGTAAGCTGCAAAGATGATCTTGCTTTCTGTTTCAGCAGGTTCACTGATGCACATGTGTGCACACACACTAACCACACCTCTGAGATCTTTGGTCAGTAACTTTTCACCTCAAAATCCTAGGTACCCTTCCACTTAATACTTCTATCATCAATCCCAATTTTTATTTCAACAGCCTGATTCCCAAATCTATAATTCCAGTTTAAGATAGGGAACTCAATTCAAGGCACTCATATCAGTTTCAGCACATTATGGGGAAAATGTTCCAGATTTTAAGAGGGCCTTCAGCTCACCTCAGCAATCTCCCCTTCTTCTGCCTTTAAGATTGCATGGAGTGCTTGTAAATCTAAAGACACAATGGCTGGATTATTCATTCGGAGACCCAACCTAATATCTTACCGCTTTCCTCCGTGAAGTAAGTATGCTAAATGATGTTGGACAAAAGAGAAAGAAGCATTCAAGTGTAGATCTTTATTGCTGTTGAAGTTGGTCTTCATAACGTGCATGAATGAAATCAGAGAAGAGTGAGGCGGAACTGTGGCACTTCTGGGACCCTGTAGTTTTCAGGGGGTAGAAAAGTTTCTGCATTCAGCACCAGCTCTGAGGGTTATAATTCAAAACACCCTATTAGAATTGGAACTTACAATTTTCTTCAATGTGGGAGCATGGCTAAATAATTATACGTCTCAACTATTGTGTAAACCAGTTTAATGAGCATTTCTCAGGCATGTCACATTTATACAATCGCTAAATAATTTTCTAAAATAATGTTGCATTAGAAATTGCCACATATCAACTTGGATTAGTTTTACTCAGGGCCCTAATCATGCCTGAAATAAGTTTTTTCTTTTCATGTCACTTTACTTATTTATTTATTTTACTATAATTTTGTACTTCCATTGAAGATGATTCATACTTACGGGCTGGCCAGATGCTCTGTTTAGTTTATTTGTAAGTGTCATATTTAATTGCCACTGACAAAATCAAAGTTGGCATTTTTTAAAGCAGTTATAGCATCATTAAATTTCCTTTTCATTCACTTTATCACAAAATAAACCTTGGAAAGCATTCATTCCCATATCTCAACTTAGAATATACTGTAAAAATACAAACAAGTTCTTAGTGTCTAATATTTAAAGATTTAAGGATTGAGGAAGTTGCAAGCATGCACTTTAATTGTGTTTGGCTCTTGAAACATGTTCAAGAAGATATTCAATTTACTCTCTACTTGAGAAGATATTTAAAATTTTGAGGCAAACAATTACTATATTATTAGCAAAGTATTCAAATTACTTTTGGTCTCCATTAACCCTATCATCATCATCATCATCATCATCATCATCATCATCATCATCAATACATTCATTTTTTCTAAAGTAATCCTGAGCAAGACTAATAACTCAAGAAGTGTTCTCAGGCACGAGGCTGAAATGAAGTTAGGAACACAAATGGAAGAAATTATACAATCAAATGCACAAACACTGAAGTAATATTTTGTGCTCCAAACACATTTGGATGTGTGATTATATATGCAGAAGGATTAGCATTTAGGTCACTAAATTAGACTTTTGAATTTTCTTGCTCTCTCATGGATTCTACTTGCTTCCTGACACCATTTACCATGTCATATTACCCATAGCACTTTATCTACCAGTATTTCCAAATTTTAAGCTGCTTACCAATAAATACATCTCTATAGGAAGATTTATTTAGTGGCTGTGGTAATAAAACTGCAATTGATAATATGTTGAACTTTATCTGAAAGAAAAGTGCTTTTGCAAAATTCTCACATTCATGGATTAAAAAAAGAATAAACACATTTTATATTTTTGCCTTGACTGTGTATATGAATTAAAACAATTTTGAGGAAATAAAAATGTGAGGGATTCAAGGAAACAGAATGTTACTATTTTTGTACTTTAATAGAATATTTATATTGAAGAGTAGATCTTGGGGGGTAGGCTATCTCTTACTTTGCATCTTTGTATGTAAAGGAAGTGTAGCCTGCATTTACACAATGCCAAACAAGTATTCTAGCTGAATCTGGTTTCTTTGAATATCCCTGAATGACTGGCTATTTAAAAATTAAAAAGCATAGTCAGTCCTTGAAGAATACTGATACATTTCTCATATATTTGCAACTAAGTAAACCTTTTGCTATGAACATGGATGTGAGAAAAAATAGGAATGGGATGCTTTATTAACAAAGATACATTATTTTTGCTCAGATATCAATGATGTTACAAATTGATGTAGAAATACATTCTATATTTCATAAAAATGCCCTGCATCCTGATAAAATAGCCCTCAATTTTATGCTGTTGCCAATCCTCACAGCACGGGAATCATCACATTATCCAACATGCTGGCACAGTATTGTTGAGTGACAGGTTTCTTACTTAGTTTTATCCCTTCATACCACATATAGAGATGAAATGCTTATTTTAAAGCAATATATAATTCAGCAAAAAAATCATTCTCGCTCATAAAGCTAGATTTTTACTTAGAAGTGTACTGATACTACTCAATTAAGACGTTTTGTTAGTTGAGGTGAGTTATAAAAGGGGTGTTATTAAATATCTAATGGTAGAGGATATATATTTTGAGTATTTTAATGCCCAAATCATTTAAATCTTAATTCCAAATATGCATCTATTACTAATAAAAGAAGATATCTACCTACTGATAGACAAATAGATGACAACTATTTTTGTTTTGTTTTTTAAATTTTTCAAAATAAACCCTTCACTTTATCTGCAATTGTGGGGATGTTAGAGAAAAGACAAATATAAGTTGTCTTATGACGATCTAGCTTATTAAATTGTGTTTTGCCTCCTTGCAGTTGCTTATGCTGGTTTTTCTGTCTGACACACCTTTCCCACTTTTTTGGACATAGCTGACATTTTCTTCAGTTTTCAAGCTTCAGCTGCAGGGACCATATCATAACTCTTTCATAATTCTTACACTGTTGAAATTATTGTGTCAACAACAATACTACTGCAAGATCCTGCAGTCTGGAATTGTGTCTTGTTCATAGTTTAATCCCTCCCACTTAGCACAGTGCCTACCTGGCTCACAATAGGCAGTTAAAATATATCTTGAACTGATCCAAAAATAAATGATCTATTTTACCAAAAGGGCAGCAGCTTCACCAAAAATGTTTACTCATACAGGTGAAATTATTTTCTTTTAAGTTCTATCTATAAATAAATGGAGTAATAAGGCAATTATTCAAAACAACAACAACAAAAAGCAATGGCCAAAGTCCTACACTGAGACAGAGTAGTTTTTTTGGCCTGTTCTCATTCAAATGACCTAATACAACATTTATGACTAATCACTTGTGTATTTTCTTCCTTTCAAAGTATAGCCATAGTTTAAACATACTTGAGTTTCTCAATCTAAAAGCAATTCTTTACAAATTTTCCCATAAGGTTCTTTTACATGATTTAAGCATTATTGGATGGTTAAGCAATTCCTAGTATCAAGTGGATTTGTGTCAATAATATACTACTAGGCTAAATTTTTTAAATGTTGAAAAAGTTGCAAATTAATGTCCAACAATACACTTGCTGAAAGGATATTTTCTAAGGAATAAAAGTTACTATAATGTTTCATTGTATGACACTTGTCTACATACTGCAAACAGGAGTAACCTCATGCTGACTGTGAAACTAAAGCTTTCCTAAGTACTCCAGCCTCACTACCTTTTATCTCTTTTTGAGGGATTTTCTGTTTCTTCCACCTGTGGGTCTGTGGCCTCTGTTTCTCCCTTGTGATTGGCAGTCAACCTTCTTGCCTTCAGTGGGACCGGTGACAGTGTGGGCTCAGAAAAACAGCTAAAGCAGTACAGGTTACTGAGACAGACACATACTTTGTGATACTCCTGGTGAATCTGTGTAAGCTTTTTGAGTCTGTTAACCATACACCATGACCAGAAAAAAACTTAGTAATGGATCAGCCAAATATCCTGTTTGTCAGGCAGGGCCATACCATAGGCAAGCACTGTTAATGGAGTAAGGATTGGGAGCCATTTTAAAGTTGAATAAATATAGTTGCAGATGGTAGAAACCCTGAAGTGTTTTATCTCGGGGTGAAGGCTGAAATCCCAGAATGGCAGCCATTTACACTCCTATTGTGGTTCATGCCCATAGGAACTAACACTACTAGCCCAGTGCTTTTCTGGCATTAGAGAGAAATAGATGGCACCCACAACGTAAGTTGCTCATGGGGTGTTTGGAAAGTGGCAGGAAGTTGTTGACTAAAGCTGTTGGTGCAAATGGACTCCCCAACTTGTGGTGACTTTAATACAAAAAACAGATAACTTCCCTAGCCATTTAAAGTCATTCATTTTGAAGAATACTTAGAATGCTCTCCAGAGTTAGTCATTCAAAAACAGTCTACGTATTCATCCAATAATTTTTAGCCAAAAAAAAAAAAAAAAATTTAAAAAATAAACAAATGAACAGTCTGGGTCTATAGAATACAAACTCCACAAATATAAATTCTATTCTTTATTTGACTATAAAATTATTTTTATATCTTGACAAAAATACTTTTCTGATCAAAATACAAATGCATATATTTAGTTTGTCCTGATTCTATGTTGGTGGAGGGTTTTTCCTAAGTTTTCTAACTCAAAATTTTTTTCAAAACTGCATTTTTAAAAAGAAACCAGAATGACTAAAGAGAACATTAGTAGAAAAAGTTTGGTCCAGATAATTTAAATAAATCTACACGCACTTGCTCCTCACTTCAGGTCCTAACAAAGCCTTTCTCCCTGCCGGCTCCTCTGACAGAACGGGGCTGAGACCCAGGGCTTAGCCTGGCCTTTCCGATGTGACCAGCCTGTATCAGTGGAAATGGAATAATCATGGCCAAATACACCCAAGTAGGCCAGCTCAGGCAATCATTCGTTGTTTTATAATATTTTGATCATGGGGCCTTGAGGAGCGTACATCTAGCTCTCATTAGTTCCATGGTCTTTACTAACAACTGAGTAGTAAAGTTAGCCTACTAATTACTTTTCTGTATTTTGCCTTAGTAATAGTAGTTATCATTTACTGAAGGCTTATTTGTGCCAGGAGTTGTTCTAAGTTGAGTATATTAGTTTACTTAATCTTCATTTAAATCACGGATTCCATGAGCCCGATGCTATTACTATTATCCATTTAACGAATGTGGAAATGCATGTACAGTGGTATCTGAGTTACACTTTGAGCCATTATACTATGTTGCTTTACACTTTAGATTTTTAAACCTAACATTATTCTGTTAATAAAAAGAAGGTCATATGTAATGATTCGGTTTAGCAATTGATTCTATTTTCAATAAAACTAAAAAAATATTTTTTGTAACACTCTCTATGTACCAAGCCTGTTGTAAGCATACTACACAGGTATTAATTCATTTAATCTTTGCTCCAGTGCTGTGAGGTAGGTACCATTATTATTCCTATTGTATGGGAAAGCAAATGAAGACATTGAGAGGTTGAGTAACTTGCCCATGGTCACCCAGCTAGTATGATAGAAAATTTTTTGGTGCTGGTGGTGGTGGGTAATGTATCTGCCAAGCTGGAATTATTTTAAGATTATAGTCCTGCCATTGCTTTTTGCTTTTAAACAAATAACTCCATCTTTCTAATTTTTAGCCAACTCATTTACAAGTAATGGTTGGCAGTGGGAAGATTCTATGATCTCTAAAATCCCTTCCAATATTTACTATCGATTTGGTACAACAAACCCTGCAAAGTCGCATGGAAAAAAGTCTTGTTTATGCCAGTCTGAAGACTTATCACAGCTTTTAAACTTGCTGTACGTTCTAACACTTTTTGCATATCTTCAAGAGTGGTTTCAGGAAAAGGATCTAGCAGTAAGCTAAAAATGTAGACCATATTTTGTTGACCTCCAGAAGTGCCAATTTCAGCTCCGCATCTGCCAATAGATCCAGATAATCCTCCACACTATAATTCCTGGCTCCACCACTCACCAGCTGTGTAACCTGGGCAAGTACTCCATTGTTCTGACCTGAGCATCTTTCTCTGCACAATGGGGATAATAGTAATCCTACCCCAATAGAATTGCTGTGAGAAGGAATCGAAATAATATGTGTAAAGAATGTGCAACAGAGCTTGGCCCATGGGAAGTAGTGAGTAAAAATTTAGTGTTATTATTGCAGAAGACCTTTTTTTTCCTAAGAAGGGGAAAGTTGTGAATCCTACCTATTGTCATAGTTGTAGAGGATCCTTCGGAGGTCTGATGAAAGCCCAGTCTTCCAAGATTTGGAAAATTGGGCTCAACCTTTTTATCTTCAGGAGCAAAAAAAAAAAAAAAAAAAAAAAAAATCCACTTAAATTGCTCAATGGTTAAGATAGATGTGACTTGATACTGAACTACTATATATTAGTTTGGTGAAGTTACTTAATTTCAGAGGGCCTGTGTACACAAGATCAATATGAACTAGACATTTTTATTTAACCTGATTAAATTAACTAGGCAATAAGTATCATTAAGTCTAGTCAGTTGGACTGGATTTTCTAAAGTTTGTAAGGGATAGATTTAATCTGTCTCCCCCTCTTTAGTTGAAGAGGTAGTGGTTTTATTATTTGCTAAATGTCTTACAGTATATTTTCTGAGGACTGAAGACTATATTTTACAGTACTAGAATTTTTTTTTCCTTTTAAACAACTCACCAATTCAGTATATTAATTACCCAGCAATTTAAACAACTCATCATATAATATATAAGTTACCCAGTATGCAAGGTAATAGAGAAGAAAGCCTAAGGAAATTTGAATTTTTTTGTGTGTGAGAAAACATGTGAGACTTGAAATTTAACACTACCTGGAGGTCTGATTACACTTGGTTGTCACTTTTACTAGTGGAAACTCACTTTTGCTATATAGAAGTGCCAGATAAATTAATCCATGGTTTTAAAGTGAGCTATTAGCCTAATGCAGATTCAACCTGGGAATAAACTAGGTCCTTTAAAATTGATTACAGAATATTATAATAAATAATAGTTTATTAAGTATATTCACTGCAAAGTTGTGTGTACAAATATGATAGGATTATATCCTGGACAAACACCCTGAATTTAGGTAAAGCTTTCAGAGCCGAAGGCATTCATAGAGATTACATCATCCACCAGAGACCCAGAGGGGTTAAGTGATTTGACTAAGGTTATGGAGAATAAGAGGATAGTCTAGATTTTGCAGAGGCTTTCTTGAGCTCAACTTGAGGGATGTCCCACTCTTCTGCATGCATTCAGACAACATATTATAATAATAATGACAATAACCACCACTTATTAAGTACATACTCTGAGCCAAGTATTCTGCTCAGCTCTGTACTTACAACTCTTTGTCCCCCACCTCATAGCTCTATGAGGTATGTCCAGTTTCTTCCATTTTATAGATAAATGACTGAGACTCAGCACTGAGACTTTCAAAGTGATGCAGCTAGCCAATGCTGAAAGCTGGGGGCCAGTCTCACTCTTGCATCTCCATTCTTTGCACTGGACTCACTGCTTCACCCATGGGGACCAACATGACCACATCTTTGACTGAATTTTCCTTTAAAATCAGTATTTTAGTCTCTTGCAATGAGAGCTTTGGTTGTGTGCAACTGCAGAGCTTGTATCCAAGGGGCTGAAAAACAATGACACCATTCCCAATAATAGCTCATATTCTTAAAAATTAACTCACTGGCTTTTAATAAAACCAAGTGTAAAAAACCTACCACATTATTAAAACATTATCTTTTAGTCTATGTAGACCATGGATTCAAGAATATGAACTTGGCCCTGGCTGGTGTACTCAATGGTTAGAGCATCAGCCCTTGAACAGATGGGTCTCAGGTTCAATTCCCAGTCAAGGGCACATACCTGGGTTTTGGTTGGATCCCTGCCTTGGTCAGGGTGTGTATGGGAGGCAACCAATTGATGTATCTCTCACATTGGTCTCTCTCTCTCTCTCTCTCTCTCTCTCTCTCTCTCTCTCTCTTTGTCCTCACCCCTTCCTTCCTTCACTTCCATTCTCTCTAAAAATCATTGGAAAAATATCCTCAGGTGAGGATTAACAACAACAAGAAGATTATGAACTTAAAAATAGTCAACTCCAAGAGGATGAAACAGGATATTAAGCCTGGTGCTCTGTAAATTAATACTTTGAGGTAAACTAGAAGCATTATTAATAATTACTATTTATTTAATGCTTAATTCTATTTGAAAGAGAAACTCCTAAATGGTTAATACTATCTCTATTGAAATTATTTGAGCGATGATGGTGCTGAGCACTTTGAGGACAATAACTACAATCATAGTAGCTGTATCTTACCAAAATATTTTAGATTAGTCAAACTGTTAAATGTTTGTGTTAGAAGCATTAGTTCCAAGGCAAAATGAGGCGATATTGTATTTAATTGTTTGGAAACTTTTTTATTAAAAAAGATTTTTTAATAGTAATGCTATTTTCAATACAGGTGTGATGGTACTCAATAAAGTATCGTGTACTAGTTGATATAGTGAATTTAGGAATGTAACAGTCCAACTAGATGCTGGCCCCCTCCCTCTCCATTAGCAACCCTAGTAGCAAAATGTAAATATCCTTTTAAAAAATAGAGAGGCCTTTGGGCAGTTGGGTGAGCAGAGTGGGGTGGGGTAAGGAAAGTGCTCTTTCCTGACATACTCATGCTTTTGGCTTTGACTTCATCTAGTCATGTCCGTTCCCAGAGAACTGAATCAAACCCTCCTATGATCCGCAAAAGCGCAGGAGAAAAAAAACTTGTCATTCACAAGCAGCTATGGACAAAGCCAGCAGCAGAATACAGGGTTAGGGGAATCAGGGATTCAAAAAAGAAGTTAAAGTGCACAGTTACTGTAAAAAATATATTATTTTGATCCTAAGAAAATTAAGAGCATTTTATCTAATGAACTAGATTGCTGACCTTTTAATACATTTGGTTTTCATGGAACATACAATCACCATCGGCCATAGAAGACTAGTTTGCTTTTTTAAAAAAAGAAATTGCTTGGAGTTATCTACGGAATCTTGTGAACACCATTCAAGGATAACATTCTGCAGCTCTTTGGGAGGTTTCCTCCGATAGGTCCACAAGGAAAGGGGGTGAGCCTATCTTCTCACTCCTTCCCCGGCCCCCTCTTTCCCTAATCGCCAGTACTTTCCAGTTCTCCGACCTCTACCCCCGCGGCGTGAGACCCGGAAACCATGAAGAGTTTCTCCTTGTTGGTAAGCTGCCTCTGCACTGCCAGGGGTGGCTGGGCCCTGGGCGGCCCTTGGCTGGCGTCACCCGGGACGGTCTCCGGAGGGCTCTGCTCCTCCGCGCCCGGGGCGGCGGTGGCCTCACAGTCTGGACTTTTGCTGGCTCCTGCGTCCACAACGGACTCCAAGGAGGTGCCGGCCTCCCGCAGCGGGGTGTAGCCTTGATGGCTGCAGGAGAGGTCCTCGGACTGGGAGCTGGGTGAGCCCAGAATGGCGGGGGGCGAGTCCTCCAGTTCCAAGGGGGGCGAAGGGGCGGCAGCTTCGGCCAGAAGGTGGGAGTCCAGGTCCACGCCGTGCGGGGAGGGCGGGGGCTCCGGGGACAGAGGCGCCCCGCGGTCCGGGAGCCCGCTCGTGCTGCAGCGCCGCGGGGCCGCGGGCCTGCCGGTCCTGGGCAGCTGACCGCCCTGCGCCCCGGGCTCCTGCCGCTGCCTGGGCGCCCAGCGCGCGCCACCCGGGTCGCCGCGGAGGTCGGTCAAGCTCAGGTCAAGTTCACCCCGCGGGATCTCCCCGGAGCCGCGCTCCCCAGGGGCTCGCTGCCAGCTGCAGCTCGCGCCCTCGGAGTCCCCGTCCCCGTCGCGGTCCCCTTGCAAGGGCAGCAGCGCGAAGGCGCTCAGCGAGGAGTCCAGGAGGGAGCTGGCCGTGCTCTGGCGCCCCCAGCTCCTGCGTGGGCTGCAGGGGCCGGGGGTGCTGCTGCTGCTGGCGGCCACGGCGGCGGCGGCGGCCCGGCGACGGCCGGCCACACCCGAGCGCTCGCGGTAGATGCTGTACACGGCCTCCGCCAGGCTCGGGGGCTCCCGCGGGCAGCGGGAGGACGAGGCCGGGTCCGGCGGGGACGCGGGGTCCCCGGCCCGGCGGCCCCCGCTGAGCGCTGCGGGGTGCGGCCACGAGCCCCTGGCCAGCATCGCCGCCGCCCCGAAGGCGTCCCCGGCGCCGCCGCAGCTCCCGGGCTTCAGCTCCAGGCCCCGCGCCTGCACGTAGCTGAGGAAACCATTGAGGGGGGCGGCCCCGGGGGGCGCCGAGGCGGCGGCGGCCAGGTCTTTGGCGCGCAGGCTGTGCACGTCGATGACCGTGGAGTAGAGGTCCCGCAGGTTGATGATTTTGGTCTTCTTGTCGCGGTTCTCGTGCAGCACCGCGTTGGCGCAGATGAAGAGGAAGATGCCGATGCCCATGATGAGGGGCCCGAAGACCTTGAGCTTGTCCGAGTTCAGGTAGCCGGAGAAGATGCGGAAAAAGAACCCCACCGACGTGGAGGAGGGCGGAGAAGGGGCGGCGGCGCGCACGGGAGGCGTGCTCCCGGGCGCGCCAGCGGAACTGGCATTGACGCCCCCCACCGGCCCCAGGGCGCCCTGGGACCGGCTCCTGCCGCCGCCGCTGCTGCTGTTGGCCGTGGTGGGGACGCGGTGGCCGCTGCTGGCGGGCGGCAGCTGTTTGCCCCCCTCGCGACTGGCCCCGTTGGCCTTGGGCCAGTAACCCACCACGGCCATGGCGATGCCCACCAGCAGCACCAGGATCCCGCAGAGGGCGATGAGCCCCGAGATGGAGCACAGCTTCAGCTTGCCCTTCACCACCACCACGTCGTTCTTGCGCCTCTTCTGCACTTTCCGCTTGCGCTTGGGCACCTGGCTGGGAGGGCGGAGGGGGTCCTGCTTCCTGGCGGAAATCCTCAGCAGGCCGCCGGTGGCGATCATGGCGCGCTGGGGGCGTGCGGGGCTAGCCCCTGGGGCGGAGGCTGGTGCAGGAGGGGCGCCAGCTGCCCACTAGCTGCTCCGCCGCCTCCTCCTGCTGCAAAGCAGAGGAAAACAGTCAGGCTATCGGCTTGGCTGCAGCAACATGCCCCGCGCGGCAACTGTCCCGCTCCCCCAGCCCCCAGCCCTCCACAGGTGTGCCTCCTCCCCAGGCACACCAAGGGGAGTGCGGCCTAGAGAGACCAGGGGTGGGGTAGATGGACTAGGGACACGCAGCATTGTTGCAAAAATTGATAGAAGGCGATCAAACACTTGTGAGAAGCCTTCTCCCCCCCCCCCGCACCCCCCCCCTATGCCTCCATTCACACACACTCTATGGCTAACATTCCAGCTTCTTCATTTCAAACTCTCCTGGCTGGCAGCCCACAGAGCTCTGACCATTAGGAGACACCAAATGTGGGGACTCAAAGTAGCAGTTGAGGACTTTCCAGGCAAAAGGCATTCCCTCCGTCCCACTGGAATCAGAAGATTCCCAAGGGATTTGCCACAGGAATTTCAACTCTCCACCTAAGCCAGTAATCTGTCAAGGTTCAGTCAACAGTCGCTAAAACAGTCCCCCAAGTTACTATGTTATACAAAGGGAACTCATTTCACTGGGTGAAAATGAAAGGTCATACATATGCTGGCAGCTTATTCACCTCAGGTGATTAATAGAGAGCCCATTGCTGGCAGAACACCAGAGAGAGGGGCCAATACTCTGACAAATATCTGCACAAAGACGTCTTCCACCTAGGACTGTTCCCACAGCTAAAGGCGAGCAGATCCCTTTCCGAGCCTTTTCATCATCTCTTTTCTGCAACATCTGGACAGCTTCTTGGAGGGGAATATCCAGTTTTAGGTAACTGGTTATGTAACGCAGCTCTTCCCCCGGCCTCCTCTCCTCCCTCGGAGGAGCTCCCAGGCAGGTATCAGATGCTGGATCTCTTCAGGAGATCTGAGAGGTCCCCAGACTCTCCAAAAGAAAGATCTCTTTTTCCTGTGGGAAAATCACCCCCTTACAAAAAGTCTGCCCTAATCGCTTTCTGGCCCCTTATTAACGTGTCAACACTTTTCAGAATCCCAAAATTCAAATGAGTAGGCAATTAACTGGGCACAGTATAATCATGATGATTTGTAAAATGACATTTCTCCAAGTGAGAACAAATTTTCTTCATCTTTTTCTCATGAGGTCATTTTTTTTTTTTTTTTAAAGAAGGGAGGGTGACAACCATCAGGGAGTGAACTATCCTATAGGAAGTTTAGTTGTTTATAATAAAGCTGGGGTTCTGTAAATGCAGATGTGTCTTTGTGGCTATCTGTTAGCTTCCAAAAATGAAAGGCTTAGGGATCACTCACAAGCCTTTTGGCATTTTATCCTTTATAAAATAATTCATGTGTCAGAATAAATTACCCTTTGAAAATGTGGGACGACTTAGGTAGGATTTCGCTTTTAATTGGTGCCTGGGTGAAGAGCTTTGGCCCTCCATTCCCTCCATTATATCAATCTAGGCAGGATCTTTTCTCCACCAGAGGAAAAGCAAATGGTAACCAGCTCTTTACAACGTTTGCAAGTCAATATCTCCTTAGAATTTAGTTGGTTTTCAGTAAGGAGAAATACTAGGTAGGTTAGAGAGGCGTCAGTAGAGAGAATACATCTATTATAATTTTTGTTTTAAGAAACTGCACAAGTACAGATTGTTAAAACACACACACACACACACACACACACACACGCACACAAAATCCCAGAGTAGCTTATTGTCCATCTGACCCCCCCCCCCCCAAATAAGCACGTTTGTTATGTGGTTGTAACACAGAGACTGCTGTTTTAAGTGATCCCTAGACTCTAGCATCTTATCTGGAGATCTGTGCTTATTTTAAGGATTTAGGAGCCAGACATTTTAGAAACAAAACCGGACTGGGTTGGCAGGTGACTCTCCCAGATGAGAGAAGGGCTAACATTTTGTTGGGCATTGATAAGGTGCACCAGGCTGCTGGGTGCCTTGGGGAGGAAAGCCCCCACAATGTATTTGTCCTCGGGGTTGGCTCTGGGTAGAATGTAAGGAAGACTGGGATGGGTTTCAGTCATCCTTGACAGAAGACCTTTAAGATTAGTTTCATAGCTAGTAATTAACTCCCTGGTTTATTTTTCCTCAGCTCTGTTGAAAGCTGAGCGTCTATCTAACGTATCACCATCTGACATGAAATACTAAGCATGGTGGTCGGATGTGAGGGAAGACCACCTCTGAGGCTTTTTTTCCCACCCATACAGAACGAGGGAAAACTAACTTAGCAATCGAGGTTGGCTACCCGTGAAATTTCCTGCCCGGTGCTGGTCTTTCTATGGTTAAGGAATGGAGGATGGGGGGGAGTCTAAAAATACAACTGCTTCCAGGAGACACATTCAAGTTCTGGGCTCATGATGGATTGAGCCCCACTCTGCGTGAGAGGCTCAGAGCCCACAGGCTGGGAGCGCCCGGCCCTGGCCCGGACTCACCCCCGGTCCTGGACCCCCGCCCCCTCATGGGCAGGGCAGCGCGCCCCTGGCCCCGCTCTTCCGTCGGCTCATTTCAGTTGGAGTCACGGAGAGCAGCAGCTGGGAGTCCGCCTCTGGAGAGAGGACAGGCGGGAGAGAAGTGAGGGCGACCTTCACTGGCTTTTTCTGGGCAGCGCATCCCGCACGGCCCGCCCGGGAAGACGGCTCTCCCGTCCGGGGGCCCGGCTCGCGGCGTGAGTGGTGGGGAGGGGCAGCTCGGGGGCCGAGGGCAGACAGGATGGCTCAAAATGGCAGCACCAGAAGCAAACAATATCGCTCACTTACCCAGGAAGCCCGGGGCGGCTCAGCGCCGGCGATCGAGCGCTCGGGCGACACAAAGGAAGCATGGAGAAACTTTTTCCGTCCGAGCCGGCCGCCGAGCGCGGGGACAGCGCCGCGGGCCCTGCCTCCGAGCGCGGCTCAGCAGCCCCGCGGGGGCCAGCGCCCGCCCCGGGCTCGCAGCCCCGTCGCGTGCCCCGGCGGGAGCCATTTCCAAGAGTTTCCAAGAAGTGTCAGGTCCTCCTCCCGCCGCATCCCGCCGGCGAGCCGCCTTCCCCGCCGCCGCGCCGCCGCCCTCCGCCGCGCGCCCCGCCGCCCGGCGCCTCTTTGTGTGGCTGCGGCGCGCCGGGCTCCGCCGGGTGGAGTGGAGCCCGAGGCGGTGCGCGGCTCGGGGCGGCCGGACTGGTAGCTGTTGCTAAGAGACCGGAGCCATGACACAGGGAAATTGCTGCAGGATGGCAGTCGGTACCGGCCCAACTCCGCTCGCCAGGGGCGCCCCCGCCCCCCGCCCCGCCCTCCGCCTCCTCCCGGGCGCCCCCCCACTTCCCCGGCCTCCCTCCGCACCCCCGCACACACGCTTCCTCTCCGGCCCGCCGCGCGTCCCTTCGGAAAACCGCTTCCCCGAGGACCTGGAGGCGCGAGGGCACGCGGAGGAGGGGTCCAGCGCTGGGCACCCGCGCCGGGGGGCGGAGGACGCGCGTCCGGGGGACCGGGCGCGGGGCGCCTTGGCCTCGCCTTCCCCGCCCCCGTGGCGCCGGGGGACCGCCGCCCGTCTCCGCCCGGAGCTTTGTTCCTTTTCTCCCAACTACCTGTCTGAGCAGCGGGCCGGGGGGCCCGAAGGAAGGGCCGCCACTGCGGAGGGTCTTCCCAGCAGCATCCGAGGGACGCGCTAGGTGACAGAGGGGGTGGCTCCCCGTCTCCTCCCCCCGTCTTCTCTCTTTTGTGGCGTCTACTCTAGGAGACGGACGGACCTGTGCTGTTCCCCCCTCCCACTTGGGAGTTTGCGGTGTGGACACTCAGCGAACGCAGTAAGTTGTCCCCCGGCAAAAACTCGGGTCCGGAGTGGCGCCGGCCCCGCCGAGCGGGGCGCAGCCCGGGACTCGGGGCTGCCCGTCTCCGGTCCTCGCGCTTCAGGGAAGCCGGGCTTTGTGACCGCCCTCCCCCGACCTCGGCTTCTCCCGGGAGCCAGCAGCTGGGGCGCCTCGGAGATTAGAATCTGTTCCGGGCTCTTCCCCCACCCGCTCCTGTCAGCAAGCATTAAAAGGAAAACCTTAATTCTGCAAGGATCAGGGTGAGAATCAAAGAGGGGGTGTGGGGGTGGGGAGGGTATCCACACTCCCTACGTCGTTTGGAGAGAGGAGGAGAGAGGTGCTTTCCCGGCTCCTGGCCTCTCAACTATAAAGTAAAAAATGACGGAAAAGAGAATTTCGAAGTGGAATTTCCCCATGTAGTTATTGAGAAAGTAAGAAAGATTTCAATCATCTACTGAAACGAGGCAGCCAGGATTCAGGAAGAAAGCGACAGCAGGGCCGATGAAGCAAGTGCTCTCTGAACTTGGGGTTCCAGACATAAATATTCTGGTGTATGTGTGCGTGGGGCTGTCTGTTGTATGTTCTGAGTTTCGCTGTTTAAGGGGCCACAGAACCCCCACAGGAGGAGGCCTTTATGCCCACAGTTCCAGTTACAAGGTACTTCCTCCAAGTACACAGATTTCACCTGTGTTTAAGGCTAAAGCGTACACTTTTCAAAACGAACAGTAAAAGCACATTTACAGGTTGAAAGAGATAAAAGCCGACAATGATACAGAAGGTGGTGCTAGAGGGGTTGGGGAGACAGGAGGGATGGAGGAGAAAGGTTTCCCCAAAGGAACCCCTGTACCTGCCTGTTTGAAAGTGATCTCTGCCACCTTTCCCAAGGCAGTCATGAATCTGGATGGGGATCACGGGGTTCAGGACCCACCTCCGTCCACCTGTCTATTCCTACTCGCATGCAGGCCAGAAAGCAAGGGGCAGTGAAGGGAGTTTTAAATCCCACATTGGACTGCTTCCTTTTAGAAAAATCACTGCAAAGGAGAAACAACTGGGTCTAATTGTCATTCTTCAAGTTTTTTATTTGTTTGTGTTGTGTGTTTTTTGTTTGTTTGTTTGTTCGTTTTTTTGCCCAGAGCTGCTTCCAGACTTCTTGAATCCCAATAAGAGTCTGGTGTTTTGTACAAAGATGGGATCTGAGAGTTCATCTCATCACACAGCTGGCTGTCAGGGGCTGTGGGTGGCAACTTCTGTCCTTTGTGGGCCTCCGTTTGCTGAGCTGTATAAACTGGAATAATACTGCAGAACTTCATTAGGATTTTAGGTAGGTTAAGCCACTGATGGTTTAACATTTCTGCATAAATGATAGCCATTATTTGCACATCTGAAACTCATTGGAGGGATTTGGAGAAGAGAAGAATTCTTTTCTAGACAAACAAGCTTTGGGACAGAGCTATTTTTTCTCTTATGTTGATGACTACAATAAGATTTATGCTTTATTAATCAAAGGCTTCCTTCCAAACTGAGCTCTTTGGAACTTTGAACTGTTCTATTTAACCCAAGTGTTAGTGCCTTCAGTAATTTTCTTTGTCTTCAGCTCAGGGTATCAGAGAAAATCAGACAGATCACGTGTGTTTCCGATGGAGTCCTTTATGCCCTCTGTAATAACATAGTATCAACATACATTCCCAGGGGGTTCCAAGTTATACACAGTTCTTTTCAAAGGAACAATGATGCTTTTGGCCTTCCTGGAGTTATTTTCCTTCTAGTTGCACTGGCTGTTCTGTTTAGATGGTTTCTGAGATTATGGGACACCCATTTTCATCCTGCTGAGGATCCAAGGGCTAAGGCTACCTAGTCATGATAATTCACTAGTGTCTCAGGAACTCGGAGCTCAGCACAGCATTCCGAACATGTCGTCGCAGGAGAATAATGAAGGCCTTGGGGAGGGGGGTGGGGGAGGAGGGGGGAAGAGGCAAAAGATTAGCCAGTTTAGTTGGATTAAACTCTGACCTGAAACCTTTCATTTGCTCTTCCTTATGTAATTTATCAGTTTCATAATTTATTCACAACCCATGTACTTGCCCTGATCATTTCATCACCCTGACTGGCTCTCCTGCCTGTGTGCCCCAGGGCTGCGCAGGAGGAGACGGTGGCTGCTCGGGCCCACTCAGGCCCCTCTTGGTCTCCAAGATCGTGCAGTGGGGAAGGGATCAACAACTCCTCCCTCTCCACGTGCCCTGCAACTCCTCCCTCTCCACGTGCCCTGCTCTCAGAAGGTCCGGGCTGCAGAAACAGAAGTAGTTCAACGTAGTGGGTTCTGGAACCAGTTTGTACCCTTCACTTAATTTAAGTAAATAAATGACTTAAGCTCACCTGCCTTAGTGTCCCCATCTGTAATGGAATAATGACACTAATACCTACCTCATAGCATTGCTGTGAGGAATAACAGAGTTTAGTTCATGTGATGTAGCTCATTAAAGGTAGCTGTCATCCTTAGTCCTAACATCGTTTCCCAGCTTGTTACCCTCACTCTCCCATTCTGTTCACACTCTCCAGGATCTATGTGGGACCATAGCTGCACTTGTCCTCTCTGAAATGAGGTTACAGGGTCAGCTGCTCGGATTGAACTGTGCCTGTCCACATGCCACATGCTACTTCACACATTTTGCAATTAGGCCAAAGCCCTTTCATTTCAGTTTGCTGGAGAACCCATATTTCAAAGTCATATCACTCTCCAGTCAAATTAAAAGTTTGCAAAAAACAAACAAACACCCCCCCCCCAAAAAAAAATAAATAAAAATCAAGAGGACCTTCTTCAGACTGGAAGTTTGAGGATTTCATAGCAAGGACTCTTGCTGGAAGCCAATTCCAGCATGTCAGCAGGGCTGAATCATTTGGAGATGGCTGAGGGCATTTCCCCAAACTGAAAAGGGATGCATAAAATGATTGCTTGCTGCCAGACAGCTAAGGGCATATTAACCTACATGTTAGATTACTGGCCAAACAACTGAACAGCCGTAGGCAAATTCTTCTAATCTGACAATGGATTGTGTATAGGAAAACCTACCCTTTGATGTGTATATCTCCACCTTGCCTTAGGACAAATTGTGTTAATAAAAAGCAAGGGGTCCTGAGACAAGGAGAACTTAGTTCCTTTAGCTAAGTCTTCTCTGACTCCCCATAATGCCTTCCAAAATTATGTTTCGTCACTGGACTCTTGATTAATTTATGCACAGCACCTTCTCCAGGATCCTGAACCCTTCTAGATGCCGGATCAAGACCTCCAGCATTAGACTCTCAAGCCTTTTTATGGCATCTTTACAACAGAAGGAGGGAACCATTACCCCAAGGTTGAAAACAGGACACAAAATATCTCACTTCTCCTCTTTCCTTGTTCCTTCTTTGTACCCCTACCAATAAAAAAAAAAAGCAATATGACAAACAAAAGCATGCCAAAAGAAAACAAAAACTAAGCACTAGATACAGCAAATAAAATATTGGGACATACACTGAAAAATGATTGTTCTCTACCAGAAATTCAGATTTCCCTGGGCATCCTGTCTTTTATCTGCATCCCCACCACAAAATACTGTACCTTGGTAGTCTCACAATCCTTCACGGCCCATGTAAAGGATAAAATAACCTGATAAGACAGAAAATAGGAAATGCACTAGTGAATTGAGGCCCCATTACATTTCTTTTGGAACAGAATGGGCAGGAAAAGAAAACATTGAACAGAGTCTGGATGGAGCAATAGAACTTAGGAGTCCAACCATGGTACTTCCACAGCTGAGCCATGCTGGCCTGCGGGTTTCTCATAGTCAGAGGTTACAGGGTTGGTGTTTCCAGCCCTTCCCCATGGAACACTGCCGTGCCAGAGGGTGGGTGCTTGCTGTGCTCCACTCCCTGGGGCCCCACAAATGAACCTCGAAGAGGTAGAACTCAGCATCTTTTTCAAGAACCTCAGTTTGGAAATTAGCGGTAAACTCACGCTAGTGTCATGGTCATGATCAAGCCTTTTCCTTATAGTTCTCAAAGGTGTCAAAGAGTTCAAGGCCAAATGCTTCTACCTCAGGGGAGAGGAAATGACGAAACGTCTGAAGAGCCTTCCTCAGAGAGGGGCTTCTACCTGTGCTCCAGATAAGTGGCGTGTAGCAATGACAGCCTTCACCTCTGCCTTCAGCCTCACTCCTTCTTAATATTCCAAATCACCGGGCTGTCAATTAGAGACCTACCAGCGGTTGTTTTCTCTAATAAGCAGGTTTGTTTGTGTACATCCAGTTTTCCCTTATAGCCCTCATTTTTCCACCATTTTCCATGCACACCATCAAAGCTGGATTGTGTGCCTCATACATAATTGAGGTCTGAGAGGAGACACTAGGGTCCCCGGGCAGGTCTGAAAGCAGATCTGGCTGAGCTTGGCCAGGGCTTTGCAGAGAGGGCTCCATCCATGGAAGAGCCAAGAAGAGACACACAGCTAAATTTGCTCCGTGTTTCCAGAACATATCCTAAATGCCCACACTTAGGTCACTCCTATTATTCCTTACGGTCTACAGGCACCGCAGACAGATGACTTGTCCTACTGAGAACTAATAGAGACTCACATGTCTGATCTCCTTTCAGAATTAATTGCGCTGTGAGCCGCTGTGAGTACCCAGCAGGAAAGAAGAAACACACAGACAAGGAACTAGTTTTCAAAAATATAGAAACAAAAGATTCCACAATGAGTGCTTGGGTGGCAGGTCTCTGATTCATCTAATAAGCATTTTCTTAAGCACTGCTTGTATGCCCATCTCTTTGATTCTTGCATTTATTCACTCAACCAATATTTATTGAGCATCTACTATGTTATAGTTACCATTCTAGGCACTGGAGATAGAGTGGTGTACAGTGTAAACAACGTCCCTCTCTCTTGAGGGGGCAGATAATAAGCAAGAAAACGTCAAAACTTGGTAAGTGATATGAAGAAATTAAAAGAGGGTGCTTTCACTGGTCAGAGGGGGCAGCAAAAAGGGGTAATTGAGATTGGGTATTCAAGGACGGTGTCACCAAGGCGTGACATGTGCACTGAGAATTAAAAGCTGAAAAGGAGCTGACCATTTGAAAGTATTCCTGGGGACAGAAAAGAATGAAGGGACATGGGCTTATTAGCCTATAATTAGATTTAACGAAGTCTAACTAGATTAGTGGCCAATACAAGGCAGAAGGATAAATCTCTAGGTGCTAGAGGACTTCAGAATAAAATGGCCAGTGGGGAGAAAAACTACAGTTGACCCTTGAACAAATAAGGGATGAGAGGTGCTGACCACCACCAGAGTCGAAATTCTCCTATGATTTAAGTCATCTCTCCACATACACAGATTCCCAATGGCCAGTTGGTTCAACCTTGAACAACCCAGCTTTGAACTGCAAAGGTCAATTGAAAAAAAAATCTGAGTATAAGTGGATCAGCACAATTTAAATCCGTGTTGTTTAAGGTCAGCTGTTATGGAATACTTCGTGGATATGGATCCCAGCCTTGACCAGGAATAGATTTGGAAAGTGGAGTGCAGGCATAGAATTGGGCGTGTGAGCCAAAATGATGTGGACATAATCTCTCTGATGGGTGTAAGAGGCCCGGGGAGTAGTGAGCCAAGAATGCCAGTCACGGAGGTGTTAAGATGCTGCGAGTGGGAAGGGCCTTCAGCGTGTGGTCTGAGGACCAGCGGCACCACCAGCACCTGGGAGCCTGTTAGTAACGCTGAATCTTGGGCTCCACCCCAAACCTGTTGGACCAGAGTCTGCATTTTAACAAGATGCCCAGATGATCTGTGAGCATGTTAAATTTTGAGAACCACGCTCCAATTCAGTCCTCTCATTTTGGGGATGAGGGAACAGAATTTACCCGATGCCCATCGTTTGTACGTGCATGCACAAGAGAGAGAAATCTGCTTGTAACTGTTTGTTTCACATAGTGAACATAGAGGTATATAACATCTGCGGCCAAATGTGTCTTGTTTTTTACATAGGGCAGCAGCATGGGTTTTAAGTTCAAATAGAAGAGGAAGGTAAAAACGTGGTTCATTTTGCAGGTTGATGCATCTGTCCAGGAATTGGGTTTGGTGGATTTGAGGTCTGAGAGCAGTGTTCTAAAAGATCAAACTTACTGTACTCCTGGGTTACTCTTTGGATTCAGATCATTTATACTCAAGTAACTTGGTCCCTTCTGGACATGTAATACTGAGCAAGTTATGTGCCTGCATGCAGTTGTACTGTTTATAAAGGATGATTTGTAATTCCTCTCTGTCAAGGTAGTTGTGAGGAGGAAATGAGATCATCATCAGTGGCTGCTGATGGGATAGTTGTGGGTACCCCATCACCACCACTACCCAAAAAGCACACCGAAATGGACATGTAGAAATAAAGACTGAGTACTTGCAATGTTCCCCATCCCTTGTCACTGTTCCTAAGCCTGTTGTATAACTTTTGAAGCCCCTGCTCTAGGTGTTGCTTGGGGTATAAGCATTTCGGCCTGTACAGCATTATTCAGATGTTAGTGGTTGCGGTGATGATGGTGAATATTTATATAGCGCTCATTATGTGCCCTGGGCTGGGTATTGGAGATGCAAGGGAAGGCAAAAGCTACCTGTGAAGTTTGGGTCAGATCCAAGAGATAAGGGATTTCCTTGAATGGTTTTGTAGTTCTGAATGAGTCCCAGCTAGGTGGCAGCGGCTTCCTGATCTCCACTCCCTCACCTCCTTATCTTCTGAGTTTGGACCCTTACAGAGCAATTGTGCTCTGAAGGAGGCTTGGGTTTCCTCAGTCTCATGCACTTGTGACCATCATGTCAGTCCCACAATTTGCTCCACTCTTTAGGAATTCAGGTGGTGGGGGCTCACACAACCTCACAATGTTCTGGAATCCCCAGTGCTGAGTTATTGGCTATATAACTACGTAATCTTAATGTCTGGGCCTCAAGGTTGTTAGGAGCCAAAGGACCACAAGGAGGAATTAAGTTTCACATTTGAAGGGGGTGCTGCCCAATCATTTTTATTATACATACCTTTCAAATGACCCCCTAGTAACATCTGTAATACATTTATATTCTTTGAGGGTATAAATGGTCATGGCAGAAGAGAAAACTGCCTCCCCCAAATTACCATCACAAAGCATAGAAATGTCTAATACGTAAATCAGCACTGATAGCATATTTTCACCCATGAAACTCTTCTGATTGTTTCAGAGCCACAGAAGATATGTTAAATGATTACAATGGGCTCAAAGTAACATTAATCTAATATTTTCCTAAAGGGAAAAAGCACACAGCATTTCCTCACTAAATTTAATTTTGAATTTCTATAAAATCTTACTGACAACAACCTCAGCCGGCTTCTTTATACAGGAGCAGATTGAAATATCATTACATCAGAAAAGCATTACAGATTTCTTTTTCCAGTGAGAAATATGCAAACATCACTTCTTGACAGGTAAAGTGATTACAGAGCTTCTTATAGAGGTAAGATATTGGTGTGGCATATTAGAAAATGATATACAGAAAAAGAAGGGATAATGTTTCAAAATATTCCTGATTTTATTATTCTTTGAAACACCTCCAAAGATCAGGGTTTGGCTACAGAAAAATCTGAAGGGCTAGGAGTTTTACAGCAAATCGTGTAAGAGCTTAACATATTCACCTCACAAAGTGAAGCTGTGTCACAGTTCCTTCAAATTCCCCCCAATCACTTATAATGTCTGGCTTTTGATGACATTAATATTAATGGAATGATAGAAAAATTATACTTTCTGGAAATTGGATATCAATCAATGTTACAGCTCCACTCTTTTTTTCTTTGCCAAGGAAATGATGTTTTTCCCATTTACAGAGATAAATATATTATGATCAAGGCTGAGAATCCACACCCAAGGGAGGAGAATTAGGAAAGATGAAATTTGTAGCAGTCGGTTTAAGAGCTTACACATCAGGGTGTATATTTAATGGCTCACTTTAGAAGTGCTAGAAATCAGAGACTATCTACAGCTTTATTTTATAGAGGAATTTCTCCAGGCATCTGCTACAGCTGAGGGCACAGGTGAGGAGTGCTGGTCTGGTGGGGCAAGCAGTCATGTTTCTCAAATGGGAGGCAGTTATGAGACTCCAGGACTCCATCAATGGAACTCACTCTCTGATTTTCTGGCCCATTTCTACTGGCATGTAGAGACATCAAAAAGCCAGCTAGTGTCTCTTTCTCTAAGCAAGACAGGCTCTAAACCATGTCAGATGAGAGCCTTGGTACTCTTTTCCCGGGTGATGCTTCACCAAGTGAGGTGAAGACTGAAAATGTCCTATTTGTTTAAAGGATATGGAAAGTCACACTAGATAAGCTGATTCCCTTTTTGTTTATGCAGCCATAAAAACTTCAAGGACATATTGCATAACCTCTTGGGCATAATACATATTAATGTCCTATTTAAATGATGCGTAATGTTGAATAGTTGGTATTGAATCATGTGATTTGAAGAAAGTCCAAATGACATTTAAAGATTCCTTCCTGTCTTTTGGGCCCTACTGTTCTCACTTAAAACTGTAGGAACTGGGGATAGGTCATTCATGTAATGTTTATTAGAACACTTTGCTTTCTACTTCTCTTATATGATTAGAAACATTGGTTTATACAAAACATAGTAAAATAACAATGTCCCAAAGTATAGAGAAGCTATTGGGTTTGGTCTTATAACTGCTCTAAACTTTGCCCTAACTTGGATTAGTGATTCTTAAACTTCTTCAGGAGGTGGCACTTTGAAAATCTCAGAGCTCTTCTTGGAACATTTTGAGATATCGAACTTAAATTCGTGTATGGTTTGGATTGAATCACAAACCCATCTAACATTAGATTCTTACATAGAAATATAGTATCAAATATTTAAGGAATACTTATGGAAGAACACCTTAAAACTATGAATCTTTGTCTAAGTTTCTCCCTACAAATTGGAAAAGAACACAATCGTTTGTTTGAGCCTAGTTATGGAACATCAGTATTCTTTAATAATGTAGTTTTAAAATAATTTTTAATAAGGCACATATTCCACCAAATAAATATTCTATAATTTACTTAATCACATCTTTATTGTAGGCATTCAAGATGTTTCCATTTTTTCTTATTAAAAATGCTTCACTAAATAATTTTGTTCATTTAAAAAAAGAATATGATTTTTAAAACATGGTCTTAGCTATCTGGTGGTTAGGTATCTAAGAATGTCTGTCTTCCCCCATTATTTTTTATTTTGCCACTTAACATACTGGCCTCCAGGATCACACTGCAGACACCTGCCTGCTTTCTGGCTCTCTATGTCTGGCCTCTTTCAGCAATGCTGCTTTTGCTGCTTTTCAGGTTTCTCTAGCTCATTAGCCACCTTGTTTCTCTGGACAATACCCCAGAGGTATTAGTGCCTCTTGTCCCAATAGAATCACATTTTTTCCCCAGTGCAACTTCTTTTATCTAAGCAAATCCTTTGCTTTCATTTATCTATCCGTATGGGTGTCTATGACTCCTCCTCATTCTGTCTCACCCTTAGTTAGGGTTCTGTTTACTCCCTTCCCCTCCTCATTAGTGAACTTGCAGAAGGTTCAGGGTCACAAGGGAATTCCCTTCTGCTTATTTGTATTCAAGCCCTCACTATCCTCAAAGGGATAAGTACCTCGCGGCCTGTTTTGTTTTAAGTCAGAAAAGGGTTCAACCCACTTTGAGTTTATTTTTGAAGAAACATTTCATGAACTATTTTTTTTCCCACATAAATCAGGTAATAAGCTCACGTCAAATTCAAACACCCCTCTGTACTTTTATCGGCATTGTATCAAAAGTGTTCATTCAATAGATGAACAGTTTTTCATCATAGTATCTCTGTATGAAGTTGATAATGATGGACTGGTTGTTGCAAAATTCTGTAGAAGGCTTTTCAGGGGCTCCTTTCTCTCTCTCCCTCCCTCCGCTCCCCCACCCCATTGTCTGTAGGAGGGTCAGCAGCCTTGTGTCTCTGGAGGGAAGCTCTTCCTTAGCCAGAGTTCCTCCCTCACTACACAGCCTCTCTGGGCTTTCCTTCCCTTCTTCTCAGGGACCCCAGGGATGCCACTTGCCTTCTCCTCTTAGGAGCCACCACCACCATCTCTTCCTAGGGGTTTTTCTCTCCCCAATCTCATTCTCAGAGTGGGATGTCGCTTTTTGCCTATCACTGTTCTCATACCCTTCCAACAAATGCACCAAAAGTTTTCAGAATTTTGCCGTCAATCATATGGGCCAATAGCCTGCATCATTTGTATACAATACCTGAGGAATTTGCAGGGATTACAGAATCTCACAATCTGGTGATATGGTAAATGGGAGTCTCATCGGATCTATTGCAGGTTATTTTGTTTCTGAGAATGTGGCTCACCCTCTTACCCTACAATTAGCAATGACTATACAGATCTGTTCTTTGTCATGACTCCTCTTCCCAGCAATGTGGGGCTGCAGAGTCTCAGGTGCATGCTAGTCTCAAAAAGGTGGCTCATTTGCATCTCCCAGACATTGCAGATTAGAAAGATGGTCCTGTCCTCAGACCTGGATCACAACTTCACACCTTAAACAAAGTAACCAAAATATATATTTGCTAATAAAGTAAAATGTAAAATTATAAAATATAGAGAAGAAAACATAGAAAAATTCCTGTGGGAAAGATTTGGTCTTGGTGAAAAGTTCTTAAAAATGCACAATCTAGCCCAGCTGGCATGGCTCAATGGTTGAGGATCAACTTATGAACTAGGAGGTCATGGTTCAATTCCTGGTCAGGGCACATCCCCAGTGGGGGGCATGCATGAGGCAGCAGATCAATGATTCTCTCCCATCATTGATGTTTTTCCCTTTTTCTCCCTCTCCCTTCCTCTCTGAAATCAATAAAAATATATTTAAAAATAAATGCACAATCCACACAAGAAAAAAATCAATAAATTGGACATCATCAAAATGGAAAACTTTTGCTCTGTGAAAAAAAATGATTCTGTTAAGATGATGAAAATAAAAGCTACAGGCTGTGAGAAAATACTTGTAAACCACATATATGACAAGGGACTCATAGCTAGCATACATAAAGAACTATTAAAACTCAACAGTTAAAAAACATTCCAATTAAAAAATGGGCAATAGTTAAGAAGAGACATTTCACCAAAGAGGATGTATGGATGACAAATAAGCCAACGAAAAGATGGTTCAACATCACTAGTCATTAGGAAAATGCAAATTAAGACCATTTTAATTTTATCCCCTCTATGCCCTCTTCCACTTCTACCCATCATAGTGCAAAGCACAATAAAACATGCCTGTCCTCAACAATAAAAGGAACAAACTATTCAAAGACACAACATATTGGATCGGTCAAAGGCATTAGGTTGGGTGAAAAAAAAAAAAGCCAATCTCAAAAGGTTCATATTGTATAATTCCATCAATATAACACTCTCTAAATGCCAAAATTATAGAGCTGGAGAACAGATGAGTGATTGGTAGGGGTTCTGAGGATGGTCTATGTTCAGCATGGTGGGGAGGAGGGAGCTAGGTTTAACTATAAAGTGGTAGAACAAGGAAGACCTTTGTGGTGATAGAATAATTTTTGCAACTTGATTACAATGGTGGTTACAGAAATCCACACGTGGTAAAATGGCATGCACACATTGTAGCAATGTCACGTTCCTGATTTTGGTACGGTACTCCAGTTGTATAAGATGCAACCATTGGGCAACACTGGGTGAAAGGTACGTGGAACCTCCCTGTACTATCTTTGCAACTTTCTGTGAAACTGTAAGTATTTAAAAATTAAAAGTTTAAAAGTTGATAAAGAAGAAGAGTCTACTGGTACAAATTTCATATAATAATTAGAGTAAATTATTAAAGTTCTAATTTAAAATTACAAATAGTTTTAAAATATATAGATGGACAAATCAATGAAGAAGATTTCAACATGTCAAAGGTGATCATTTTTGTCAGCAGGTAAATATTTTTTTAAAATAAATCTTGCTAGGTTAGATATTTAGTTAACAAAATAAATAAGTTAGGGCCCTGCTTTTCATTATACTCCAGAATGAATTCCAGACAAAAAATGGCTAATTCCACTAATAATGAAAGAATAGCAAGTGTAAGAACAAAATGTGTATTTCAATACAATTATTCACCTATCAAAATGTCAAAAGAAAACAAATTTTTCTAAAAGATAATAGTCACTGTTAATCAGAAATTAGGAAAATGTATTTGCATGTAGTGTAATATCTTTTAAAATCTGTGTACGCTTTGGTTGAGCAATTCCACTTTTAGAGATTTAACTTACTAATGATAATAATGCCAAAACAACAACAGCAACAATAACAGCTCATATATACAGTGTACCAGGCATTTTTCTAGGCACTGTGCATGTATTGCCTCATATAATCCTTTTATTACAGTCCCGAGGTAGGTTTTGCAGAGAAAACTGAGGTTCATAGAAGTGAAATCATTTACTCAAGGTCACACAGCAATGATTGCTAAAGCCAGGATTTGAACACAGCAGTCAAGCTCCAGAGAACATGCTATTGAGTACTAAAGTATACTCCCTCTCTTCCTATAAAAATTATTAGAAATACATGCCAAAAAAGTGCATGTCCTGGGCTGGTGGCTCAGTTGGTTGGAGTGTCATCCCATACACCAAAAAGGTTGTGGGTTTGATCCCCAGTTGGGTGTGTATGGGGAGGTAGCTTATCAATGTTTCTCTCTCTCTCTCTCCTCCCTCTTCCTCTCCCTCTCTTTAAATCTTTAAAGCAATAAAAATATACCCTCAGGTGAGGATGGAAAGAAATTAAGTACATGGATGTTCATCAATGTTTGCTTTAAAATGGTGAAAACTAGCCCAGCTTCAACATTGGAAAGTAGAGACTTGTTTTGATAATGTAGGGGCTATCCATCACCGTGTGGAAAATCAGCATCCATCCATAATGCTGCTGTGGAGTTAGGGCTGGCGGACTTTTCTGTCCAGGCCAGATAGTAACTATTTGAAGTCATGTCAGCCATGGTCTCTGTCGGAGCCCTCAGGTCCTCTGCTGAGAGCAAAGCCTCGGAGACAGTGGGTGAGCCAAGGAAGTGGCTGTGCTTCAGTGACACTTTCCTTGTGAAGTAGGCGGTGGGCTGGCCCTCCCCTGCAGGTTACAGTTTACTGACTTCTGCTGAGGAGCCTACATGACAGGTTTGATATGAACTGTCCATGATATAGTAAGCGAAAAAGGCAGGTGAGGACTTTTAAAAAAATGTGTATTTAAAGTTCAAATACAAGTGACTTTGGAACTCCATAGAGGTGTATAATAGACACTGCTGTTTGCCTCTTCAAAGGCATTGTAAACTCCCTTTGCTATCATACTCTGGAAGTTGGGAAGCGAGTGTTTACCATCCCACTTTGCAGCATGGAGTGGCTCTGGGACCCAGTTCTGGCCACAGGAGTTAAGGAGAGGTCTGTGAAGGATGGTTTCTGAGAAAGCTTTTATGTTACTGATGAGAGGGTACCTACATGCCTGGGGATCACATGCAACTGCTCAGGAGAGTGGAGCACAAAAAGGCGCCTGAGTCCTCA
Source organism: Cnephaeus nilssonii (assembly GCF_951640355.1). NCBI lineage: Eukaryota > Metazoa > Chordata > Mammalia > Chiroptera > Vespertilionidae > Cnephaeus > Cnephaeus nilssonii. Next base: position 59,572,851 of record NC_137082.1, read on the forward strand.
GTGCACCCCTGAGCCATGCCCCCATCCTGCCCTGCCAATGGCCTGTATCAGAGAAAAACAAAAGACAAAAATCTCCTGATATGATTAAGCCATTGTTAGTTGGGTGATCCAAAAGCATTTCTAAATTCATACAAAATGGAAAGGAAGTTCTACATTCACAGTTTTGCCTTGAGAAGTGCTGACTTCTCAGAACTCCAGTTTTCTCTTTGACAGAGGCTCAAGCAAGGAGAGCAGAGAAACATAGCAAAAACGCATGGCACTTAGATCTTCAGTAGTGGCACTTCATAGGAAATGTGTTTCCACTTATTTTCTTTGCATATTTTTCTTTTGTGTGAAACATTTCCATAGTTGCCATGGATACATTTTTTGTAATTACAGTTAAAAAAAAAATACACACACACACACACACACACACACGTGAGGCCCGGTGAATGAATTCATGCACCAGTAGGGTCCCTCGGCCTGGCCTGTGGGATTGGGCCAAAATCAGCTATCCAGCATCCCCCAAGGGGTCCGGATTGCAAGAGTGCACAGGCCAGGCCGAGGGACCCCACTGGTGCATGAGCAGGCCCAGGGAGGGATGCAGGAGGTTGGCCAGCTGGGGAGGGACCGCAGGAGGACTCCAGGGTGTGTCCGGCATGTCTTGCTCAGTCCCAATCTGCTGGACCCCAGCAGCAAGCTAACCTACTGGTTGGAGTGTCTGCCCCCTGGTGGTCAGTGCACATCATAGCGAGTGGTTGAGTGGCCTTAGCATATCATTAGCATATTACACTTTGATTGGTTGAACGGATAACTGGATGACTGGACACTTAACATGTTAGGCTTTTATTATATAGGATACATACATACACACACAGGATGGGGCAAAAGTAATTTACACTTGTGAGCATGCAAAACAGAGTTTATTCTTGTATTATTATTTATTAATTACTATATTATTTTCCATACAATTGTAAACCTACTTTTGCCCCTGTGTGTGTGTGTGTGTGTGTGTGTGTGTGTGTGTGTGTGTGTGTGTATGTATTCCCTATGAAGAAATTCTTGAAGTAACTATAAGGTATGAAATGCCAACCCCATTTACAAGTGATGAAATGGACATAATTTTAGAAATGCAGCATCCTGAACCCCAATTAAAGTTCCTGGCAAGATCTATCACACACCTTCCGTGTTCCATCCAGTGAATGGATTATGGGCAAGAGGGAAGTACACAAAAATGAATTAGAAATATTAGACAGTATCCATTAACCAAAGAGCTCATAAAAGTAGAAGAATTTGAAGGAGGTTCTAACTCTTGAATAAATGCAGGAACATGCCATTTTTTCTGGATGTAAAAACTCAATATTGTAAAGATGCCAATTATTCCCTTAGCACAATGCAATTCCAATAAAAATCTGACAGATTTTTTTTTTTCCTTTTCACATATCAGATTGGTACTTTTCAGGGGTTAGAGATGGTGGGAGTGGGGATGGGTGTGGCTACAAAGCAGCATAGAGGAAGCTCTGGTAGATGGAGTTAAGTATCTTGATTGTGACAGTGGTTACATGAAGTTACACATGTGATAAAAATTGCATACAGCTACACACACACACACACACACACACACAAGTACATATATAACTGGCGAACTTAAATTAGCTCTGTGGTTGTACTAATGTTAGTCCCCTGGTTTTGATGTCATAATACACTGATACAAGATGTTAACATTGGGAGAAGATGGGGAAGGGCTCACAGAATTTCTCTATACATTTCTTTACAACTTCCTGTGAATTTGTATTTATTTAAAAATGAAAAGTTTATTTAAAATGTGAAAAAAAAGAAAGAAAAGAAATGGAGGCACATGAAACTTTATTGTACAGCCAAAGTCCTTTTAGGATTCTGAAACTAAGAAAGAAGCCAAGCTTACTTATCTTGTGTCTAGAACTTATTTCTAGAGAAGAAGTAAGTTCTAGCAAAAGCATTCTTCTAGAACAGTGGTTCTCAACCTTTCTAATGCCACGACCCTTTGATACAGTTCCTCATGTTGTGGTGACCCCCAACCATACAATTATTTTCGTTGCTACTTCATGACTGTAATTTTGCTACTGTTATGAATCGTAATGTAAATATCTGTGTGGGTTGCGACCCTGCTAGCGGTTCTCAACCTGTGGGTCGCAACCCACAGGTTGAGAATCGCTGCTGTAGAGCCTAAGACCATCTGAAAACACAGATATTTACATTACGATTCATAACAGTAGCAAAATTACAGTCATGAAGTAGCAACAAACATTTTATGGTTGGGTGTCACCACAACATGAGGAACTGTATTAAAGGGTTGCGGCATTAGAAAGGTTGAGAACCACTGTTCTAGAAGTTAGTTCTGAGAAGTGCCTCTGTCACTACTTGAAAGCAAGTTATGAAGCAAATGAGGACAAACGCATCACTTATTGGTCAATGGTCAATGCTTTGCTTACCTGAGGCTCAGCTAGGAGAGTCTCAGAACCATTTACCACCTGAAAGAATTGGCCTCAATAAGTTAACATCTAAATGCTACCTGGAGTATTTCCAGGGCTAACTGAGGTGTTTTTTTTTTCTTTTAAAATTATTGGCTTCATAAGGAAAGAATAAAAGATCAAAAACACACAACACTACAAACAATCCAAGTACCAAGCACAACTCGAAGTGGGGATTAGAAATACTCAGCAGTGTCATCTATTAAGGTAAACGTTTTTGAGACAGTTATGGATTCATCCCCACATACATTTTATCTGTATATTTTTAAAAAGTCTTTTATGGTCCTCTGCTATGGAGTTCTTTTTACAAGATTTGCTTTGTTCCCATCATCAATGCTTTTTCCTGTAGTTTCCTTCTGTGCTCCAATGCAAATTAAAACAAGCTATCCGCTTATGACTTCGTTTTTCAAAGTCGATGCAGAGCTGAATATTTGCCTCAGGATACATTTCCTAAAGTCTTCACCTCCTCCGTTCGCTCTCTTTTAAACGTGCCTTCACTCAGTCCACCAACATTGCGTGCTTACTTGGGTGTCTGTGCCCTTGCTTTGCATCCATCGCACTGGAGCTAAGCCTGAGTAAGATTCGGGGGCAGAGTACATTGAGTTCCTTGCTTGTCTTAGGAGAAAACTTAAATGTAGAAGATCTCAGGGCTCTCTCACATCTACAGCCTTCCTGGGTTTATCCCATATCTCTCAAACAGGAAAGTTTAAATCCCACCTCTTGTTCACTTGGGTGCAGCTCTTTATGACTTCCTAGGTGTCATCCGGCTAATATGATTAGTTAACTGACATTAAGCGGAAACCGCTGGAACCACTGCTCCTAGAAGGTGTACCAGGGCCCTCCTGGAGACAACACCGCGCCCCCTTCTTCTTTTCACGTCTAACCCCCAATGCAATTCAACTGGTCTGAATTTCGAATGGTGGGTACAGATGGGGTTGGGCTGCTAGGAATTTATTTTAAAGGTTTGCAGAGGCCTCCTGGGTCTAAATACCTATCTGAATTTTTAGCAAAACAAAATCTAGTATGCCTAAAAGGTGCCAGATGACAATGAAGCTGTCTGTTGAGCCACAGGAGAGATATTGCATGAATAATGGGTTCTCTATACTCTTTTTGTAAGTGTAAACATCACCTTGTCTGTTTATTAGGACAATAATATCTAATAATAATTCTCAGCATTTGTCTAATGCAGACAAATAAACGTACAAAATTAAGTTTATTTTCAAGACAATCCTGTCAGTGGGTTTGATTTATTATTTCCATTGTACACATGAAGAAATTGAGGCAGTATTTTGGAGAGAAAAAGATTAATCAGAGTGAGAATTAACCCTGGGGACAGTCTCTATATTTCTTCCCTCTAAGTTTGTTACAAAAATATTATTTACGCATTGTGTGAAATGATTATAGCACCAAGAGCACCAATTCAATCAAGAAACAGCTCCTATATTATATCTCCATTTAGTTTTCATTGGGCAGAGGTAGCTCTGAGATAGCAATTGAAAAGGTGAAAAGTCACAACTTTCATTTCCAATCTCTAGAGCTCCTGACTGAGAACAGAGTGTCTGAGAGTTTATCCTTCTGGCGTCGAGTGTAAATGCTTTCTCCTCACTGACTTGGAGCCTCTCTGCTTAGAAATCTGGGAGCTCACAGATGTGCCATGTTTCTTAAACGAGTTAATACCTAAAAGGTTATTTTCATTATATGCCAAACTGATTAAAATAATGGTAATGGGAAAGTAGGGTTGAAGACCAGGATTGAGAAATGACTGTTACCATGGCAATAACAGTGTGGGCGGGGCTAATTCTGGCCCAATGTGAGGTGCATCACAATTACCTAACGGACTTGTTAACTCACAGGCTATTGCCCCACCTCCAGATTTTGTAATTCATTAGGTCTGAAGTGGAACCTTATAATTTGCATTTCTAATAAGTTCCCAGGTCCAGCCGGAAGGCCACATCTGTGTGACCACCTGTTTTTGTAAGGCCTGAAGCAGCTAATAATAGTTTAAACAGAAGAACCTTTGCAATTGATTCCATGATAGGAAACACTAACTTTGAGCTGCAATGAAGTGAAATGCTATCCCTAGCAAAAAGAATTATATTTTTCTTATTAGTACATCTGTATTAAAGAAAAGTATCCTCTTACTAGAGGCCCAGTGCATGAAATTTTTGCACTGTGGTGGGGGGGCGGGGGGAGGAGGTCCCTCAGGCTGGCCTGCACCCTCTCGCAGTTCGAGAGCCCTTGGGAGATGTCTGACTGATGGCTTAGGCCCGCTCCCCCTGGATGTCTAAGCTGATAGTTGGACACCCTTAGCGCTGCTGCGGAGGTGGGAGAGGCTCCCACCACTATTGCTGCGCTTACCAGCCATGAGCCTGGCTTCTGGCTGAGCAGTGCTCCCCCTGTGGGAGCACACTGACCACCAGGAGGCAGCTCTTGCATTGAGCGTCTGTCCCCCTGGTGGTAAGTGCGCATCATAGCGACCAATTGTTCCACCATTGGGTCAATTTGCATATTAGCCTTTTATTATATAGGATAGTTTGAATTTCATCAGTATGACTGTGGAATTTTGATTTACTCTCTTGTTATATAAATACTCACAGAATATCCTCAGTCTTGCCTGTTGGCCCATAAAGCTTAAAATATTTACTCTCTCACCCCTCACAGAAAACATTGGCAGACCCCTGGGCTAGTGGATGCTGCTGATCTGGGAATGGCTTTGAAAACCAATGCTCTAAACTGTTTTTATTACATTCTTTTTCTGCTCCCTGGCACAGCTGGTCCGGGTCTATTACAGTGTTGAGACTCACTCCTCACTGTTTATCGTTCTACTTCAGGAAGGGAATCTGTGTTGTGGAACAGAATGTGGGAAATAGCTTAGCATGTGTTTAGAAGTGTAGGGAAAAGGGATTAAAAAATATGGCGATTTTTTTTTAGCAAAATTTTAAGAGAGTTGAAAATCATTTTGGATGTTGTTCCACCTCTCTGTGTAAGCTCTAGTCACCCTGCTCTCCAAGAGCTTAGCACTCTGAGGGCCTCTGACTGTTCAGTGTTGCCAAGTTGTGCTCTCCACACAGACCTTCCCCAACACACCCGCAGCTCAATGATCACCTCCCAAGCTAAGTGGTGGATAAGTAATCTGAAGAGTAAGTCCTCAGAATGTAAAGTCTATGATTCATTTCAAGTATTTATGGCATGCATGCTTGCTTCCTTTGTCACTTACTATTGAATTGTGTGTTGCAATATTTGGAAGTTATTGCACTGAGAAATGACACTTTAAAAATATTATGTTTTTTCCCCACCATTCTCTAATTTTGCTTTCAATAGCAGATTCTTTTTTTGTTTTTAATCCTCACCCAAGGATATTTTTTTTCCATTGACTTTTAGAGAGAGTGGGAGGGAGAAAGGGATAGAGAGAGAGAGACATGGATGTAAGGAGAGACACATCAATTGGTTGCCTCCTGAATGCACCACCACTGGGCCAGGGATTGAACCTACAACCTAGGTACGTGCCCTTGACCAGGAGGTGTGTGGGCTGATGCTCTAACCACTTAGCAACACCATCCTTTTTTCTTTTTATATTTGGACCCACAATTTGGAAACTCCTGGCTGTTTTGGAAGCTGGAGGAGAGAGCAGTGTAGTGCTGTGGTGAAGAGTTCTAGGGTCAGCAGGCCTAAATCTGAGTTCTCACTTCAACACTAACACAGTGTGAGCTCTGGCACAATGGGCAACCCTCTTCACACCGTCTCCTCACACGTGCAATGCCGTGATGCCTGACAGCTACGCAGAGGTGACTGTAAGGATTAAAACAGTTAATGTGCAGAGCTCATAGAATATGCCTGGCACATGGCTTAGCGAGAACTCTGTACATTTTAGCTTTGCTATATTTAATATAAAATACTCTATTAACCAGAAGTTAATCCCTTATGTATCTGTGCTCCCCACTAAACCCACCCTTCCAGCCATTCACATAATAAATATTTCTGAAGTCCTATTATAAGCCAAGCACACACCTGGATTGGAGGATACAGTGTGAACAAGCCAGATGAAGGCCCAGCCCTCTCAGAGCTACGTTTTTGTGGATTGTGAGCTCCGGAAAAGAGGGATCCTGTCCCTGTATCTTTGTCTAGAGCCAACCACAGCACTTAACCAAGAGCGATGCTTTAAAAGTGTTTATTAAAAGTGACTGTCTAATGGGCACTTCTGAAAAATGAAAAGTCAGCTGTGGTTACATTTCCTCCCTGCTCTTCCTGGGACGGGGCCACCGCTTCGAGCAGCATCTCTGAGCTATGCTGCGGGGCAGAGATCAGAGCTGGCCTCCGGAGTTCTGGAGTGGCCTGGGCTGGCTTCTGCGCTCTGAACTCTCTTCCCCGTGAGCACAGGAAAGTGATGGCCCCCGAGAGATGGCGGTCATTCAGACAGTGATCTTCTACTTCACTTCAGTCTGTGATTTGGTGCGGAAGGCCAGGTGGAAGCTTGTTTTCCTACATAACGATGTTCCCCTCACAGCCATGCTCTTCCGAACAAACTTCAGCTGCCAGTGAGTGCTGGGGTAGGAGACATAATACGATGCTGCCGTGCAGACTGAGAGGCAGAGAAGCTTTCAGATTATACAGCAATTAATTAAAGAGCAATCATGAAAACAGTCCTGCTAATTCACTCCAAGCAGCTACTTGCTGTTACTTTATTATTTGGGGTAATATTCATGATTATTGTTTAATTTGTTTTTAATAAGGATGTACAGTTTTATGTAATCCTTTTGTAAATGAGAAGCAGTTAGATGTTCAGGTGCTTTGAAATACTTCTTTATTCAATTACCCAACTTTTAGGAGAATCCTGTTATGCAGTTAACCCAGATTTTTACCACAGACATGTCCATTCTGCGTTGCATGTGAGTGTACCTGTAAACCTATCTGATTTCAATGTTAAACATCACGGCAAAGGGCATATTGCCATCTCTGTATGAGTCTAACTAATGCTGATGGGCCCATAGGTCCTACTAGGAAAATTCCTTAGTCAGTCAACAAATGGAAATTGAGTATCGGAGCTATTATACAAAATGTTATACAGCTGTGTTCTTCATCTCTAGGCACTTTTAGTTTTGTTTGGAAAATAAGACAGACAGCATAACATGGTAACTAACAACATAAGGCAATAAATAGTGGGTGTCAAATGATAAAATAGAAAAGAATTGCTGTTGAAAGCCACAGGAGACAGAGGCCTCTATGATCACACTTGGTTGTGATAGCCTTGCCCACTTTCTCTTGTCCATTTCATGAAAGTTAGCCTGGCTAGACAGCAGGACGTAGGCTGACTGTATTCCCCTGCTCTTCACAGTGTGATCTGAGAGACAGCTGCTGCATCAGGAATACCAGGGAGCTTGTTACTAATGCAGCATCTCCGGCACCGCCCCAAACTGACTCAATCGGAATCGCATTTCAACGTGACCCAGTGGTCCATAGAGTGTCTGGGGCTGAGAAGCACTGGTCTAGCAACGGGTAAGTAGCTTTTTTCCCCCCTGAGGGAAAATTAGACTCATGCTTGCTAATCCCATTCTCTTCCTAATCTACACTAATAAAAGAGTAATATGCTAATTGACCATACCTCTGTGATGCCCACCAGCCAATCAGGAGTGAGTATGCAAATTAACCCAACAAATATGGCGGGTTAATTTGCATACACAGGCACTGAGCGGCCAGGGGTAGGGCGTTCTGCACCATCCCAGCAGCTCCGGGCCTCTGGGCAGCATGGGAAGGCAGAAAGGTGGCTCCAGGCCAGAGCGGAAAGGCAGCTCTGGCCAGAGTGAAGGCGGTGCCGGCAGCCAGGGGAAGGAAGGCCCATTTTGCATGAATCTTTATGCATTGGGCCTCTAGTAGAAAATAAAGAAATGAAAGGAGACCATTCAACACTTGGTAGTTTCTTGGGTTACACTCTAAGTACTCTATACATAGGTACCCAATGATGGTTTGGGGTATTCATTTACACTGGTGACTTACAGACTATGAGGTCCCAAAACCAGATAGATTATTAACACTCAGGGCTATTTCCTCATCAAGGAGCAACCTGAGTCACCCCAAGAAGTGGGATATGTTTGTTAGGAAGGCCCACGAGCAAAGAATGGTACCTGGAAGGAGGAACTCGAACACGAGATAGTGCTACAGCAAATACAAGTTTGTCTTTGGTTCCTCCTGTGCTAAACACTATGTCCAACAGCCTACTTGTGTGTCTAACAGGCTTCTTAATAATAAACATCCAAAAGAGAATTCTTAATTTTCCCCCACAAACCTGTTTTCCCTTTGATAGTCCTCTTCTTGATAAAAATGGCATGCTCATCCATCCAGTTTATAAGCCAAAAAGAAGGCACAATCATTCTGAACTCCAGTGTTCCTACCCGCAACATGTAATCCATGAGCATCTCTCCTCCTTCAGAACAGGATCTTGGCCATGTTCCTGCAGTTCATCTCCATGGGCACCAGCCCTGGTCTTGCTGGGAGGGGGGGGTGGTGTCTATGCTGGTTACCTAAGTGGTCTTCCTGCTTCCACTCTTGCTCTTGTCCATCTAATCTCCATACAGCAGGCAGTGTGGTCATAGGAAAATGTCATTTCTTCATATAATTCCTCTGCCTGACGCTTTAATGATTTTCTATTTATTTTAAAATAAAACTGAAACCAACAGGCCCTTACCCCATCACCCTCTATCCTCCAGCCAAACTGACCTTTGAATCATTATTTCAATGTGCTTGGCTCCTTTCTACTTCAGGATCTTTTCAGTTGTTCTCTGTGCCTAGAACAGTCTGCCTAGTGCTTCATATGGCTGCCTGCTGACCTTTCAGAGCTGAGTAACCGCCCTACCTTCCAGGTTCTCCCTGACGTTCAACTACTCAGCAACCTCAGCCCTGTTTATTTCATGGTCCTAATGGCAATCTTCAATTGCATTTTTTATTATTTTTTTTTTGCTTACATAACACAAAACTAAAGAGAGTCACATTTGGCAAGTGTAGTGAGCCAAACAATGCACCCCCAAGATGTTTTATCCTACTCCCTTTCAGAACCTGTGGTCATGTTACCTTACAAAGCAGATGTGGTTAAATTAAGGACATTGCGATGGGGAGACTATCCTGGATTATCTGCATGGGCTCAATGTCATCCCAAGGGTCCTTGAAAAGGTCAGAGAAGGAGAGGTGATGACAAAAGCAGAGTGTGGGAGTCAGAGGGATATTCGAAGATGCTTTGCTGCTGACTTTTAAAGACGGAAGAAAGCTCTGAGCCAAGGAAAGCAGCAACTTCCAGAAGCCAGAAAAGGCAAGGCAACGACCCTCCTCTGGAGCCTCCAGAAGGGACCAGCCTGGCTGGTTTTGCACGTCCGGTCCCAGAACTGCAGAGTAATAAATGTAGTATGTCGTTCTAAGCCAATGAGTTTCAGCAGCAATAGGAAACTAATACAGTGAGTGTGGTGGTAAAGATATATCCCTTCTTAGTTTGCTTTTTCATTTATAAAGTAAAGCTAGTGTTCTAACTTCATCTGCATGGTCCTGAGAGAGGTCATAAAAGTCAGAGCACTTCAACTCAAAACAGAGCTGCCTCCTTTCCTCACCAAGAATCCCTCACTCTTTCTTCCATGTGCAATGCTCACATCTTTGTTAGCTGGCTACCCAGCCTGAAGTAGATTAAAAATAACAAATGACGAATTGTTGGAGCAAAAATAATGACAGTTACAATATGTGATAATGAATGCCTTACTGTCAGAAAAAATAAAAATAAACACACACACACACACACAGGTTACCATTTAGTGGTAACCAGATGCTCAGGGACGTGAAGGCTCCTGGAGGTATCGCTCATTTACATCACAACATGGTACTCACCGCATGTGGGAAAAGATCATCATACCTAATGTACGGAGGACTGCTCAACATTTAAGAGAGAGAGAGCCATCAAAATTAGTTCAAGAAAAATGATGCGATGCTTCAAGGTAGACAGCTATCTGGAAAGGTTTCTCCTCTAATGATGTCAAGTTGTGTGGTATTTCTATGAGTGCTTATTCCTCTCATAACGATCACCCTCCGACGTCTTCGCTTTCTAGAAGGTAACAACGGACCTCTCTATGGGACTCGGTTCCTATATCCTTCCTGGAAGATGTGTGAAGTGATAGATGCACTTTTGATTGCCGTTAGAAAAAGCTGCTTCTGCCTTCTTACCATCCCTGGAGAATAGCTGTCGGTTGAAAGAGGAATTCTCAGCAAGCTTCTGAGCTAAATGCTTACAATACAATTATACAGAGCCATAGCTGACATTTAAGCATTTTTTATCTTTTATTTTCACCCTCCTGTAAGCATTAACTAATTAAGTCTCATCAGGCACCGATGGAAAAGGCATTACCTCCAGAACTCTGCAGCTGAAAATAGTTCATGTGATACTTCAGAAAGTTCACCTAATGAAGTAAAGGAGGAAACGAGCCTCCCACTATGCCTACAGTGATATATATATATTTTCAATTACAGGTGACATTCAATATTATATCAGTTTCAGGCATACAGCAAAGGGGTTAGACATTTATATAACTTATGAAGGGATCCCCACCTGACACTGTATTCTACTGCAATATTTTAAAACACTGGCTCTCAAGAGGGACCTGGTGTTATTGAAAGGGACCTGTGTTTCCATACATATAACCCATAACATCAAGTAGATCCTGGCTGTTGCCATGCAAGTCGTATCATTTTGGTACATATCTGGTGCCGGGTTTGTGTGGTACATATATGTATGGTATGTGTCCCCATTCTGCCCTCTTCTTTCCTGGGATGCTCCTGCTCTCAGCCACGCCCCGACATTTCTCCCCTGGCTTCCGGCAGTAGCCTCCTGTGGATCTGCTCTCTCTCTGCCCCTACCATCTTTCTCTTCATCGCAGCTGAGGAAATCCTGTAAAAGCTGAAACAAGATCAATGCCATTTCCCTGCTCACTTCCCTCCATGACTGCATTTACAATCAAGGCCAGGCTGCTTACCTTGGTTTCAAAGCTTGGTTTCAAAGCCTGTGGTGTCTGGCTCTGAGAGCCTCTTGAATACTGACCCTTGCTCATTACCCCCAGCCGCACTGGCCTTTCTCTCCTTTGAACATCCCAGGCCCATTTGCACCTCCAGACCTTTACACTTGCTGTTCCTCTGATCTTCCCAGGAGAGCTTTTTCCATGTCTCAGCTCAGCTGTCACCTCCTCAGAGAGGCCTCTTTTAACAATCCAGTCTACAGAGACTGGGTCCTAATACAACTAACATTGTGAGTAACAAAATGCATATTAATTTGAAAATGTGCTAAGGGCACACTAGGTTTCGGTCATTTGGAATTTCTTTCCCAATTAACAGTGGTTCATAAAAGTGGTTGACATTAACATTTGAATTTGATACTTGAAGTGGCACAAAGGATGAATTTCAGCATGAAAGGAAAAATAGCCATTAACTTGGGGGCACTTGATTTATTTTTTAAAAAGCTACTTCACACTAAAAATGATACCATGAGTATATCCTAAAATAGTCATTAAACACATATATTTGGAACATTTCTCAAAACTAACTACATACTGACTTCAATGCTATAATGATGTAAACACCTAGTATGGAGTTAGGCATTGATTAATGGTAGTTCTTTGCCCCTGAAATACCAGAGAAGCTGTTTTTCTAAGCTTCTCACAGTCACATGAGTCTGCATTTACTCATCCAGACTTAAGAAAGCTTCGTGACAACACAACCAAGACCGATTAAGAAGAGAAAATGATTATCAATCTTACTGCCCGCAAGTTAACGACTGTCACTCAACTTATGAGAGAGAACGTATCCGTCTCTAAAATTTCCAGTTGGTGAGCAAATACGTTTGTTATATCAATAAAATGTGAGGCTGAAGCCTTATAAACTGCAAAAGTATTTGATAATCTCTGACAGAAAGTGCAAAAGATGTAGAATGCAAAAAAAGAAAAAGATTCGACAAACCAAAATGTAGGAAAAACATGTACTGTGTGATGGGAGACGGACGTGTATAACCACCTGCCTTTCTAAGGGCCAGGGTCCCTGGGACGCACGCTGCTGCTGTCTGCCCAGCACACCCGTGCATTTGGGAGCAGGGCCTGCAGAGGCCGAACTTCTCAGCGAGCCCGCAGCAAGAGCTGGGAGGAGAATCCCACGGGCGGCCCAGGAAGGCCAGGGCTGGAAGGAGGAGAGGAGGCTGGGGCTGCCTGGCGAAAGGGTCAGTGAAAACTCCTTCGTAGGCGAGGGTAAACAAAAGATGACCAAAAGAATATTTAAGGACAGAAATGTGTACTGGGAGATGCAATGTCCTTTGAAATACTCTGAATGTGTGATCTTTCTTCATGATCCCCCAACCTTCAGTAAAACCAGCTTTGTATATTGGTGTGCGTGAGTGTGTGTGTGAGTGTGTGTGTGAGAGTGTGTGCGTGAGTGTTGAGAGTGTGTGTGAGAGTGTGTGAGTGTGTGTGTGAGTGTGTGTGTGAGAGTGTGTGCATGAGTGTTGAGAGTGTGTGTGAGAGTGTGTGAGTGTGTGTGTGTGTGTGTGCGTGAGTGTGTGTGCATGTGTGTTGAGGAAGAAGCTGAATCTCACATCTGTTTAGCAAGACGAGTGAAAAAGTGCCCAGGAGAACATAGGCCTTTCAGGGATTCACAGGTTTCTTGGCTTGTCCCTCCACAGGGAGTTCAGCCTAATCTGACGGAGTTCCTGAGAGGCTGGAAAGACACCGTGAGGTGGTGACATCTGGGTTATGACTCCTTGGGAGCACGCAGGGGTTTGTGGGTGGAAAACTGGTTTTAGTGAAGGACTTACTTTAGTGTGTTCCCATAATAAAAGTTGCTGGTGCTTCGCTGACAGCAATGCACTGGGAAGGCATGGTTTTCTCTTATTGTTATACACGTCTTTACTTGGAGAACAGACTTTTTAATGCTGCACACCAGTACAGAAACCATTTTCATTATAGCTTTACAAAATTCCTACCTGTGCACTTGTTCTGGATAATAGAAACACAAATGTAATTTCACTGAAGAAAATCCCCTACGGTGTGATAAGATAAAGGTTTCATAAACAGTTGAGAAATGACAGTAAGTGCTGAACAGAGAGGTGTTAGTCTTTCAAGAAGTTATTGGAATTTTCCGTACTATGCTAAACTCAAAGCCGCCTACAAGGCAGCGATCACGGATATGAAGTCATCATATTTTAAATTTAATGTTATTTATTTCACAGAGCACACTTTTATAGTTTTGAAAATATAAAATCATTTTGAATTAATCCGCTTAAGGATTCTTCCCTGGGGCAGCACCAGAAAATATGCGAGCTCACTGTAAAGAAGTGGGAGAGGGACTCCGTTCCGGGCCGTCGTCGGAGTTTCTCCTCTGCAAGCTATTGTGGTTCTTGTTGAAGCCAGACTGTTAGCTCGAGGCTTGTACTATCTCCAGTTCTCAAGGACTTTATTTCATATGCATTTCATATATTTTAAGTGTACCCTGTGAGCACATCATCAAATGTTATATTAGAATGCCAATCTCCTGATAAAAGAAAAGAAGGTTTCAGTTTTGTGTCTGGGAAGATATGAATCAGTGACTTGGAGAGAAATCTGTGCAAACAAACACGGGTATGAAGGAGCAGGCTGCAGTTGCTTCTCCTTTCCTCCAGGGAGAAATCCTTCTACTTCCTGCCGTTTGCAGTGACAGTAACATGAATCTGTACAACGTCTGGAAAACATGTAGAAATATGCAGTCAGCAAGGTAGTTTTAAAAGGGACCACTCTTTATGTGGAGAAGGAAGGTTACATATTTGTTGGAGTTTGAAATGAGTCATCGTTCTCTGCCAACATTGAAAGTTAGAGAATGCTGTGGCGTTATTGAACCTGACAGTGTAGCTTTCTGGAAGGATGCAGTTAGGAAGGTAGCACAGATGTGGTGGTGAGTACACTGCTTTAGGGGGAAGTAAAAGGAGACAGCAATGAGACTCCCTGCTGCACCTTCTACACACCCCAACACCCTCCCTCCCTCCCTCGTCTCTACACTCCCCTTCCCTCCCTCATGTCTTTCCATTACCCCTAATTGATTACACACACACACACACACACACACACACACACACACACACACACCTGCATTTATACAACCTAGGAAACCTCAAGCCAGAGATTTCTTAAAAGTTTTATTCACATTGAAACTTTCTGTCTAGTTCCCATGGAGCCACAGGTAATAAAGTATGGTGGCAAAGGGATGTGAAACTCATTCTAATGGCTTGTCACTCTTGGGTGGAGCAGGTAATCGGTTTCTCAGGGATAGAATTGTGTTTGGCTGGGAAGCACCTTGCACTGTGTCACACAAACAGCCTGTCCCTGGTTTGTAAAGGATGGTTGTGACAGGCCCAGGGCTGGAATTAACATGTTTTCAGGCTTCATACTCACCATCATTACTCAAGACCCTGCATTTCTTTCCTTGCAAAGACTTCTGAGTGGCTTTAAAAGGGACCACGGCTTTTGTGGAAAATGAAGCCCACATGCTTGCTGGAGTTTGAAATAAGTCATTATTATCTATCAACATCGAAAATTATGGCATGTTGCTACTTTATTGAACCTGACAGTGCAATAAAAATGAAAAAGCAACCCTGGACGGGCGGCTCAGCTGGTTAGAGTGGTTATCCTGTATACCAAAAGGTTGCGGGTTCAATTCCTGGTCAGGGCACATACCTGGGTTGCAGGTTGGATCCCGTATAGGAGGCAATCAATTGATATTTTTCTCTCACATCAATATTTCTCTATTTCTCTCCTTCTCCCCCCCTCCCGCCCCCTGCTTTCTCTCCTTCTCCTCTCCGTCTCTAAAATCAATAAACATATCCTTGGGTGAGGATTAAAAAAATGAAAAAGCAAGTTATTTGCATCATTGGAGTATATATATTAGATTGTCGCTAATAAATGCTTTTGGGCTTCAGATATTGATAAAGATAATTTGCATTTACTGAAATCCTATTATGTGTCAGATGCTGTACTTGTGTTTGGTATACTTGATGTTATAAAATCCTTGCATCCTCTATTTAGGATTATAGGCTACCTTCAATAGCAGCTTAAGGATGCTAAGTAACTGGCCCTAGCCAAGCTGCTCATAGACATCCAAGCAGGTGGGTTTGCCTTATAATCTGCTCTTTCCATTCCATGATGTTTCTTTCCCCCTTGATAAAAGAAGGAATGCTGATGAGAAATTGTGGAACAGTCAAGACATTCACCACCACCCAGGGAATGAGGTGGGAGTAGTATTTGTTTTGCTGTTGATAAAGAACTGGCTTAATAGGAAATAAAAGGTAAAAAAAAAATAGTTGCTTCTCCAGATGGAAAATTTTTATGAGTTTATTTAATAGCTTATAAGTGAATGGATTGGAGAGTACCCAGTGAGATCTACAAAATTAAAGATGGAAGTGAAATGTCAAACTGACAGGGATAAATTGTAGTAAGATCTCATGAGGTTTCTTGTGTGGGTAGAGAAATAGCAAATGAGCTCTAGCGTGGGCAAGTGTAAGGCAATATTCTTAGGGAAAACAATATAAGCTTTGCTTATGACACCTCATGGTTTCAATACAAGAAAAGGAGCTTGAAATCAATATAAAACAGTATAAATACTTAATTGTTCATGTTTTATTTTATTTTTAATTATTATTTTTTTAAAATGATGTCTTTGATCCATTATTTTTTTACCTTCATAAGGAAACAGGGATAAAAATCAATTGTTAATTACCCCCTTTTATGGAGCAAATTGAGACCTAGGTTGCTTCAGTGATTTCCCGATGTTATTCTGGTAGTAAAATAATTGCAGCTAGAAACCAGTACCACAGAACCCTAGCCCACACCCCCCTATGTGTTCTTGTCCAGGGTCATAAGGCCAGGAACAGGAGACATTTTCTTATCCTTACCACATTTTAAGGTCAAGAGCTCTGGCGTTGGAGTCAGACATACCTAGATTCTAATCCCATTTTGCTATTTGCTAGACTCTAGTCACAGAACAGGTTGTTTAAACTCTAGAGAATGTTGATTCCTTCTTCTGTAAAATGGAGATACAGAATGGCAACTGCCTCATGGAAGTATTTTAAGAATTAAGTGCAGTAAGTTCTGAAAATATTTAGCCAAATGCCTGTGCATAAGTACTTGATGAATGTTCATTTTTATTGTAAGCTAGAGGCCCTGCATGCGAAATCACGCGAGACCCAGACCCACTGCACCAGCGGGACCCCAGGCCTCACGCTTGGAGCTGTGGGACCCCAGGCCGCGCTATGAGGAGCCGCGGGACCCGCCTTTGCCGCGCAGCTCTGACCGGTTGTTTGGCTGTTAGAGCGTCATGACCACAGGCCTTTTATAATATAGGATGGGCAGGAAGGTACAGTAAATTCACACTTTAAAGTAATAACATGCTCCAAGCATATAGCAATTATTGATAAAAAAGAAAAAAGAAAAAAGTGAACAACCACAGCTGGCTTAACTAACACTCAATATACTAGTAAACTTTCGCCTAGACAAGAAATGGAACAATACAAAACAGTTAATAGGCTAGAGATGTGGGCCTGCTGATCTCCGGACTGGAAGCAGGCAGGGACTGGGCAGTTTGGCTTCTATAGGAGCAAGACAATGAAAGCTTTCCACTGGAGGTGGGCCTCTACCAGGTTTGGTGCTTGAAGCCTGGGGCTGAGGCAGAGCTAAGCCATCCTTTATAAGAAACAGCTGTAAAAACTTCTGCCACCAAAGGAAGTTCTAAACCAAGGGAGAGTAAGACACAGCGGGGCAACAAGGAGCCTCTTGAAACTCCCTGTTGATTGAGAGTGAGGCTGAGAGCATCTCACTGAAAAAGAAGGCTGAATGATCATGTAAGACCTGACCCTGGGCAGTGGGCTCAGGCAGGTGGACCAGGGTAGCTCCCAAACTTATGGACAAGGAGTTGGAACACAAAAGAAGGGAGAAATAAAACCAGAACAAACAAACAAACACTTCAAAATGATCCTGCAAATCTATTGGCTTCAAAAGCTTTTTCGGTTTGTAAAACCCACAAAGCTATTTGATGCTAAGAAAGAAAGCAAAATCAATAAGTAATATGAATTTAGTTCCGGAGTTAAAGTAGGCTATTAATCTGAGAAACACACTAACATTAGGTATGTTTAGAATGCTCAAAGTGTTAAGTAGGGGAATATTGTTTATAATAAGAAACTTAAAAATGTGAAACAAAATCAGGCAGAAATACAAAATCATGTGTACATATGACTAAACATCAATTCAAAACTTTGGAAAGAAAAGGTGTTATTAAAATTAAGCATTTAATAAGTAACTTGAACCATAGACTGGACACAAAGAGAGAATAAGGGACTGGAGGATAGTGCTGACGAATTATCCTAGAATGCCAGAGTTCAGATAAACAGTGGTTAAACTGACAGATCTAATGGCTAAGTTCAAGGCTGGAGCATTCTTTGATTTTATGGAATTGAATAAAACTAAAGCCCATGGACATAGTTTTATAAGTGCTAATCATGCTTTTCTCTGAGCCCTAATATTTATATTTAAAAGCTCATCTTTGTTACAGCTTTGCTATCTGATTATATATTTTGCAGTTGTTAGATTCTTAATAGCTTTCCCTTAAATTCTATTTGTTCCTTTCTGGCATGCTTTAAAAATAATTCGTAGTGCCCCCACCTTTCTCTGCAGTTTGCAGACTTTGCTTTTGGGTGCCCACCAGGGCACAGACAGCCTTAGACTCCGTGGTGTGCTGTAGCTTCCTGTACTGGCTTGGAAGAGCTGCTTCTGCACATTTCTTCCCAATTCCACAGTCAGTTACGTCACATTGGTAGATTGAAACGCACCATGATGAGAGCACTTACACCACGGAAATTGGCACACACTCTAGACCTGGGTGTTTTTTTGTTTCCTGAAGCCAGTTGTTAAAGGGTTACCAGCATTCAACTGCTCAGAGTTCCTAGCCCACAGTTCATTTCCTATCAGACACACTTCCAAAGCCTAAGGCAGGGTCCTCTGAGAGGCTGTTCTGCTGGGAAATTTGATGGAAAGTACTGACAATTTCTGAGAATAATTTGGCTGGAAAATAATGACACCAATTGCACATGGTGGCTTATAAGCATTTGTGATTCTCTTAGCATAACACTGAGTACTGAGCTTTTTCTTTCAAGGTTAATATGAACATAGTTATGTATTTTTTTAAAAAAAAATCCTAAGAAAAATGTGTCCTTTTGCTGAAGTTCTCAATTCTCTCATATTGTAAAGTATTGGTTCCTTGCCGCACCAAATTATAATAATTCTTGCCTTTCTTGTCAATCAAAGAATAAAGTATTTAATGAGTATTTATCATATGTAAGACACAGTGATAAGCAATATGCTATATACAGAGAATAATTGCAGAGCCTCAAATTATTATCTTTGAGAAGTGTATAATTTAGAGAGAGACACAGACATGTACACCTGAGAAGTTATATAAGAAAATTTCCATAACACTGTATAATTTGAATGTATCTAGAAAGTTTTCATCTTAAGGTCAGTCTGAGGACATTGTTACATCACACACACACACACACACACACGACCCTGTTGAAGATTCTTATTAAAGGCTTCTGAGGGTGGATGCCAGAAAACACAAGTGGGAATTACATCTCACATCCTAAACTAAAATTTTATAAAAATCCTCTTAGAGTGGTTTTTTTTTGTCTTTTGCCAACTTATTACTCCCATAGCATCCATCCATGCCTCTCCTCCTCCTTTTCCCTCTCTGCCTCCGTGCATCCTCCTCTCTGAGGCTCCGTGCTGATGGTGCACTCCCATCTCTCCTGGTTCTCCTGAGTTTGGCCAAACAAAGAATGGAAAGGAGAAAGAGTTTGTAAATTCCCATGATTTCATGTGCTCCGGTCACAAATAAAAGAAAACTATTCAAAAAGTATAAGGAATGTTTGAAATCAGAGGTAAAGAGTTGGAAGCTTTAAATTCAGAGGGAATTGAAAAGATGCAAAGAACATTTGGGGGTGGGAGCGCTTTAAGGAGACAGAGCAGGGAGGAGAAGGTCTCAGGACAGAGAGACGGGAGCGGACTGGCCAGTGGGGCGCTTCTCTCACTTATTATCTGGGAAGGCTCACAGGTGAGCTCATGGTCACCCAGTGCTGCAGGTGTATGCAGATAACCATCTCTTGCTTAACTTATGATCATCAAACTGACCCTTAGTCCATGACCACTATGTCCTCTCCCCAAAGAGGAGGAGACTCCTGTGCTTCGTGTAGACCTAGTAAAGGACATACAGACTTTAAAGACATCCCCAAGTTAGTATAGAAGTAGGGTCATAACTCAGATATTTGGATCCTAAGCAGGGACCCAGCTGCCATTGCATTTAGTGGAAGCGTTTTTTCAAATAGTTCTAGGAGGACAATGTATTTGGAGAAGAGATAAGCATGGGTTTCCCTGGCTGCGCACAGTTTTATGCATGAACCTTAACAACCGGTGGGAGAGTGGCATTGCCAGGCAGTCAGGTCCCAAAGGTCAGCTGCCACATCCACTGCCATTGTTTGTATTTCTTGTACCAACCAACTAGAGGAATTTTTAGAACAGTTCTTCCTCTTCTTGTCAATGCAGACTCAAATGACAGGTGCAGGAGGCAATTCAGCAGTAGAGTCTATTGTTGGCAACTTTGCATAGTTCCTGGCTTGAGAATCCTTAGCCTCCTCCTCCTCCAGCCTGGCTGATAAGTACAGGAGTCTTGCTCTGCCATTGTGAGTAATTATCCAGACCCAAAGTCACTTCAGTGATTCTCACACTTGCCCGTGTCTCTGTGGCGATAGAGCTGTCAGCTTGGGACACAGGGAGTCCAAAGTATTAGGGAATCACAGTATGAAGTCATTAAGTTAACCGGCAATCTGATTCCTTCACTTTCAGGCCTGAACATCTCTGATAATCTAAATGGCTTCTTTCCTGCTAACAATCAGCCAGCAAGTGCTCTCACTCTCTGACAGTATCAAAGGCACTGAATCATTCAACCGAATCTCATCAGGGATCCAGGAATGTTGGGCTCATCTGGGTTCTTGACAACTTCTCCCATCATCCATCAGAGCTCTGTCTGGCCACGTGACCCTGAGGAATTTATTCACTACCTCCTGAACCTCATTTTATCAGGTTTTAGTTGAGTTAAGGTTATATAGTCCATGTCTCCTCAGGCTGTTCTGAGCATCCAGATTAGCCAGTACGTATGAAATCACTTGGAAACTGGAAATCTTTATACAAGATATTCATGACTTAGATCCTCTTGGCTGAGGAGAATAAGACCACATTGAATTGCATGCTGGTCCCAAGAGCTGCCCTCCAAGGTCAATTCTCAGATATATTGTGTAGCATTTGTAAGGTCGCTAATATGCAAAATGGTTAGGGGTATTTAAAAGAAGGTTATTCTTTTTACCCTAGTTTCTGATATGTTGCCCCCAAATCCAGGTAATTTTGTAGACTTGGCATATTATTTTGCTTTCTTGGACAGAGATACATTTTGGGAAAGAACAGGGATAAACCATTCCCTGTATTCATTGGTACTTTTTTTCCAAAGTAGCCCTGTTGAAGCCATGGTCCACATGGTCACACATGGCCCAGTGTGAGAAAGACTACCCAAAGGAAACACGCCATGGGAACAAACGGATTTTAAAATCACTCGTCCTGCAGCAACCCTTCTTGTTTCTCATTTCTCAGCCGTCAGTAAGTTCCCAATTGCAACCTGGGCGCCTCTTCTTTTTCTGCCCCCTTTCTACTTGTTCTGTATCACGCAAGGTGAAGGACAGAGCTGGCAAAAGCAGAACTTTCCTTAGAGGGCAGGTGGCCAGGGTGAGCCTGGGTGGGAACGCCACAACCCTCACTAGAAGGGGGGGATGCTGAGGACACTCATGCACTCAGAACTTTGACTCCTCGCAGGTATAACAAAGCAGCAAGGGTTCTTGCTTGAAGCGTTCAGAATTTAGACCTGTCTGGGGCCGGAGTGCTGGAGCAGGGAGAGCTGCTAAGGGTCTCTGTCTGAGGAACCAGGGAGAACCCTGAGGAAGAAGGCAGGCAGCGAGAAGGAAGAGGACCTTTTAGCTCAAATTATGGTGTTGCCTTATTTGAACTTTTTGACATGTATCTGATTACTAGTAATATTGAATATTTTCTCTTATGGTGATATGTCATTTTTCTTTTATTGATACCCTTTGTCCAATTTTTTATATCTTATTCATTATTAATAACACAAGAAGCCCGGTGCATGGTGGAGGGGGCTGTCCCTCAGCCCAGCCTGCACCCTCTCCAATCTGGGACCCCTCGAAGGATGTCTGACTGCCTGTTTAGGCCTGATCCCACAGGGGCTGCTGGCTCCTAACCACTCGCCTGCCTGATTGCCCCTAACCACTTTGCCTGCCAGCCTGATAGCCCCCTAACTGCTCCCCTGCCAGCATGATCGCCCCCAACTGCCTTCCGCTGCAGGGTTGAGGGGACTGGGGGACTCTGGCTGGATGAGGCGGGGCTGAGGGACTGGGGGACTGAGGCTGCATGAGGCAGGGCTGAGGGGACTGGGCGCCGCCATTTTGTGGCTATGGGCACTGCCATCTTCTGAGGGCATGGCAGGCAATTAGCATATTCCCTCTTTATTAGCTGTGAGTGCCACCATCTTGTGAGGGTGTGATGGTCAATTAGCATATTCCCTCCTTATTAGATAGGATAATAACATTATTATGTTATTCATTTTGATGTCATATTTATATATTATAGCCTCTTTGCAGTTCTATTTGGAGTGAATATGTTTCCCAAGGGTTAATTTTATTACTGCTTTTAACATATAATACTGTTTTTATTTTTATTTTATAAAAATAAAAATTTTTTATTTTTATAAAACTTCCCAGTGGAGTTTTGCATTTCAACAGAAAAGTGAGCAGCTAACTGGCAAGACGGGGTCACCTGGGGAGCAGTGCGTCACCGCTTGATGCTGGGTGTACAGGACACTGTTGACGGTGCCTCGCTGGCTTGACAAGCCAACTTTTCCTGGCAGGAAGGAAGCCACGCTGAGCCCCACCACTGCAAACCATCCCGGCTTTGGCTTTTGCGCCGCCCGCACCCTGGGCGCGGCTGGAGCAGTGTGTACCTGTGGGACAGGCAGGCGGCTTGCTACCTGTGTGACCTTGAGCAGATGAAATAACCTTCCTGTGCCAGTTTTCCCCTCTGGGAAATGAGGATAGTAAAAGTACCCACTATGCAGAGCTGCTGTGAGAATGAAGGAATTCAATGAGTGGAAAGGGCTACATTTATTATTATTATTATTATTATTATTATTATTATTATTACTACCAGCAGCAGCAGTGGTGGCCGTTACCAAGTCCACTGCTCCTTCCTGAGGGGTCTCCATGAGAAGGCAAGGACTCTCTGAAACTCCAGGTCACATCTCTGTTTTCCTGTCTCTGCATCATGCAGCCCGACCTTTCTGGAGAAGTCTCTTGGTCCCAGGCCTGAGGCAGATGGTGGCTCTGTTCATACATAGACAGGGACTCTGCTATTTTTGTTTTCCTGAAGGGACAGAGGTTGCCCTCGCTGCAGTGCAGGGATGATGTCCAGCTCCAACGAGGACAGACTGGCGGCTGAGCAGAGGAGCTGGTGTTCAGGAGAGAGGAAGCTTTGTCAGCTTTCTGTTTGCATGAGAGGGAACTGGGAAGGGAGGGAAGAGGGGAGCGGAAGGGACTCAGTGTTTCTCCTTCCACCTTGAGAAGCTGGCCTCACTGACCCACACCCGGTCTGGCCCGGTGGCCTTTCAGCGCAGCCCTGCTATGGACATTTGGTATTTAAACAAGTATTTCCCAAGGAACAAGGTGACTTTGCCTTTTTCTTTCCCCCCACCCATTCTTTCCCTTCCATCCTGCAAGCTGGGAGGTGAGCAGGATGCAGAGAAAAGAGCATTGTTCTTAACCCTGTTTCACTGCTCTAAGACAGAGAAGGAAAATAGGGAAAGGAAAACAGAAATTACTGTCTCCTCTGGTTTTTCTTTAAAAATATAAAAGCAACCCTGAAACTATGATCCAGACCAGCGGCCGGCAACCGGTGATCCGCGGACCACTGGTGGTCCGTGAGGTCCGAAAGGTTGGCGACCGCTGATCCAGACAACAGACACCACATGATTTCTTACTTTCCACATGAAAATAGCCTATGTAATAAAGAGCTAATATGCTAATTAGACCACACAGCAGAACGACTGCCCGGACAACCTTCTAGATGAAGCTGGGGCTGTGAGGGCCGAGCCCCTTGCACTAATTTTGTGCATCGGGCCTCTAGTTTTAAATAAAAGATCTATTTTTCTAATCTCTAGCAGCAGTGAACTGTTGTCATTCCTGAAAATGGGAAGAGCAGGATCTAGGGGGTTAATCTGCCTGACTTTGCCTTTCCAAGGTTGACTATCAAGTTCTTGGCTCTCTGTCCAGAGTGATAGCTTAGGGCATTGCTGCCCAACAGAATTTTCTGCAAGGGTGGAAGTGATGAATAAGACGTGCTGAGTGTATGGCAGCCGCTAGCATGTGTAGCTATCAGGCACTGCAAGTGGGGCTACTGCGGAACTGGGTTATTTTAATTTAAAGCTAACTCATTAAATTAAAATGAATGTAAAACTTTCAGATTTTAGCTAATTAAATTTCAATAGCCACTGTACTGGATGGGGCTGGGAGCAATGTCATAACAACTGCAAGTGGCACCCACAAATGCTGGTTGAATGCGTATTATCCACACAAGAGGGGAAAAGGTCTTAAAGTCCTGAGCAGCAATTTTTGTCTTCCACAGAAGCCTTGGAGGAAGAAAATATTCAAAATTAATGTTTTTTTTAATATTTGGGATGACCATTTTTGCTTCATTTTTCTGCCATGAGAATAGTGGTCTATTTTCTTAAATAGGAAAGAGGTCAGAGACCACATTAGAACACAAAAGTATGTTATCTCCTAGCATAAGTAATATTTCTACCTAGAAGCCCTTCCTTCAAGTCCCAATTCCAGGGTAGGTTAATTTTTCTAGGGTTCTGAAGTGACAACCTCGGGACTTGGTCAGACCTCCAGTGTGTGAGAGCATTAGGAATGAACACTGGAGTGGTCATAAGGCTGCTGCCAGTGGCCAGTGAGCCCCAGGGAAATGTGCAAATGGCCAAGAGCAGGGCAGCAACTGCAGCAATGACATCTCTCAGGTCAAGGATAGCAGGTCCTTATGACATAATGCTGGAGCATGAAGCAGATGCAAAGTGTAGTCAGAGAACCCCTGAAACCAACAAGCAAGAATAGGGTCAACCCAAGGACAGTGAGGACAAGTACCAAGGACTCACACTTGGATTTGGGCCCAGAAGATCTCATCCCTATTGTGGAGGGACTGGCTGTTAATCATACTTGAACACCTACTATGTGTGGGGGATGTTGCAAGCATTATTAAGACTACTAGAGGCCTGGTGCATGAAATTTGTGCACGGGGTGTGTGTGTGTGTCCCTCAGCCCAGCCTGCACACTCTCCAATCGGGGACCCCTCGAAGGATGTAAGTCGGACATCACTCTCACAATCCAGGACTGCTGGCTCCCAAATGCTTGCCTGCCTGCCTTCCTGATTGCCCCTAACCGCTTCTGCCTGCCAGCCTGATCAGCCCCTAACCACTCCCCTGCCAGCCTGATTGTCCCTAACTGCCCTCCCCTATAGGCCTGGTCACCCCTAACTGCCTTCCCCTGCAGGCCTGGTCACCCCTAACTGCCCTCTCCTTCAGGCCTGGTTCCTCCCCACTGCCCTCCCCTGCAGGCCTAGTCTCCCCCAACTGCTCTCCCCTGCAGGCCTGGGTCCCCCTCAACTGCCCTTCCTTGCAGGCCTGGTCCCTCCCAACTGCCCTCCCCTGCGGGCCTGATTGCCCACAACTGCCATCCCTTGCAGGCCATCTTGTGGCAGCCATCTTGTGTTCACATGGGGGCAGCCATCTTTGACCACATGGGGGCAGCCATATTTGTGTTGGAGTGACAGTCAATTTGCATATTACTCTTTCATTAGATAGGATAAGGCAGATGATATTATTCTCATCTCATGAATGAAGAATTAAGACTTAGAGTGATGGAAACAATATTCCCCTGACTCAGCTGCCTACTCCTTTTTGAGCTTCCTTTTGAAATCTCTTTTCTCTACCAGGTCTGTAAATGTTGGAATTCAGGGTCCCCTTCTCTTTTCATCCTTTACTCACTCAGCACAGTGTTAACTACTCTCTGGGGACCTCACAATTTCCTCTCCAGCCTGAATCTCTCCTATTTAAGGAATGGAAACCTTAACCAAAAGAATGGACAAGGAGAGAATCCACAGATATTAATATTACATTTCTAATTTCTCAATTAGAAAGGCAGGAAAACAGATAATGATTTATAGGACTGCTTCTAATTTAACCAAGAAAACTGATAAACAATTAACTGGCCCAATAATGAAAATGGGAGAAAACATAAAATTAAAAATAAGAAAATATTTTAAGAGGCCACTTTGCTCAAAGCTATGTCGGCCCTTCTGAAAACCTAAATGAAAAATAAAAATGTCAGGAAAATATTTATTATAAAATTTTTCACTATAAGAGACTATAATAACTGGGGTTACCAGACTTAGCAAATAGAAAAATAAGACCTCACTTAAATTTGAATTTCAGGTAAATAAGAGTTATTTTTAGTATGTCCCATGAAATATTTGGGATACTTATACTAAAAAAATCACTGGTTGTTTTTCTGAAATTAAGTTGTTTTTTTGTTTGTTTGTTTTGTTTTGCATTTTATGAAATTAAGTTTTAAAATTTAAATGTCCTGCATTTTATCTGACAGCTCTACTAAAACCAATAAATTACCTTGGAGACATGTGAAGAACTTGTCAAAGGCCGAAAAAGCATCATGGTAAGATGTTTTCAGGTGAATGGTAAGAATCGAATTCAAAGGATATTTTAAGCTCTACTTAAACTATTCCAAAGTATAAAAGATTAACACTCCTAAATTATTTTTATAAAGTTGAAATACACTGAAGCAAAATCTGATGATAGTAAAAAACAACAGCTGTGGACACATCTGTTAGGAATATCCATGACCAAACCTTAACAGTGACATTAACAGATATAGGGGAATGATATTTTCCTTAAAATTGACTGACTTTTAATGAAAAAAGTAACTGAAGAAGTTTATCGAAAATGATTTTACCAAGTTTTCTGCATTTTTACCGTTTTAACATGCTTATTTATATTATGTACATAATTCTAAGTTGTAAGTCATTTATATAATAGATATTACTTTCTGGAATAATCTGAAATTAAAACTCATTATTTTGAAAGCACTTGTAATGCTATTAGATAAGAGAAAAATATGAGGCATCAATCCTTCAACCGAGGACACAAAATTATGACTATTTTTAGACAATGTACTTGTTTACATAGAAAATGAAAAAGAATCAATGTGAGGGAATTTCATTAGCAACAGATAATTCAGTTAAGTGGACTGGTTTCAAAATTCTTATCCACATTCAGTAGCATTTCAATAAACAAACAGTATTTAGCTATCTATACTAACAAAAGGGTAATATGCTAATTAGACCGGGAGACCTTCCAAATGTCCTTCTGGACAAAACCATGGTGGCGGGGCTGAGGCAGAGGCAGTTAGGGGCAATCAGGCCAGGAGGGGATGGCAGTTGGGGGTGATCAGGCCAGCAGGGGGGGCCAGTTGGGGGCAAACAGGCTGGCGGGGGGGCAGTTGGAGGTGAGCAGGCTGGCAGTGGAGGGCAGTTGGGGGTGATCAAGCCAGCAGGGGGGGACAGTTGGGGGCGAGCAGGCTGGCAGGGTGGGGCAGTTGGGGGTGATCAGGCCGGCAGGGCAGGGCAGTTGGGGGCAATCAGGTCAACAGGGGGGGCAGTTGGGGATGAGCAGGCTGGCAGGGGGGGCAGTTTGGGGCGGTCAGGCCAGCAGGGGGGTGGGTAGTTGGGGGCGAGAAGGCCGGCATGCACAGTGGTTAGGGGCGATCAGGCAGGCAGGCAGGTGAGCAGTTAGGAGCCAGTGGTCCCAGATTGGAGAGGGTGCAGGCCAGGCTAAGGACACCCCCCGCCCCCGTACACGAATGTCATGCACCGGGCCACTAGTTCAATATGATAAGGCAAACTCTCTCATTTATAATAGTAAAAACTAGAACACTCCCTGGCCCGTGTGGCAGGGTTGGTTGGAGCATCGTCCTGTACACTGAAAGGTGGCAGTCAGGCACGTACCCAGGTTTCGGGTTTGATCCTAGTCAGAGTGCATGCAGAATGCAGCCGATGGATGTTTCTCTCTCCCTCTCTCTCTCTAAAACAAAACAAACAAACAAAACAAACAAAACAAAAAATCCCCAACAAACAAACAAACAAACAAACAACAACAACAAAAATCAAAACAAAATAAAAACCATCTAGGTATATACAAGATTTTTTTCAAACTAACACTTTCTTGAAGGACATAAAATTGGATAAATGAAAAGACCTATCATATTCTTCTTAGGAAGATTCAATCTTGTAAACACATCTGTTTACCATAAATTCATGCATAGATCCAATGTCATCTTCAAAATACCAACAGTAAGTTTCATAACTTGGCAACATAATATTAATATTATCTGGAAAAATAAACTATATTGATTCCTGCCCAACACTTTGGGGGAAGATACTCAAGAAACTGTTTACTATGCTTACCTCTAGACAACAGAAGTGAGGGATAAGGAGTTGAGCCAGTGACTTAGTTTTTATTTTATAACCAACTATACTATTTAAATTTTCACTAGGTGCACATATTACTTATGTGATTAAAATAGCAGTTGTTTATTTTAAAAAAACATCTCCAGTTACGTAAAGTAGTGATGGCTAACTCTCCTGGCTCCGTAGACTCACTCAGGAAGCTCTAATAGCACACAGTGCTCAGACTTCACCTCTGAATTCCCACGCACTTGGTCTGGGGTAGGATCCAGGCTCTGGTATTTTTTGAAAAGCTCCCAGTGATCCTCATGTGTAGCCAGGGCTCAGAGTCACTTTGATTGGGACCAGCATGAAATGCGGGCGCGTGCATGTATGTACCAAGTTGTGATCCAAGGCATATCTCTTTCTGTGGGATGCAATAAAAACATGACCCAACAATTCAAGTCATGTTCTATTTTTATTTTCAGATCTTTCTCAAAGTTGAGAAAGCTATGAAGTTGCTTCTGATGATGGGTGTGTGTAATGACTTTTTGTCTACAGAAAATGGAAAATGAAGGCAAAAAGGATTTGTGGGAACATTTTTTTTTTGACCAGCTCAATACTACTAAAAAATAGAGTATGTAATATTGAGTTTAAGGTTTTTTAATCAGTGAGTTCTTTATTTATTTATTTCCTTCTGAAGGAAGATATTACAATCGTCCCCACAGAATATAGATTGAATTGTGAAATAAGTTTCTGTCAGTCCCAGTTTCCTAAGAGTGAGCACAAATTTCAAATGACTCTTCAAGTTTCAGACAGCCACCCAGACATTCAAATTCAGATTTTGAATAACTGCTGTAGACTCTTCAGTTTAAGAGAGCTTTCCCAGAGCGAAATGAATAAATAGCACTTTTCTTAAAACTGTCCATCCTTTAAGTCTTTCCACCTTTTTATCAGACATGTTTCATCATTCAGTATGGCACTACCAAATCAGATCATTAACCTTTTGCTGTGAGAATTATTAGTTGAATAATTTTTTTTGCATGGCAGGATTACCAAGCATAGCAATGTAAAAAATATTCATATTTAAAATTCTTACATATGTGTAATAAATATTAGAAAATGACTGAGCTAAAATTAACACACCTGACAGTATTTACAATTACCTGCCTGATGATAATTTTACTTAATCACATTAGAAGTATCTTTGAATCTTCTAATGCTACTTAGAATCTGGAGGTAAAAAAAAAAAAAAAAAAAAAAAAAAAAAAAGTCCAGACATTCCCAGGTAACAGACTTTTAAATTGCTAACATCAAACTGGTTCTCAAAATAATATTCCCAGTCTTGAGCCAGCCAGTTTGCAACATGTACTGAGAGGACCTCTGTGGAAAGGATTGTCCTAGGTCCCGGTAGAAGACCATCTCTGCAGCTTACGATGGCAGAGCAAGCCCTAGAAAGAATCACAGCAACACCTGTGCAGGTATGTGTCCTGTGAATCACACCTACATGCCAGGAGATTCCCTCCAACGGTACCACCGGACCAAATCTACGCGATCGGTAAACCAGCAAGGTCACGTTTCCATTACCCGAGACCCTAGACTTTTGTCCCCTTATCCCCTCCTATGCATCTTCTTATTTTTATGCTTACGGTTTATTCTCTGTCTCCACCACTTGAGTGTAAGCTCTACAAAAAGAGATATTTTTATTTCTTTAGCCACAGATGCATTCTAAATACCTGGCACATCCTGGGCTCTCAATAAATATTTGTTGAATGAATAGATTTCATAATTTTCACAACGGACAGCAATAAGGATATTTGCTTGGTGAGTTTGCTGATTCATCTGAAGAAAATTTCCAAACCAATATGGATGCGTATCTGTGATATATTTCCTTCTACTCATAGACTTAACTTTCCTAGCCTAAAAGGCACAGGGGGGATCTAATTCCTAAAAAGAAAAATAAATTAAAAGAATAAAAAATGTCAGCTACTTGTTCAGGAGGATAACTTTACAAATTGGTTGAAAAATGAAAGAAAAAAGAATCCATCACCAACACCAAGTAACCTGTCTGTGTTTTCCTTTAATAAACTGATTTCTGACTGGCGCAACTTTCTCTTTTGTTGGAGAGGCCAGGCCAAATGAAATTCGAATTGCTTCTTCTTGGTCAGAACAAAACTAAACAAAACCAAGTCCTCATTGCCTTGCGAAGCGAAGTGCCAGAGCGGACCCTCACCTCAAATCATGGGACAGTTTATAGAGAAGCAGCCGCCTCCGCGGGAGCACGCCCCATACCCTCCAAGTCACATAACTAGTTGAAAAAGGGTCTCAGGCATCTTGGAGAACCGATCCTGTAAACACTTTTTATTTATTTATTTTTTAAAAATGAAACTTTTTCTACTAAGAGACCTTCGAGACCCAGCATTTCACAGTAAAATACAGGCTCCTGTGTTTCCAAACAGTCCCCGTGGTATTTAATACAATTGCTATCAGTTGCAGTTCAAGGATGGTGAAAATGCACTGTGGGAACATCTGGGTATAACCTGGGATTTCTCAGCACTTCATGCTCTTCTTGCATCTATTTGCCTTGATGTCTAGGTTCCTCAAACAAAGGGAACACAATCTAATTGCAAATTGAAGTAAATGGGAAATTGATGGATGTTGCCTTGCAGGTAAAACTGCACGCTAGTCTGATCCCAATAAATAGAACTATTTGGAGGAACATCTCTCAATATTTTAAACTTAGTCTCATTTCTGCACCTTTTGCTTTCCATTCTATATTTAATGGTGGTTCTTTTTTTTTCTTTTAACCCCCCAAATCCTTTTGTCTCACTTTTCTCCATCTCTATGTAATTCCTATGACCAAACAGCAAACAGTGATTTGGATAGCAAAGCTTTGTCCCTCATACTCTGCGGTCCCTAAGGAAGGATCAGGCCATGGTCACCGTGCCCAGGTCCTCTGCTCTCATCATTTAAGAGCTGAGTCTTCATGGCTGCTGTTAGGTGCTCTGGAGTTGCTGGGCATCCCAGCCTGGGCATTTGGGCACCTCGGCATTCCGTAGTGGCAGCCGGGCTGTGTCTTACTGATCACTGAATTCAGAATCTATCATCTGCCTGAAAGGAGTTAGGGTGTAAAGACTTGGGAACAGGCAACCTCACTGAGAAACCAAGTTGTGATTTCCAGTCCACCTCATGGCCCAGTTAGCAAGTTTACTCATTGAACACGCGTGTTAGTTGACCCGTTTTCCTTTGGTCTTCGCAGCAGCACATTTAGGAGTTCAGCCACCCCAGCGCCCTGCTGCAGCTAGAAACAGAAGGGCAGAGAAAGTACAACAAAACATATTTTAAAAGACATATTTCTTGTGAATATTTATATACTCTTTTATATCTTTATTTATAGAAAGAATATTTAAGGATATTGACTATTCAAGGATCTATTAACAAATAAATTCCTTATAAATATATTTATTAGGATAATAAGTGTTTAAGAAGAATCCTATATAATAAAAGCCTAATATGCAAATCAACGGAATGGCGGAACAACTGCTGGAACTACTGGTTGCTATGATGTGCACTGACCACTAGGGGGCAGATGCTCAATGCAGGAGCTTCCCCCAGCCTGCAGGCTCCAGGCCAGCCAAGGTGGGTGTCAGCAGAGACCCCCCCCAATTATCCCACCGGTCGCCCTGCAGAGGGAGGCGACTGACAGTGGCAGCGGGGGGGCGGGGCTGGTGAGCGGGTAGCGCCAGGCTGGCCAAGGTGGGTGCCAGCAGGGGCCCCCAATCACCCTGCCGGTCGCCCCACAGATTGGCCCTGATTGCCAGCCAGGCCTAGGGACCCTACCCATGCACAAATTTCATGCACCAGGCCTCTAGTTTATTTATAAGAGATAATATTAAGAATATATTCATAGGAGCCTTCACATTCAAGAGTATATTTTTTGGTCCTGGGAGTTGTAGAGACAAACTGAACATTCTTTAAAATGATATGAAGCAAAACATAATATAATCAAAACTCAATACTTCAAAAGAAATGAGTAAATGTGGCAAGTTGTCTATTTGCTGGGTGGTGAAGAAATACTTCTAGATTAGGCACTAAGTAGGCACAGGCCTTGGGATTCTGGGCCCCGCTGCAAAGCCCAAGTACTTTCCCCTGCACTTCCCAGCTTCCTACCCTCACTCAGCAGATGGAGATTCTACAGACAAAGGTGACTTGACCAAGAGATCCCAGGGGTGTTTGGGAGTTGGCACTCAGCCAGGGAAAAATGTCACAACCCACAGCCTATGTTAACAAGGAGATGGCTCCTGCACTGTCATTCCTGGAATCTGTTTAGGATGTGGGTTATACAAGGTCAGCACCTAATCACAGAGGGAGAAAACAGATGTTTAGAGCTGATGGAGGATAGATTTTTCTTGGAATGCACTTGTTGGAAGTGAGAGAAGTTTAGTTTTGCAAAAATTATCTGAAATTACAGGCATTTAAAGACTGTGGTCTCAGAAGTTCTATGCTCCATTAGGATTCTTGCAAATGAACTAGTTGATGTGTTGTACAAATGATCTTTTGGGGAAACTCTTTCTAATAACCTAGAAGTTTGTTTTGCTTTGTCCCTCATGTTCATAGAGGAAAAGAGGAGGAGAGCAAAAGGCTGAGGCTGGAACCTAGAGGCTACTGAGGCCTTCACATCATCTGGGCATTTCAGGATGCTGCCTGAGGGTGGTAGGGGTCCTCCTGGCAGAGCGAAAGATTTCAACTCATGGTGTTTCTGCCTTTCTAGAGAGCCTGGGGAGAGAGAAGGGACCTGGTTGGCATGGACTCTGGGGATGGGAGAGCTGAGTCAGGGCAACCAAGGCCCTGAGGGTCTGCCCCTTATGCTCCTGGGCCCCTCACACACAGCCACACTAAGAAGAGTGGGCTCCTGGGGTCAGGTTTGATGAAAACTCACAGGGTTTGCATGTGGGAATTTCCTGGAAGAACGTTCAAGAAAAGGATTGCTGTTTTTTCCTGACACTTGTTTAATAGCTTCATTAGGTGTCAGGCACCTTACACAGTGTTTTCAGTTACATTGACATACATTAATTGTACATGGCAAAATACAATTTAAAAAACCCCTTGGGGTAGGAATTATTTTCTTTTACAGTGAAGTTACACTTGTTTAGGAAGTTGCAGAACTGAGATTTGGATCAGAGTTTGATTGGTTTGTTTCATTCATTGATGCAACAAATGACTTATTATGTGCCGATTAAATTCCAGATATTTAAGTGATGACAAGAAGGCCATGGTCTTTGTCCTCACAGACCTGTGGACTAGTGGGGAGAGAGAAGCAAGTAATAACAATGAGGAGTGAGGAGCAATGTGATGGGGAGGCTCAGCTGCTGTGGGGCCGTGAGTGGGAACCTACAGTCAAGGTGTAAGAAAGTCTACTGAAGAAGGGGAGAGGGAATGGGAGAGACCACTTCAGAGGGATCAGCATATACCAAGGTGAGAGGGGCCCAAGAGAAAGGTAGAGGCAGGGAGTGGCCAGGTGTGAATGCCTTCAGGTGCTGGGGCCACAGAAGGAGCTCTTATCTCTATGTTCAGTGATGTCCTGTTGGGAGAAGAGTTTACTAGTATAGGCCAGAAATTGACACAGTTTCAGTTTCCTGGCTTGAGTAGCTATTGTGATGATGGTATTGTCCACTTACGTGAGGAATACTCGGGTGGGGCCATCTGAGTTGCCTTTTGAGTATGTCCAGGTTGAGGTATTGGGTGACAAAATGAGGAAGTCCAGGGAGCAGGTATACACCTGGTCAAGCTCTTTCTATCTGATCACACTATCTTCTAGGAACACAATAGTTCAGCCTTAATTTGACTACATATTATCTGTTCTGTATTGGATCCTTCTATTGAAATGACAGGTATCTATATATATAAAACCCTAATATGCAAATAGACCGAATGGCAGAACAACAGAATAACCAAACAACTGGTTGCTATGATGTGCACCACCACCAGGGAGCGTGTGCACAGAACATGGCGGGCTTTGGCAGGAGGCGGCAGAGTGCGAAACATGGTGGGTGTTGGCTGTGGCAGGATGGTGGAGTAGGTGAGTGGGGCGCCAGACCAAGGCGGGGTTCTGGTCGCTGTCATCAGGGCAAGTCTCTGGTGGTTACTGAAAATTCTTTGCTCCCATGTGCCACCGTTCCACCCAGTGCTTGCACCTGCTGCAAGCACTGGCCCTGCTTGCACCCACTGCTGGTGCCTAGCGCCGGCCCCGATCCACCTCCCCCTGCTCCTGATGGGCGATCGGGGCAGTAGCCGCTGCTCGCACCTGTTGATGGCACTGGCCCCACTTGCACCCACTGCTGGCACTGGCCCCTATCACTCTGTGCCATCAGCAGATGTAAGGCCAGCGCTGGTAGCGTCAGTGCGTGGGAGTGGTGGTGGTGGGAGCGGGGCTGTTGGCAGAGAGGGGACCAGAGGCCGTGACAGGAGGGGCCGGGTGGGGGCATGGAGGATGGGCCAAGACCTGCCCCTGTACCTACCACAACCTCGTGGCCCACAGTTTCTTTCAAGGTGCACGGATTCGTGCACTGGGCCCTTAGTTAAATATACAAGCCCAAACCTCATGTTTTCCATGAGCCTCTGCAATGAGCAATTTTGAGTTTTTAAAATTAAACTCTCAAGTTATTAACAGCTAAAAATATGTCCCTAAGGAAACATACCCCAAGTACTAAAAAATGGCGACTCCTTGGCTGGCTAAAGCATGCGGCAAGACCTTTATCCATCCAAGGCTGTAAGACAGCAGCCTCCAGGTGTGGCCTGGAACAGGTTATATCAACAGATTCAGGCAGAGAGGTGAAGGTTTCATTTCATCCGTTTATTATCATTTAAAATATATTAAAATTTGAACATAGAGAAGCAAGAATCTTAATTGTACATGGCAGTGTACAGAACAAAACAAAACAAAGGTCCACAGAAACAAAAACTTACATCAACCAATAATTTATTAAAATTCCATTTGAGTGAGGATCTAAAGAAATGTAATATTTGCAAAGCCTCTTAGAAAACATTTTTTCAGCGACCTACAATTGGAGAAACTCTCCAAGCAGAATCAGTTTTCTTAAACGATAAGACTCTAAATGAAGCAAATGGGTATGGTCTAGCCACTTCTCTCCTCTGCCCACTGAGAAAGCCAGTGGCACTCCACTCCCAGGGGCTTCTGCAGCTCTGACTGTAGGTGTGTGTCAGCAAAGAGCTGCTGTGTTTAAAACAGTGGGACTGGGTCCCCGTGGGTAACTTAAGTCTCAGATACACTTACACAAAACCAATAAAGTCTGATAAATCAGAAGTGTCCAAACAAATAATAGATAGCAAGCGCCCTCCTCAGAAATCCCCCCTCCCTTCTAGTGGCCTGTCCCTGTAAAGGCGCACACAAGGCCCACATGTACCACACTCCTTATCACACACCAGCCAGACTGCAGGGCAAACCCGTTCTCCTGAGGCCCCTCGGAGTGACAGCCGGGAGGCCTTCGGTGCAGGCGGGCGTCTGGCCCACTAGCTAATGCCGGTGTCAGCACGAGCCTCCCTGCGGCCTCACACGCAGCCTTAGGGCACTGCGGGTGGGGGATCCGCAGGAGGGCCTCCCCAGCTCCTGCTCAATGCTGGGGCTGCTTTCATGCTACTCCTTGGAGCCCAACCAAGAAACAGTTAATGGAACAAAAAGAATTAACAAATCATGAAAACATGTGCTTATTATTATTATTTTTTAAGACACACATTCCTGAGCAAAGTACACAAAAATCTCATGAAATCTGTTTAAAGCACCAGCCTCTGTCTCTCAGACTCACTGCACCCAGATGGCAAGTCGGAGCCAAGCTCAGATGTTCTGGTGAAAACACCAACAATGTATTTATGAGTTCCATCTTTCTAACATTTTACCATTTGAGAATTTTTTGCTTTCAAAACGGGAAATGGCTTCTTTAATGGCAAGGGAGATGAATAAAGGTGTATGTGTGGGTTTCTTTGGTCTGTTTGGGGCAACACATCAGAGCTGAAAGGACCTGCTGAAGGTAAAGACATTCACAGACCTGGGCCTCTGTGTCACCACACTGGCCAGTCATCAAAACCCTCTACACGTATAAGCCACAGCGATTTAAAAGGCCCAGATTAAATATGGATATGACCCTGGGGACATTAACATCAATCAGTGTGGGCCACCTTTATTGCTGAAAGATCCAGGTCACAGTGCGGCGGCAGCCCAGGTGGTGCGTTTAGCCCCTGACTTCTGGGCCTGAGACAGCATCTTCCTCAGTGAGGTCCTGGGAATTCCTGAACATGAGGACAGAATGATAAATCTTCAGCGCCGGGCCCAGTTTGATCTTCATCACCTTGACGATGTCTGCCTGCGTCAGGAGCAGGAAGGCTTTGCCATCAATCTGCTGCATGTGAATACATAAACAAGAATGAAAGGAAAGCCTGTCACCCTGGTGTCTCGGGTGCTGAGCTGCTCCAGCTGACCCGAGGCCTCCCTGCAGAGCTCAGAGCCGGGGAGAGGGATGGCAGCCCTCACAAGCCTAGTCCCAACCATCGCTCAGCTCATTTCTCCCAGGCCTCTGAAGCGAAGTCCAATGAAAAAGGTGTTCACTCTGCTAAATATGAATTCAGTATACACTAATTGCTCCCAAGCTAAATTTCTGTTGTTACATATAAAATATCTTGGCCTGAATTTGTATCAAGAGCCTTAAAAATAACCCACTTTCATCCACCACGTAAAACTCCAGGAATTATTCCCTGAGAGAACAATGGGCAGTGCCTGCACCCTAGTGTTATTTATAATAGTGAATTATTGAAAACAACCCAGCATCTCAAAAATAGTAGAAGTAAATAAATTCAGGTCTCACCTAGGATGTGGTACTAGGCAGTTACCAAAATTCATGTCTCAAAGAAACAATGATTTGGGAAATTTTTCATGAATTATTAAGCACAAAACACAATATAATGATACAGAAAGATCTCAGTTTCACTTGTAAGATTAAATGTGCATGACCGCCATGTATACATGTCCAAAGTTAAACTACTTAAAATCTTTGTACCAAATTTAAGGGAAGTTGCCTTTGGCTGGTGAAATAGTGGTTTGGTTTTTATTTTCTCCTTTTAACTATTCTGTATTTTAATTTTTTCAATGATAAATGCTATAATAAACAGAAATACATATAAAATAAATGTTCTATTCATTCACTTTAAAGCATGTTGTGGTCTGAGATGTCATAGCTTTCACGTGACGGAAAGTAGCCTCCGTGCAGGCTGTCTTCCCTCAGCTTCCTCTGTGTGGCCTCAGAGGCTGGCCCCGGAGGCAGTGGGTGGGCCCACACCCAGCTAACCCAGTTACACGGGCTGCTCAGAATGAGTCCTGGGTCCAGAAACAAAAGGACAGACTGAAAGGTTTTCTATGGTAACACCTTCCCATGAACCCAGCTGTATGGTTCCAACCCTTTTTAATTAATGATACGAACCCTAAGTATTAATGTCTCACAGAGGAAGATGGGATCGCCCAGGGATCTCTGGTGAGGGTTAAAGTTCTAAGAGCTTTGAAAAGCTTCCTGTTTGTGGAAAGTATGTTGCCTGATGGAGAACTGTCCACTTGGAGAATGGAGTACCTGTCCCACAGGGTAGGAAGTGGAGAGAAGCTCTCTCCATGCCCTCACCTGGGCTGGGCTCCAGCATTTCCAAGCAACAGCTCCTGGCCAAATAGTCACTTGTTCGAAGAATCAGGTAATGATGGTGATGGTGACAGTAATAACAGCTAACGTTTATGGAGCTATATCCTAATCTCTTCTATGTGCTTGATCTTCTAACAACCCCATAAGGTGGGTGAGAAAAGCTAGTTAATGAGCCTAATGATTTGCCTGAGGTCACACAGCTGAGAGAGAGTATGTTGGGCTTCCAGGCAGGGCTCCTTGGCCTCCAGAGGAGACCTGCTGGTCTAATTACTGCCCTTTATTAAGCCCCAACTCTGGGGCGAGAGTGGGGCTAGGTATGTAAACATACTAGTCCTAATCCTTAAAGGGCCCCTTCAGTACTCTGTGTTTACAGAGGGGGCAAGTGATGTGCCCACGATGACACTGCTGGTCAAAGCGCCAAGCCCAAGTGACCTGACCTGCAGAGACCTGTGGACACGGTGGGCCTTGGGTGTTGCTCAATGCAGAGAGTGGTCTGTAAGTATGAGGCTGGGCCACCTATGCCCACGCTGTGCTGGGGTGAGGCGGAACCAGGTGTCCATTGGCAGCTGCCCAGACTGAGACTGTAGTGGCCTTGATGCTGAGTTCCCTGAAAATACAGGGCTCACTGGGCTCTGAGGGGTCCAGGACCCCAAACTCAAAGAGTGCTTCCCCTGAGCCATGCGGGCTCTGACGTCTCGAGAGGGAGAGTGTGTGTTGCACCCCAGAGTCCCCAGGAATAGGGTTTTTGGAGAGTTCTAGAGCAATGCTGGAGGCTCTGGAACCGGGTGGATATGGGCTGCACCCTGACTGCTTTCCTCCCCGCGCCTTGGGCTCTGCACTGGTGAGCTGCCCGGTAGAGCTGTGAGGACCCCAGGAGGACAGCTGCACAGGGATGGCACAGGGCCAGACACAGACAAGCCCCCGATGCACAAAAGCTAGCATTGCTACCTGCACTACTGCTCTGCAGCTGGCCCGGTCTCTTCTGGGGCCCTGGAGCTATGGATAGCAATTCCAGGACAAATGGTGAGCAGTTGGTATATTCGGACTGAGAAGGAGGAGGAAGAGCCTCCCCACAGAAAGATTTCGTGGCTTCTCTGCATCCCTCCTGAAGCAGGCCAAGCGCCAGACACACAGGATGGTCCCTTTCACTCTGGAGCAGACCAGCCCCTCCCTCCAGGGGCAGGCTCATGTGGGACCCCTCTGTGCCCCTGTGTAGCCCAGAGCTGCAGTGCAGAGGCTTCTGGATGCTGTGAGAATTTACCCCGTGCTCAAGCAGCCCACTGGCTCCGCAGGCCGTGAGCCCAGCACCACAGCAGACACCCCAGCCAGACAGGCTGCCTGCGCGCCGGCTGCCGCGGGCTCTTTCCCGCCGGGACCCCCATGGCCAGCCTCCCAAACTGCTCTCCTTTCCACGGGAGGAAATGGAAACAAGGCCCTCTGGGTCTAGAAGCATAAAGCAGACATATAATAGGACATTTCCTACCTCTTTCTTGAAGCACTTTGCATGCTCTTCACAGCCCAGCAGAGACTGCACGAACTCAGTCACCTGCAGCCAGGATGAAAGCCGGACTTAAAACATCACCTGAGGTCATTTCTTGGGTTGTAGAAATTTAACATTGGACGAAAATATACTTAAAATCCCTCAAACACTTGGGATTTAAGTAATAACTATCAAGCCACATTAGCTTAGCTCCTCATATCTCTTCTGGCCTCCAGGCTGACCTAAGTGATGATAGTGACAGTCTCCACCTGTGAGGAGATCTGGCATTCTAGAACCTTCTCCCACCTGCCCCTTCCACCCACCATGTGGGGTAAGAGAGGGCAGGGGTGAGGAGCCTGGGCATGGCACTTATCACAGTGACCCTCAGAGAGGGGGATGCATCCGGCTACCTCTCGGCAGACCCGAGGCCCAGGCCCGTCTCATCCACCTTAGTGCCCACTTCCTCCCCAGGTGCCGGGCCAACAACAGGGACTCGGGATCTATGTGAAGTGAATTCCCATGTAATACCTGACACCGAAGCTGGAAAGGGCTCAGTGACTTACTCAAGGTCATTCATGGCCAGTAAGTGCCAAAGACGGTTTTGAAGCTCAAGTTTTCTGATCCTTAACCCAGAGTTCTGGAAAAATCAGTTTCTTTGGTTCAATTTCCCAGCCTTACCTCTCCTCCCTCTCCATCCACATGGCCCGAATTCCTTTTAATAAGACCTGGCTGTAAGCTCAGGAAGCCACTGAGTGTTCTCACGTGATACTTTTGGGTGGTGATTGAGCAAATGTAATGAAGTATAGACCCCTGACAACCAGAATGACAACTGGGTGTGGCCACTCCTGGCACCTGCTGGAGCAGGGGGCGGAGGCGAGCAGGAAAGCAAGGGCAAGTGAATCCAGGGAGGAGACCTTCCTAGGAGGAGCTGTCTTGCTGGTCTTTGCTTTGTCTTTCTTTCTGGCTGCCTGCCCCTGGTGTGGATGAGCAGTGTGCATGCGCACGTCTCTCCCGTGTCTCGTGGGGAAGGCCCGGGAGAAAGGCTGGGTGTGCAGGGCCATGCCATGTGCTCTACAGTCAGACTCTGGAAGCACCTGCTCGCAGCTGGCGCCCCGGAAGGTGTGAGTGGATGTTGGCCCCTCCCACACTGTGCAGAGAACAGCAGCACCGGGTTGGATTGCCTCCAGCTTGCAGAGTGGCTGGGGCCAACCCCACAGGGCGAACCTGACACCTGATGCCTGTGTCTGCACATAGAGCTGTCCCATCCACTCACAGCTCCGTTTCGTCTGTGTAATAGGAATGTTCCAGAACATCTTTTTAGGGGCAATCAGCATGTTGACGTCTGCTTTCCTCACCTCTGGTGCCGCACGTATATTTTATCGTGAGTCATGTACAATCATCCTAAAGTGTTGAATGATAATTACAAAGAAAAATCCATCACAACCAGTCATTATGCTGCCACACAATGGCATCTTCAAGCCTTAGGGCACTAGGAAGATGTCAGTGGCCTCAACCTGGCCGCCTCTGCTACTGCACCCGAGCGCCGAGGCTCTGGCAGTCCAGGCACCACGCCCAGGCTGCCGCTGAGCGGGTACGGTTTTCTGTTTGCTAGGTGGACTGGAAGCATGGAGCGCGTGTTTGGTATCTTCAGGGTTCTGAGGGGAGCCCTGGAACACCGATGGTCACTGGGGCAGGTGACGGCAGGGCTTACAGTTTCTGGGGCTCGGGACACTGAGAGGCGGTCCTTTCACCCCCTAGTCTGCTCTTCTGGCCAAGTCCGCCCCGGCCCCGGCTTCCTGGGAGGCTTCTGCGGGGTGCTGGTAAGGCTGAGCGGAGGCCAGGTCGAGCCTGAACTTCCAATGAGTGTAAGGTTTGACTAGTGGTAGCAGGTAGCGGGAAAATGGCTAGTCAAGGACAACTTCCTAGTCACCATGTGCATGGGCCAATGTGCTAAAATCCGCAAGAGAGGTGTGAGCTATGGGCTTCTAGAAGGGACAGATGGTGTCTCGGGTGGGAACTCAGCAAACACAGCACAGGGAGGTGGTAGCTGAGCTGGAATGCTGGCTGCACGGTATTTCCACAGGAGCGACTTGGGGGCAGAGAGGGGACCTTGGCACTGAGCATCCCAGGACCAGGGCCACAGCAGGCACATGGCCTGCATGTCATGGAAGCAGAGTCGTTTGGCTACAGCTGAGAGCAGAGGGGAGAGGTGGACAGGCAGAGAGGAGGCTGGGCTCCACCCTGACCACACCTTGGCCACAGGCAAACTGAAGTTTGGAGACACGGCCTCTTTAAATACATGCTCCAGGAACTTCTGCTCCCAGCACGTGGCTGCATGTTGTTGATGGCTTGCATAGGTTAACATGCCCTTTTCGGAGCAAACAAATGAAAAACAGGATCACATTCCCTCTTCTCAGTATTAGCCAAGAAATCACTGTCCATGGCAAAGGCAGATTGGATTTTAAGTGGGCATAAATAATGTGTTAAACCAAAGAGCAAACACATCAGAGCTGCTGAGTAAGGTGGCTCTGAGCTGAGCAAGGTGGCCCTGAGCTGGGCAAGGTGGCCCTGAGCTGGGCAAGGTGGCCCTGAGCTGGGCAAGGTGGCCCTGAGCTGGGCAAGGTGGCCCTGAGTAGGTGTCGGCGCCCCTCTCTGTCCCGCCTCCTGCACCATTTGGTCTGTCTTCCTCAGACAGCGGGGGCAGTGACATCTATTTGCTTTACCATGTGCCTGAAATTCTGTCTTTTTCTAAAGAGATTGATTTATTCAATCTGTTTTTCTTTTTCCAAAGTGAAGAACAAGTTCTATGAAATCTTTGGAGGCAGACTTTTCTGGCCACAATTTTTAAATATCCAAAAGCCTGGATCATTATTCAGGATCATTATTCAGTATTGTTAGTATTTAGTGCCCTAAGAAATTATACTTAACTTTTAATAGAAAGCCCATTATGCTAAAATTTCTAAATGTAAACCGATGAACTTTAATATACCCTGGGGTAGCATCAGAGTGTTTCCCTCTCATTCTCTCCTCAACTTTTCTTCGTCAAGTTTGTGGTAAATGTGGGCAACGGCTCAGACAGAGGGGAGCGACCTCCGAGGAAGAGGAAACGGCCCTCCGTTTGCACGGGCCACGGTGGCTGGGTGGACGTGCCGCTTTCCCAGGTAAGGGCCGCTCTGTTGGCGCTGATGTGGGCGACCCCGGCCTTGGCTTCAGGAAGCACACCTGTGTGCAGGCTGACACGGTGGTTCCCTGAGTTCCTGAGAGCATGCACCCCACAGCTAAAGGCCTGGCAGTTTGGGAAGGACACTGAGTGAGTTCCCGCTCAGGATGACCCAGCAGTTTGGAGAAGACTAAGAAGGATGACTCTGCAGGCTCCTAGATGAGCCCATCACTGCGCCCAGCCATCTTCCCGCGACCTACTTTCCCTGGCGTCCGCCTGGAGCTCAGCAGGCCTTGTTCTCTTCATTATTGGGGATGCGGCTCCCCTAAATCTTTCCTAATGGAGGTGTTTGCTATTTTGCTGAGCTTGTAGCTGTGTGCCTGACTGTACTGGCTCCAAGTCCACCAGGGACCATGTTTCCAGTCTGGGTCTCATTTTTTAACAGTGGAGTTGGTTATTTGCACCCCCCCCTTTTTTTTTAGGGCTGGTTGGTATAAGGCTGCTATGCTTAGTTAGCAATACCCTGAATTTTTCAGAACACTCCCTCCTATGTAAAGATTGCTTTTAAGGCGACTGCCATCTTGTAAAGTTAATGGGCATTAAGGGAGCACTTACTTGAGAGGCTGGCATGATTTATGCGTGCTGCTTTGAAAAGCATTTTTGAAAATAAGAAATACAAGTATCCATATGTGAACCAAACATACCTGAGTCATACTTGTGGCTGTAATGTACATATAACAAGTTGCATCCAGCCCTTGTGTGCCCACGGACCCCTGGCAGGAGGGTACTGAGTAACGTTTACTTCCCATCACTCACTCTCTCACACACACATTTGCCAGACTCCTACTTTAGAGCGAGACATTTTGCTATAAAGATGGTTTAGTCCCTACTCTTAAACACTATACTCTTCTATAGGATATTTCCATGACCCAGATTAATAAATATACTTCACACTGACCTTGACCTGAGAGTGTGCACACACCCACCAGTTTCTAATAAAGGTTTCACAGAACAACAGCCTTTCCTACAATTATGCACTTTCATCCAGCCCTGTCTTTCATTTAGAACCACTAAGTTGACTTCAAAGCCCGCCTGTGCTTTGACAAAACTGCTCCAGCAGAACAGCCACAGCGACAAAGGAGTGAAAAGCCAGCTCCCGTGCTCTGGAAAATGTGAGGAGGCCCTGCCTGGGCTGGCTTCTCTCCACAGGTGACACAGAGCAGAGCAGAGGTCTTCCTCCCCAGCCAGGAAGGCAGACAAAGGGAACGTTCTTGCTTCATCTGCTAGCGTAGGCAGCCACCCCCTCCCCCCCCCGCTAAGTCTCACTGAATGGCTCTTAACACAAAGACGCACAAGTCCATTTTCAACACGCCATGTGATTCCTCTGCAATGGGAACAGAGCCCCCAAACACCCCTCCTCCCAAAGCTCCCTAGCCCCGAACTGCCTTTTTCAAATCCTCACTACCCTGCATGCCTTTTATTTTTAAATCCTCACCCAAGGATATGTTTTTATTGATTTTAGAGAGAAAGGAAGGGAGAGTGAGACTGGGAGAGAGAGAGAGAGAGAGAGAGAGAGAGAGAGAGAGAGAGAGAGAGATATCCCTTGCTTCCTGCATGTGCCCTGACCAGGGATTGAACCCACAACCTTGGTACGTGCCCTGACTGAGAATCAAACCTGCAACCTTCTGATGTACGGGAGGACACTCCCACCAACTTAGCCACCTGGCCAGGGCCCCTGCATGCCTTTTTAATGTGGTGTATGTAACAGTCGTAAACTCGGTTGTTGGTGCTCTCTGGAATGGCCCCTAAGTGAACTCCCTTGTGAGGGCTGCTTTATTGTCAATGATGTACACAGAACCATCACAAAGCCCATACTTTCAGCCTATCCAAGATTCTTCTTGAGGACCTAGTTTGGTGCCAGGAAATATGCTATGGAGTGAGGATGGTGAAATAAATTTAGGACGTGGTCCTAAAGAGCATCTCGTTAGGAAGATATCAAGACTGCGATCTATAAAGTAGAAAACTACCCCAACAGTTTTCTCCGGACGCATCCCCGAGGGAGGCCATGGCGAGGAAGCACCAGAGCACATTGTGAAGACAGGATCTCCTATGGCTGC
The DNA here is from genome assembly GCF_951640355.1 of Cnephaeus nilssonii. Lineage (NCBI taxonomy): Eukaryota > Metazoa > Chordata > Mammalia > Chiroptera > Vespertilionidae > Cnephaeus > Cnephaeus nilssonii. The sequence continues at coordinate 59,617,492 of NC_137082.1, forward strand.
TTTGTTTTAATCTAGAAAAACTCTAAGGGCTCTTCCAGAGAGATGGGCTGGGCTTCATGTGTACCGCTAAGGACACAGGAGTGGGGATCTCACCCCCTCATTATCCCTGTGGCACCCTCCATGAGTCTCTTCCTTTCGAGACCTTTAACCTAGGGAGACTTGCCCTTGGACCATCTACTTCCCCTTAATCACCCTCTCATCTCTCACTTTAGTTCAGGGCCAGACTTGAAGCTTGATAGATGAGGCCCCTGCAAATTCCCTACTCACTGTTCAATGTTCCTAAAACAGTGATTCCTATTCTTTTTGGATGATGGTTCCCTTTGAAAAGCTAATAAAACTTTTATTAATTTTGGCCCTCATCTTAAGGAAAAAAATACACATGTACACAATTTTTCCAAATCCCCTGAGCCCAATCCCACAGTCCCAGCTGTTGAACCCTCACAGGAGCCCCCCACCCAACACTTTTCTTTCACAACTCTCCCCTTCCCTTCAAAGTGCCCCCTGCACTTTCTAACCTGGTCCTGTTGACCCCCATCCTGCAGCTCTCTCTGTGATCGCCTCCTGGGTGAGCACTTGCTGTCATCTCCTACTTCTGCCCAGTGGAATCCTTGTTCCATACCCACTGGCGTGTTCTGCAGAGCTCACTAACTCAACGTGTCCCATATTGAATTCATCATCTTATCCTCCCTTCAAACGGGATCCTTGCCTCACAGTTTCATTTCTTTCCACCAACTATTTCCCATTCTTTCAGATGAACTCCAGGGCCCTGGACTCTAAACTGCAGTGCTGGGATCACATTTGACTCATTTCTTCATCTCAGTATCTCTTTCCCTGTGTTGTTGACTTGACTTTAAAGTGTCTGTTGGATTTGGGTGGTTCTTCTCATGCGGTGTCCAGACCAGGCCCCGGTTATTAGTCCACACCAGAGCATTGGTGACTTCTGATCGTCTCCCTCTCCTAGCCCTCATCTCACTTTTATGCTTTTTTGCAGATCTTTGCCATTCTCATCTTCCTGAAGCATCATCTTTACAAAGTGACTCTCTGCATAAGAACCTACGATAGCTCAGACTCACACACATGTCCATGCCTGGCCTCAAGCCCGGCCTGTCCACCCCATCCCAGGCCACTGCTTTCCGTATCCAGGTCCGCAGCGTGCCTGGTGATCAGCTCCAGACCTGACTCTGGAGTTACTCAGTCTCTGGTGCTTTGATTTCCCTATCTGTAAATGGGCAAAATAAGACCACTTGCCTAATCATTACATTAATCCTGTTTGCTATCATTCCCAATGGTAGTAAAGGATGTGTTGTGTATCAGCCATCCTTGCATATCTCTGCTCTCTCCCATGCAACATCCTGTTGTCCCCCACCCCTTTTTTTGGTTAATTCTCACCCAAGTATATTTTTCCATTGATTTTTAGAGAGAGTGGAAATGAGGGGGAGAAACACAGAGAGGGAAACACCGATGTGAGAGAAACACATTGATTGGTTGCCTCCTGCACGCACCCAGACCAGGGCCCAGGTCGGGGAGGAGCCTGCAACCGAGGTACAAGCCCTTGATCAGAATCGAACCCAGGACCCTTCAGTTCCCGGGCCGACACTATATCCACTGATACAGGGCCAGACTTTGCATACTCTTGAAGCAGCAGGATCATTTTTAGTCAAAGTGGCTAAGGCTGTTCCCTTCTTCTTGGAATGGGAACTGGAATGGTTTCCCTTCTTTTTCTGCTTAGCTGTATCTCACTTTTGGATTCAAAATCTAGCTCAGGATGCCTTTGTCATGCAACATTCATTCAACAAACTTTTACAGTATTATTTACTAAGTGCCAGGTGTAGCAAGAGGTTCTCAAGACATATGTGGAGTGAGGGAAATCAGGTCTCTCCTCATGTGCTCGTGGGTCAGACAAGCATGTTGTAGGGGCAGACAGAGGCTCAGATGAGATGGGAGCACAGAGAGGAAGTCTGGCCCAGCCCAGAGGCTTCTGCAGGAAGTGAGCACTGAGCTGTTGGCTGCAGTGGCAGCAGGCAGAGGGGGAGGGGAATCTGAGGCAGGGTAGCAGCTGTGCAAGTATGAGAACAACAGTGCAGGGGCTGGGGAGGAGCAAGATTCCGTAGCCCAGACTGGGGGGACCACGTGGGGCAGGGTGGAGGTCAGACTGAAAATGCAGGCAAGGACAGCCCATGCTGAGGATGTGGTTGGGGAGCCAGGGTTTAAGTTGGGAGGAGACACACCCAGAATTCTCCCTTCTCTACCACTTTCACTATCCTCGGGATGCAGAGGCTCTGTACACACAGGTCAGGCTGGGTGGCTGCTCTCCCACCTCTTTTGGAGCAGAACAGTGAGGGCGCGAGGGGCCAGGAGCTCAGCCACTCTCAGTCTTTAAAAAGGTAAAACTTCAGATGAATAGCCTGAAAGGCAGGAATGAATAACTTGCCATTGTATTCGCAGTTGACCTCCCCATTTTGTTCAGTGTGTTTCAAGGGCAAAACCGCACATGATTTGATTATAGACACAACAGATTTTAATTCAGTTGGCATGGTCATGGAGCTGATGCATGCTTTGTAAACTGGTAAAAAGTCATAAACAGGGGGTAGTGGGCCAGACTTTGCATATTCTTGAAGCAGCAGGATCATGTTTAGTCATTCCCCCAAACACCCAGCCAGCTCCTGATTCAGTACACTGGCTGTTACCAGGACCATGGGGGCCCTTCGGCAGGAGTGGGAGGAGAGGCGGGCAGGCGGGTGTGCGGGGGGGGGGGGGGGGGGGCGGGGGGACAGATGCCAGCCCTCAGCTCCAGGTGGAGGAAGGCTGGGCAGGGATGCTGGGCAGGGGAAACCCACCAGGTGGCTGGTGTGAGGTGCCTGGGAAAGGAGGGGCAGGGCTCCTCCATCCCTTTACCTGTGGGTGGCCCTTCACCCGCTGCTTGTCCAAGGCTGGAAAGGAAGGCTTAAACCAAGATTAGTGAGATTGATGCAGTAAGTGCTCAGTGAACATTCTGTGACTAATGTAAGTCCTGCTCTAATCTTGTCCTTCATTTAAGGGTTTTCATTCATTTAAGAAAAGTAATTAAGGCCTGACTAATGAAAACAATACCTTTATCAAAAGCAATGCCAGTCCAGGATGTCTTCCTCAAAAGATGGCTGCTTTTAAATGTAAAGCATCGCCACAGCATTGCAGTAAGCAATGGGACTTCCCGGGTCCTTATTAAAAACCAGCAATGTGAGGCACGTCTATGCTAAAATCAGGCCCGTGTTTCTCTCGGCTGCAGCATCTTATGCAATGTTGTGATCTAATTTACTTTCAACTCTGTGACTTCGATGGACACATGGGCAGCAGGGAGCTAGCTGCTCAGCAGTGAGAACTCGGGTTCTCAGGGCCTGTGGGCACCAGCAGCGGCAGCCCCGCGGGGCACAGGCCACCCTGGCTGGGGGCTCTCAGCATGCTGCTCGGGACAGGAGCTGGCAGCACACCCGGCTGCGATGCTTATACAGTGGGCTTCCTTCCTCACACTGCACCTCAGTGAGGGACCGGGGGCTTGGCCCTCTGCGGAATGAGTCCAGGGCCTGTGGTGCTAGGATATGGATGATGGGGAGAGGAGGGCAACACCTGCTGGGCTCCCCAAATTCCCTCAAAGTCACACCTGCCTTCTCCTGCAAATGTATGTCTTAAACTTGAAATAGTGAAGCCAGTGCCTAAGAGAAGCTCTCAGCAGCTGGGCATGTCCATCCCCCGGTCCCAGGGCAGTTCCACTCACCTGGTCCACGGTCCAGCGGGCCACCTCGCTGGCCCGGATGTCGGCCACGCCCGGAAGCAGCTTGCGGTGCTGCTCCCTGCCCAGGGGGAGGTCCCGGAAAGGGTGGGTGGACACGGACGTCATGAAGACGGACTGGTGCAGGGCCTGCTGCGTGTGCTCCGCCGAGGGCTCTAAGAGAGGCAGGTGGGGAAGCAGACGGGGTTTGTCAGCCTCTTGTCACAGAGTCACAGAGGCCTGGAGTCAGGTTAGAGGAAGTGTAGACACAGGGGCAAGCTTGGTCTCTAGCCACACAGCACCTCTGCCAGGGGTGCCAGGCACAGCCAACGCCACCGCTCTACAAGGCCCTGAGGACTGTGGTTAAGCAAGTTCGCGTCATCTCCATGACACACGCTGATGCCAATGAAGGGCTAGCATGTCACCGCCACTGGTCCTTCTCTCCCCAAATGAGGAGTCAGGAAGCACAGCGCCTCGCTGCTGTGACCCAGCCGATGGGCACTCCGCGAAGTGCCCGCACACAGAGAGAGGCTGCTTCCTGGAAGCCGCTTCACCCGTCTCCAAAGGAACGAGCCGGCTCCACATCTGGCCCCACAGGCCCCCTGTTCGGCCCTGAACACGGAATGCAGCTCAGGGTCTCCCTGAGAACCTGGATGGCAGCTGCTGCCATGATTCCCAGTCTCGACGACCTCACAGGGACTTGCGGAGAGCAGCCACAGCTGGCTGTGACCGCCGCACGGGAACTCTCTTTTAGGAGCAAAGCTGTGAATGGGTCCATGGCATGAGGAGCAGTGGCGGCCGCCTGCCCAAGACTGGCTGCTGCCGCAGAGGAGAGAGACTTCCCTTCGCCTCATACTTCTCCCCAGCCTTTCTGAACTCGTTTTCCACCTTCAAGGGTGACTTTACTCTTAGGTTATATCCAACATGTTGGCCGAGCCATGGATCTCAATGGCTTTATTATTTTCCTTTATGTACAAATAGGTAAGGAGCAAAAACTCTATAGCAATTTTAGAGAAAACTGATGCCTTTATGACAGCTTTTAAGATACTCTCCATATACATTAGCAAAATAAAGTTGCTGATATTTTAAGACTTTGAAGAGAGAGACCACAGGAGGAAATGCTGTAAGCCCTTGCTAAGCCTGACTTTCCTAATGTAAATGGAAGGTTAAGTAGGCAGTGGCCACATAATTTAAAGTCTATTATGATGATTTGTGTTTTATTACAGGAGTCGAAAAAGCTATTATGCAAATATTTCCAACTCAAATTAATTAACAGTTTTTAGCAGGTGAGGCTGACCTGCACTTTGCATGGTACCTGACAGTTACCGGCGCGGTTCTAAGCCATGGAGGAGCCCGCCCATCCTCACTGGTGTCAGGCTCAGACATCCTGCATATTTACCAGTGCTTGCTGTCTACACAGATAGAGACAGCAGAATTGCAGCTTCCTTCCACACTCTTATGCTCCAGTTGTAAGCAGCAGCAAATTTGTTTCTAAATGCTGATTGTCCAACACTGACCTTTTTAGTATGTAAATAGGTTATCTCCCTCCTTGTAGTGTAGTTCAGCCAACAAAGTAAGGCTGCAGGTTCTAAAGGGAAACTTCACATCTTCTTCGAAAAGCCAATTTGTTGACAAATGTGAATGTTCTTTAATGAAGCTGTCAGGTTGGACAAGGAGCACGTACAAAACAAGCCCTGAAAACCTAGGGTGGGGCGTCACAGAGCAAGCCTGCACAGAGGCACCGAGGGCTTTCCTGGAAAACCAAGAGTTAAAGCTATGTACTCTTAGGGATTAAGGCCTGAACAAAGCCGGGCTTTATTCTGGAAAAGAATCACTGCATCAATCAATCAGTTGTTTTTGCTGAAAAACATGGACTTAAAAGAAAAACAAATCACATATGTATCTCTAACTCATGCCCTTTGTAAAACAATTACATATAGTTTCCAAAATGTATAGGCCTTTTAAAAGACATGATTAATGAATCTTGTGCTGTGGAGGTACAGAGAAGTGGAGTGATGATCATCAGATTCCTATAATTCACAAATAAATGCTGAAGGTATGCGGCATGACCATTCTGCTCCCAGGCAATAAAAATTTCCACACCATAATTTGGGAAGTCAACTGCCTTGGCTGCTGAGACAGTCACCTGGAAAAACACTGAGCTCTGGAAGACGGGGCCTTCAGTCAGTGCAAGTAGCACCATGACCTCCAGGTTACAACTGCATTGGGAGCTCTAGCTCTATGCTGCACACTTGACCCCAGGCTGGCTCTGTGCTTTCTATGGCTTTTGAATTCTGTTCACTGTGTCCTTATTAAATCAAAGTATCTTTTTGAATAGAGGTGAGATCTCAGAGGATGAAGAGAACTTAGTGGGGAACAGGCCCTTTATGCCACGGGCCGTGGGGAAAGGTCTGCAACCACCTGCTAGGCTGCTAGGCTGCTAGGCTGCTGGTCCCCTGCCTGGTGCCAAGTTCTCTGTGCCTGTTCACCTGTAGTCTCAGGTGCATGCTGAACATGAAAACTGTTTTTTATTAATATCAATTTTACTATATCAACTTTATATCTTGAGATAAGAGCCTGGAAGTTGAGTTTTCCTGCTCAGAAAGACTTGGGTTAGGTTAGGGAGCGTCCCTCAGTAGGGTCTCTGGATGCCAGTCTGCCATCTCGAAGACATGACTGGGCTGACAATACCTACCAGCAGGACTGGTGGGAGGAGGGAGAATGTACAGAAAGGCTTACTTAGTGTGGTGCCAGCAAACTGCAACCACTCAAATGGCAGATGCTACTCTAAACCCGACTGTAGGTTCCTAGAAGTCAGGACTGATGTTCTATGAATGAAAGTTGCATAATTAGAAATTAACACAAATGCAAGACTGGTTTTCCAATAGTAACACAAGAGAGGGAATATATTTTATAGTGTTTCAGGGTGGTTACTGTGCCATCTTTGTATCATTTACTAGGTCTAATTGCTTCCAAAGATGGTGGTTTTGGGGTGAAATCTTCAGGTTTAGCTGAAAGAATGCTAGGACAGGCTTGCCTCTGAGGACTGTGTCACCAGAGGAAGAAGAGGGCCATGTCAGTTGCTAAATTTTCCCAAAACAAACAGGATGTGGGGGGGTGGAGAGACACGTGGTGATCCTGTAAGATGGATGTCCACTTCTGAGAATACTATTATAAAAATCTCATCTTTGCCATGTTTTTCTTTCCCGGTTCATAATTTAAAAATTTTACAGAATTCAGGAATGCATGTGGGATTTCTGTACTCATAAAAAGAGAAAGCTGGCTTAAGACACTCTTTATGGATGCTACAGAATAAAACTCAAAGCTGTTTTTCCTGCAAAAGAAAGATGGCGGAGATGACACAAAAGAAAGATACAGACTGGTTCTAAGCAATAAGATTAGTGTTTCTATAATAAAGAGTAGTTTTTAAAATAATAATAGACCGTGTTCCAAAGGTAACATTAAACTACCAAAAAGTCAGTAAATTATCTCTGTTACAGAATTGGCCAAAGTAAATGCTTTAGATAGTAACAATTAATTTTAGAATCTCAAAATTGTTGAAACATCCTATCTAATAAAATAATAATATGCAAATTAACCAGCACTCCGCTACACCCACCAGCCACACCCACCAGCCAATCAGGAGCAAATATGCAAATAAACCCAACTAAGAAGGGTATGGCCACAGAGAGCAGGAGGGAGTTTTGGGTTTCCCCGGCAATGGAGGAAGCCAAGCTTTCTGCCTGCCCTTGCTGGCCTAGGCTTCCACTCAAGGCTACAAAGTTTCAATGATAGAAGATACATAAATCCAAACAGAAATGGTGGCAGCCACGGAGCTGAAAAGAGCAGGAAGCTAGGGTTGCCCCCGGCAATGGAGGAAGCCAAGCTTTCTGTACACCCTGGCTGGCCCAGGCCTCCGCTTAAGGCTACAAAGTTTCAATTATAGAAGATACATGAATCCCAACAGAAATGGCTACTGCCACAGAGCAAGCAGAAGGCTTGGCTCTGCTCCAGGCTACAAAGTTTCAATTGTAGAAGATAAACCCCAGATACCAGGGCCTCTGCTTGGGTCATCAGGGGAAGTGGCCGACCTGCAAACCACCACAGGCCCATCGCTCAGGCCACCCCACACCCCAAGGGAAATCCCCACCCTGATCTGGGACATCCTTCAGGGCAAACTAGCCACCCCCCTTTCACCCCCCACCCTGTGCACCAGGCCTCTATCCTATCTAATAAAAGAGTAATATGCCTTTTGACAATCACTCCAACACACAAGATGGCTGCCCCCATGTGGACACAAGATTGCTGCCACAAGATGGCCAGCAGGGAAGGGCCGTTGGGAGGGACCAGGCCTGTGAGGGAGGGCAGTTGGGGGCAATCAAGCCTGCAGAGGAGGGCAGTTAGGGGTGACCAAGCCAGCAGATGAGGGAAGTTGGGGGCGACCAGGCCTGCAGGGAATGGCAGTTGAGAGGGACCCAGGCCTGCAGGGAAGAGCAGTTGGGGGGGACCAGGACTGAAGGGAAGGGTAGTTAGGGACAAACAGTCTGGCAGGGGAGCAGTTAGGGATCAATCACACTGGCAGGGGAGTGGTGAGGGGGTGATCAGGCAGGCAGACAGAAGCGGTTAGGGGCAATGAGGAAACCAGGCAAGTGAGCAGTTGGGAGCCAGCAGTCCTGGATTGGAGAGAGTGCAGGCTGGGCTGAGGGACACCCCGCCCCTTGCCCCCATGCACGAATTTCATGCACCGGGCCTCTAGTAGATAAATAATGTCCTATCTAATAATAGAGTAATATGCAAATTAACCATCACCCTGCTACACCCACAAGCCACGCCCATCAACCAATCAGGAGAGAGTATGCAAATTAACCCAACCAAGATGGCTACAGTCATGGAGCAAGCAGGAGGCTTGGGTTTCCCCAGCAATGGAGGAAGACAAGCTTATGCCTGCCCTGGCCTGCCTTGGCCTCTGCTTAAGGCTACAAAGGTTCAATTATAGAAGATAAATAAATCCCAACAAAAATGGCGGCAGCCACAGAGCTGGAGAGAGCAGGAGGCTTGAGTTGCCCCCAGCAATGGAGGAAGCCAAGCTTTCTGCACACCCTGGCAGGCCCAAGCAGCCACTCAAGGTTACAAAGTTTCAATTATAGAAGATAAATAAATCCCAGATATCAGGGCCTCTGCTTGGGTTGCCGGAGTGTCTAGCTGGCCTGAAAACCACCACAGGCCCCTTGCCCAGGCCGCCCCATGCCCCAAGGGAACCCCCACCCTGATCCAGGACACCCATCAGGGCAAACCAGCTGCCCCCCACCCATGCACCAGGCCTCTATCCTATCTAATAAAAGAGTAATATGCAAATTGACTGTCACTCCAAAACACAAGATAGCTACCCCTATGTAGTCAAAGATCCTGCCCCCATGTGAACACAAGATGGCTGCCACAAGATGGCCAGCAGGGGAGGGAAGTTGGGAGGGACCAGGCCTGCAAGGGAGGGCAGTTGTGGGTGATCAGACCAGCAGGGGAGGGCTGTTAGGAGGGACAAGGCCTGCAAGAGAGGGCAGTTGGGGCAATCAAGCCTGCAGGGGAGGGCAGTTAGGGGTACCAGGCAGGCAGAGGAGGGAAGTGGGGACAACCAGTCCTGCAGGGAAGGGCAGTTGCGGGGGACCCAGGCCTGCAGGGGAGAGCAGTTGGAGGGGCCAGCCCTGCAGGGGAGGGCAGTCAGGGGCAAACAGTCTGGCAGGGGAGCAGTTAGGCATCAATCAGGCTGGCAGGGGAGTGGTTAGGGAAGTAGTTCTCAACCTTTCTAATGCCACGACCCTTTAATACAGTTCCTCATGTTGTGGTGACCCCCACCCATAAAATTATTTTCGTTGCTACTTCATAACTATAATTTTGCTACTGTTATGAATCGTAATGTAAATACCTGTGTTTTCCGATGGTCTTAGGCAACCCTGCTAGTGGTTCTCAACCTGTGGGTCTTAACCTACAGGTTGAGAACCACTGCTGTAGAGCCTGGTATCTGGGATTTATTTATCTTCTATAATTGAAACTTTGTCGCCTGGAGCGGAGCTAAGCCTCATGCTCGCTCCATAGCCACAGCCATTTTTGTTGGGATTTATTTATCTTCTATAATTGAAACTTTGTAACCTTGAGCGGAGCCAAACCTCATGCTTGCTCAGTGGCTGCTGCCATTTTTATTGGGATTTATTTATCTTCTATTGAAACTTTGTAGCCTTGAGTGGAGGCCTGGGCCTGCCAGGGTGTCCAGAAAGCTTGGCTTCCTCCATTGCCGGGGAAACCCAAGCCTCCTGCTCTCTCCGTGGCTGCAGCCATCTTGGTTGGGGTTAATTTGCATACTCGCTCCTGATTGGCTGGTGGGCATGGCTTGAAGCAGAGTGATGGTTAATTTGCATATTACTCTTTTATTAGATAGGCTATTTTAATGTTATAAAGGTTTAAACCTCTAAAGGAGGGCAGTCAAAGTTGCTAAAATATTTCTTAAGTAAAGCCGAATTTTTCAGCAGTGGAATTTTAAAAAACAAAAGCAACGAAACTTTAAAAGACAAAAGCCCTCAAGTAGCCTGCATTTCACACAGGCAGCGGGTGGGGCAGTGTTTGTGCCTCATGAATCAGACATATAAATTTGCTCGCTTTGCTTTTTCAATAAAGATGCCTACTTTAATTTCTTAATAAATTAGCTTTTAAAAATATAATCAAGGTCTCATATAATTTCAGTAATATGCAAAGCCAATATTTTTATAAGCAATTGAATTCTAATAAAGACCTCTGAAAGTTACTGAGACTTCTCATAATCCCTCTGTATATGCAAATGAGCCAAACAGAATGCTGTTTTAAAGTAAATTTTGAGCTTAATAAAAAGGAGAAATTTAAAAATTTTACAATCTCTTTTGCTAGTATTTATAGCGTAAACTAAAGGTTATCATTCAAACATTAAATCTCATAATAAATAAAGTCAACATAAATTTAAAGAGTCACTTAAAATATATAGGCATGGCCCTAACCAGTTTTGTTCAGTGGATAGAGCATTGACCTGCAGACTCAATGGTCTCAGGTTCAATTCCAGTCAAGGGCATGTACCTTGGTTGGGGGCACATACCCAGTAGGGAGTGTGCAGAAGGCAGCTGATTGATGTTTCTCTCTCATAGATGTTTCTGACTCTCTATCCCTCTCCCTTCCTTTCTGTAAAAGATCAATAAAATAAAAGTGTTTTTATATATATACAGGCATGGCCGTATCAGCCAGCATCTGAAAAGCAGCCATGTAGGTTGCTTGGGAAAGAAAGAAAGAAAAAGAAAGAAAGAAAGAAAGAAAGAAAGAAAGAAAGAAAGAAAGAAAGAAAGAAAAAAAGAAAGAAAGAAAGAAAGAAAGAAAGAAAGAAAGAAAGAAAGAAAGAAAGGAAGGAAGAAAGAAAGAAAGGAAGAAAGAAAGGTTTTTAAAAGAAACTCTCTAAAGGTGGCCTAGAAATTACTCTGGAAAGAAATAAAGAGAGATTTCCTTCAAATGTCTGGAAAACTGTAATTAAAAATCAATGTATTAGGTGTCAAAAAGAAAGGTAAGTAATTTGTGTTTTTGCCTCCCTAATCAAAGCTTATGTAAAATTACTGAAAGACTAATAGCAGAAATTCAATTAGTATCATTTATTGTCCACAGCCAAGGATAAGTAAAGTTAAAAAATAAGCCTTATTTCAGACTAATTTAAATTGACATATTGGAATAAATGAATATTCATGGGAACCTAGTTGTACTGGGCAGGAAACTATTCTTAAAGCAGTAACTAATTTTTTTTTTACTGATGGTTTATCTCATAGTAAAGCTGCTTATAATACAACGAATCCAGACCAGCCATATTTTTGTGAAAAGAATTAAGTTAAAGCTATCAAGGCTGCATTGCAAAATTTCCAAAAGCATCTTAATATTTTTTAAAACAAACAAATAAACAAACAAACAAAAAACGGGGGATAGTGGAGAAATATCCTGTAAGTAAAGTACATCAAGCTTTAATTACTTAAAATTTTTACTTTAAAATTATTTTTTCACTTGTAATGCTGATGGCAAGACACACATGGTGTCATAATAAGCCAAAGGATAATAGTTTGGACAAAATGAAAAGAATCCCAAGTATAGTTTATAAAAAAAAAATTCCTTTATTAACCTTTGTTTGAGAATATGCTTATATATTTCCAGAAAACTCCTCCAAGCGAGTGTGGATTCCTGTAACAATGGATCTGAGAGAGGAGCTAACCAGACTACTCCAGCCATAGATGGTGGTGGCCCCAAACAACATGCTGATGAGAGAATAGAAACAGTCCAGAGATGGAGATGGTGAAGACGGCTTGCCATGCTAGCAGTCAGCAGCTGTGTGTCACTGCAGGTTGACCAAGACCAAGCCAGAGAACTAGAATATCATTGCTGTCATGTCACACGGGATAGTGAAAGGGGACTCAAAGAACTGTTGGCCCAGAAAGGAGCTTACTACAGACTGATTCCTTTGATGCCTGGCAACAATTTAAAGGAACATGATAGAACCCTATCTTTTCCATTGAATTTAAAAATCTTATAAGGACCCGAGCTCTAAATGACATACATTCTTGTTAAAATTATGAAAACAAAGAAGGGGGATATGCTGGGGATAATAATCCCAGCAGGTCATAAATGCAAGAAGTTCATCAAAAGATTGGTGGACCGTGAGGCTTCAGCAGGGCTGAAGATACATATTATTGTCTGCTGGAATAGCTGAAAGCATTTCCACAAACCTAAACATCTGCATATATTATTGCCTGCTACTGGAACAGCCAAAGTCAGTTCCCCCAACCTGACAATGCCTACTGTATACCGAACCTTACCTTTGATATGTATATCTGCTTTGCCTTAGGGCAATTTGTGTTAATAAAAAGCTCGGGGTCCAGAGATTTGGAGAACTTGGTTACTGAAGCTAGGTCTCCTCTGGCTCCCCAAAATGCCTTCCAAATTTATATTTAATGTCTAGTCTCTTTATTATTTTACTTGCAGCCCTTCTCCAGGCTCCTGAATCCTTCTAGATGCTGAGAAACAACCCAGAAGTGCATAAAACTAGACTTTTGAAATTATCTAATTAAAATTTTGCATACATTATCTAATGTGAACATATTGATTTTAATTTTTACCAAGCCAGCACAGCTCATGTCATATTAGTTATCACTAAATAGTTGTTAATGAATTCAAGTGCATAAGCCTTTGATGGAGGGGTATACTGTCCTCAGAAACCATTCTCAGTGAATCGAAAGAATCAGATTATTCTACCTTGGGACAGCTTAAATACATAGTTTCCTAGATGAGGAAAGGATGCCTATCATGAGCAGAGCCCAGAAAGGGTCTTTTTAACTGGGTAACTCTGCATTTCTTCCACGAGGCCCAGCATCCCAGCCCTGTGTCCACCCAACACAGCAGAGGGATATGGGATGCTTCTCAGACATGCTGCCTCACTGTAGCAGTGATTCTTACTTTGCTCCTCGAAAAGGCAACCAAGGAAATTCAGCCTATAAAAGCAGCCCTCCTACTGGAGGTTTTAACATTTTAATTAATCAAAATGCTTTTTGCATCAGAAAATGAAATGAACATATAATCCTGGCTTTGCCTTAACACCAATGTGAGAGTGACCAGTACAAGACTGTCCCTTCACCCTTCCATAAAACAGAGTAATACACACAATCCTTGTCACCTCAGTGGTTTGCCATTTGTCGAATAGTTTCGTTGGAAGAATTCTTTTGCTACAATTTTTCTCTCATTGGGTATTTCTTTTGGCTTTCATACCCTTTAAAAACTATAATGAAGTGTTGAATGATTTCAGTCAAGTTTCTGAGGCCAGGATCTTCAGCTCTGTGCCTACTTCCAGGATCTAAGGCAGCCTCAACTGGCACACCAGGAGACTTGGCTATGGTACTTAGTCCATTCAGCAGTACTCAGAGAGGAGCAAATATATAGTTTCACCTCCAAAAATATCATTACCTTTCTTGCAGGGGCAGTAACCTGCTGGAATCCAATTGACTCCCTGATGTCAGTTTCAGTGATATGTGCTTTCTGCTCCTGCTATTGGATGTGGAAAAACCCAGCCAGGCACAGACCGCCTTCTCCAAGTCCCCGGGACAGCCAGACCAGCCAACTGTGGGTGGCCTGCGACTCAGAGGCTGCCTCTCAGGTGAAATGACCAAACAAATGGTGTACAGGACTGCCGGCTTCCCAATTCCACAGACTTAAAAAAAGTATTTGGCTACTAAAAGTCTTTAATTCACCTGAAAATAAATGTAAGTAGTCCCCTGATTTCATCTCTGCTTCCTTCACTTGCCTTTCCCACTTCTGCTCTACAAATCCTTTAAGGAAATGTTCTTTTAAAATATGGCTGTTTCTTCACAAAAATTCAAACAACAAAACTAAAGCAAGTGAGTCATAAACAGTAACCAGAGACTTCATGCTGGGGCTCAACTAAAAATGGAGACCCATTTCACAAGTAACATTCCTTTCAATGAAAGGGGTGGTGATTCCACTTGTTCTCAAAAATAACGAAGGAGAGAATAAGAGTGCACTCAGTTCTGATGTCCAGTTGTGTGATTTTTCTTGCTTGCTGCGCAGTCTGTGACAGTCCCTGACTGGCTTTCATCACTTTCCCAGCACGCACTGGGAAGTCACCTGTTGGGGATACTCGATCCAGTAATGACTTCTGCTGGAGAAGCAAGGAAACGTTCAGGCCAGCCTTTGCACTTGGAAATATTTTTCTTCCCAGGACCACCTGTTTTCAAGGTCTTCACACTAACATGGTTGGTGTCATTTCTATGCTGCATCATCTTCTCTTGATTTGGGTGGGTCTGGACAAGTCCATCCTCATTTCCTTTTTACCTCCTATGTTCCTCAAAACCAAAGTGAAAGATAGCAAGTAGTGCAAACAAGATGGGAAGACAAGTCTGTATGGCTCTGTGAACAGCCTACACAGTCCGTTAATGCAGAGCGGCTCTCACGCACTGCCAGTCATACTTGCTAAGTCACACTAGACCACGTAAGTAGGGTGACTTGTGTGCTGTACTATGTTCTGTTTTATCATAGCTGTATTGTTCAGAATTCAAAATTTTACATCTATAGAGTACTTTCCAATTGTAGCTATTAAACACCTCTCATCACAAGCCTGTTCTTCCTGATTTTATGTAAATGTGGGAGATGGAAGCACAGAAAGGACAGATGTTTCCCAGGGTCTTCCCAGGGGCTATGAAGAGAATCACAAGTTGAATGAAGGACACTGAATGTTCTAGATCTGTACACAGTCCAACACGGTAGCCATAAGCCATGCATACCTATGGAGCACCTGCAGTGTAAATAGTGCAAATTGAGATGGGCTGGAAGTGTAAAATATGTCCTGAATTTTGATGAGTTTAAAAAAAAGTAAAATATTTCAATAGTTTTAAAAATCTTGAATTATATGTTAAAATGGTAATTTGGATATATTAGATTAAATAAAATATCATTACATTTAATTTTGCCTATTTGTTTTTATTATTTTAAATGTGGCTACTAAAATATTTTACGTTCCATATGTGGCTAGTGTTCTGTTTCCAATGGGCAGCAGGGCCCAGAAGAGTGCTGGGCCCTGGCCTCTCTCAGTAGGTGGTTAGGTGGACTCATTCAAGTGATGACGACGTGGCTTCGGTGGCCTGCATTCTGCACAGCCCCGGCCTCCCCCCGAGTGGGAGAAGCCAGGAGGCCTGATGCCATGGACAGTCCTTCGGGGAGAGTGAGTCCGGCTCACGACAGGCTACCTGAGCCCTTGGTTCAGCCCCACAGCTTGTTAGCCGGGAGAGCCGAGCAGTTTGTTTGGCACACACTTGCTGTTCTGTGAATGTCTGTGAAGTGATGAACATGACTGACTGAATGAATGCATGTATCAGGAGAGTAGGAACTGTCTTTGATTGCTACAAAAGCAAAAATGACTTCCAAAATTAGACGGGGAACCATTCAGATTTAGAGCCACTGTCTCTAAAAGTGTCGCTTCACAACCTCAAATTCCTAAATAAAAAGGGGTTTGTGGCAACTCAGCTTCTCTTTCTTCACCAGGGTTTGGGTACTGGGGGAGGAGTTAGGGAACGAGAGATTTAAAGTTTCTAGACTCCCTGTTGCCATTTTCCAAGCAATCCTCTTCAATCATCAGGAAAAAGCCCAGCCTCCTTTTGAGCTTTATAATTCATTACCTCTTCTCAGGCACGGCCCTCCCTCTCAGCCGTGCCCGCTCAGTGAAGAATGACTGAGCCAGCTCAGGCCTCCTCTGACTCCAGGACTGCCTCCCCTCTGGGCGCTGTGCCTGTCACAGCCCTGGGCGCCTTTCCCTTTCTCCTCCTGCCTGCTGCCCGCAGTCCTGTGTTTGAAGACTGAGAAGTCAGCTCCTCACTCCTCACAGGCAGCATCTGGCCCCACAGCTGCTGCTGGTCTTCCTGCCACAGGAGCCTCTCCTCACAGCTCCTACTTAGTGGGCAACCCCCCTGTAGGAAGCAGACTGCTCCATCTCCCCCCGCATCCCTGTGCCCACCCAGGAACCCAAGCCTGCTCCTCTTTCTCAGGCTGCCCCTCTCCTCTGCTCCTCAGGGCGCTCCTCTCCGTGCCTCAAGCCTGCTGGCCCCGGGCACAGCCTTCCTGGCTTCCCTTGCCTGCTGCCTCCACAGAAGAGCTTCCAAGTCCCAAACACAACAGGATAAGGATGGGTGGAGTCATTTAGTGATCAGGGGAAGTGGTAAATGCACATCCTACAATGGGACTCAGTCTCCTGCTCCCTGCAGCAGGTTAGCCCTCAGTGTTTACTCCTGAGAGCAGGGTTTTTCTTCCTTTTTTGATCCTATTTCAGCAAATATCCTTTTTAAGGAGTCCCTAAACCCAGGCACCTATCCATCAGGTTCCCAAACCCAGAAGCTCAGGGTTCCCTGGCGCAGAGGCCCACTGGCATCATCATGGCCACAGCCTTCTCACAGCTGTTGGGGTGAGTCATGCCTCCTCAAGGCAGCTCCTGTGGGACCACCCCCCCCCCACCTGTCCCCTTGCTACCCTATATTGACACTGTCTGTCTACTCTGCAGTCTCTCTTAGTGGAGTATACATTCAAGGGCAGTCATTCCCAAGTCCTCCTCACATCCCGTCCCGTGGGGCAGCACAGGCCTGCCACTGGCACGGCACAGTGCAGGCGCTCATTACCTGATGCGATGGCTGAGCCATCTGAGGAACTGGACTGCAGAGACAGCTAATGCGGCGGCAAATGCTGGAGTGGTCTGTGCCAGTGAAAACAATGAGTGCCCAAGCTGTGGGCTCTGTTTGCCAAATATATTTATTACTGAAAAGGCTGGGGATTGTTTGTGACATGGAATCTACTTGATTTGATACCCAAGAGGCAGATATCTCCTCGTTTCATTTTAACAAAAATGCATAAAAATCCATATTAACTTTTTATATATTAGTCAACCAAAAAATACTTCGAGTGCAGAATGTTTTCTGATGGCTAAAGGTAACCTAGTTTAATATCTGCTTCACACAGCTTGAGACATTATTAATTATCTTCTTTTGATTAAATACCACAACCAATCACCCAGCATGCATTTTTAATCCTCTGCAAGACCATTTTCTTCACTCGTTAAAGTGAAACCACAATTGCATGAAGAGTAGAGTCAACTTGACCGAGGATGGAGTCGCTCTTCTCAAAGTGGCACCCTCTCTGGTTACTTCCTCTCCCGACTCTCCACGTGCAGTTACATGAAGACAAGCATGTTTGATTGACATTCACAAGCTGACAGGCCTTACCATCTTTATGCACGTGTCACACGACAGTGCATGAAGAAACAGTTTAATTCTCTATAAATTCCAGCTTCTGGATGGTGGTACTGGACTGAAAGGAGCAATACATCTTTGAGAAAATGGATTTGGAAGCAAACCCTTTGAGTTGTGGGCAGTGTGTGGGCACCCAGTGTGACTGGTGCGGGAGCCAAGGCCGGTCTTGACTCGCTCAGCCATTAATGTGGAGAGTAGGAGTGGCAAATGAACTAATACAAGTTATAACCCTTAAAACCTTATGCAGCCTACCTCTGGGGGAACAGACACCATATGTTATTTATCTTCGAAGCCCTCACTCCCCACACAGCAGCTGGTACACAGGAAGTGCTCACAGCTGTTTGCTGACAAGTAACAGGGCAGGTATAAATCGTGGGAAGCAGACAGAGAATGTATCCATCCTGACGGATGGAAGGCCTAACGCTCCCCTCTGTGCCATTAGTACCCGCCCCACCGCACCGGCCTTCTTTTTCTCTATACTGCCCTGCACACTCTGTGAGCAGAGTCTGTGGGTCTCCATCCATCCAGAGAAACCCGAGACTCCAGTTTCCTAGGCTCACCGTGCGGCCCAGCCCGCCCAGGCCACAGCACTGCGCCTGCCGCCTGGAGCACTCAATCACAGTGGCAAAATCTCAGACGGAATACACACGCAGAGGCCAGTACCGCGGGGGCTCCCGAGAGCTCGCCAGCAGCTGGGAACCAAGCGGACACACCTGTGCCAGACCCCTCTTACTGTTTCTTTTCCTTCTCCACCTGGCGTCAGCAGGGGTGGTGCTGTCTGCCCCCTTTCCAGATAATGCAGTGCTCTCAGAGACACTAAGTGCCTTGGCAATGTTACTCGGCAAGGGCAAGGGGAAGGGCTGGCAGCTGACCCAGAGGCCACCACACTGGGGACACCCCTTTCCTCTAATCCTTCGAGAGTGGCTTCTCTCTGTCACTGCCTTTACAGGGGGTAGGAGCCGCCTCTTCTTTAATAAGAAAAGCCTCTACATTGCAATACTAAGACCACTCTGGTCCAGACAGGTCCTCGGAAGTATTGGCAGATTTATCTCATAATAAATATTGTGAGATAATGTTTCAGGGGTTCTGCTTGGGACCCACAGGGACCTGATCAAAGAAGCACTTGGAGCCCTGGAAAGAAGAAGGCCCCTGCACCCAGCCTATAAGGGGTAAACAAGCAGCAGTCCCAGTGTGTGAGCAGGGCCTAGGGGCGCGGTGCTGCTGTCTCTGGTACTGAAAGCTGTTCCTTCCCTGGCAAGGAGCTCAGCACAGACACTGGCACTGAGGCAGTGCCAAGGGCTCTCCTCATGGAGGTGCTGACGTGCTCACAGAATTAGAGAAATCAGCCTGTACCGTGGGGTGCTCTGAGGTACGTGTCCTGGAAGCCAGCCTGTTTTCACAGGGCCGTGCACTCCCTCAGCCCTAGCGGAGCTGTTCCCACTTGAGAGAGGTGCTGGGGACTCTTCTAGCCCAGGGCAGCCCCTCAGGCACCCCATCCCACTCCAGGAGAAGCTGGACTGAGCGGAAGCTACCTGGCCCATCAGGAATTCAAACTGAGACCCACCCCCCTGTTAGGCATCCATAACATCCTTTACTTGTGGTCCTTCCTTTTGTTGAAAATGCTAAATTACACCAACATTTACTAGCAAGACAATTGGCTAGATAAAACATGCAATGACACCATACTCTTGGTTACGTGATTCAAGTCTCCTCAGAAACTAGGGTGAAGCCTTCAGAGCTATTCTCTCGAATCATCTATTTTCTCTCCTAAAACAGACATCACTTGATGCCAATATGCACAGATAATGTATCCGACCTCGTCCAGTTTATTAGCTTTCAAGAAAAACAAAGCTTTTGTTGTTCTCAGTGTGTGTGTATGCTGAGAAAAAAACTCCAAACTTTTAAATGGCATGAACAAGTACACAGTCCAAATTAAAAACAAATTACTAAGCAGAGATAATGAAGGAATCACAGCCACTCCACTCCTCATTTCAGCCTTCTTTTGAAAATTGGGAGTGTGGCTGACGGAAATATCAACTCTCACCTCAGCACACCTGTGCAGCCCTCTCCCTAACAGGCCACCCAGGCCCCCTGCACCTTGTCCTCTTTTTTCACATTTTCCCACATGCCCTTGATAGCCTGCCTGGAGCAATCTATTCTTTTCATTTAGCCAGTGGGTTCTCTCCTCAGTGCAGAGCTGACTGCCCAGATCCGCTGAGCTGAGGATAGTCAGAGGTTGTTATTGATGATAAGTGTTACCAAGGAGCCAAGAACATTGAATTAGTCTGATGTAGGATCCCCGTAGCCTGAAATGCACATCCTTCCATTAGAATTCTGTGAAGCATGGGACGGAAGGAACCACCAACAGAACAATTCAGGAACCAACTGCCTACATCATGGAAAATGCCCAGCACACAATTCATCAGTATGCTTTTCGAAAACACAGGTTGAAAAATAGGCTCTGTGCCACTTTGGAAACTAACCAGGATAAAGTAAAGCTCAGAAAAATTAAGTTTATGATCCTCTCATACTTACAGAATACATTTGGTTCAGATGCTAATTTCACACAATCATGATACCTTACAAAAATGACAGTCCAATTTCCATTTTTTAAAAATGCGAGAGATTGTATCAAAGCTGTCACATTTATCACATGTGTGAATAGAGGGGTAGGAAGTTGGTGGTATAAGAGATGGTATTATTTATCTGGGAATTAATAAATTGACTATTATTTCTCATTCATGTGACTATATCAATAGATGCAAAATTTGGAAATTATACTTTTATGAGTATTAGTAAATGTAACTAGTAAACATTTCCAGGTAACTTACAACTAAGTGCTTCAATCCTATCACATCAAAAATTCAAGTAATATTAAGGGGAATGGAGGGAATAGGCTGAAGGCTGGATCACCTCAGCAGAAAAAATTTTCTTGGATCTTTTCCTCCTGCACCAGGATAACAATAGGACAAGCTCACAGGTCTTTGCTCTTTGAGCCTCAAGGTTCTCAGGTCAGAAGGAAACACAGTCTTGTGTGAATTGAGGCCTTTATTCCAAACACGAAGGGAATGCCTTCCTTGTAATGACCTGGTGACCCTCTTTCTTAAGTAAGTGACACTTGTATATAAAACCCTGCTTTACACCTCCACTGAAAATAACCACATTTGGAATCAGTAATTTTCTCTAAAAGCAGCCTACTTTCACCAGAAGAAATTGTGAAAGTTGTGTCCCTAAATGAGGTCATCTTTAGGGATTGGATGCTGAAGGATTTTTCAGTCACAGGATGGCTGGATCCCTGGTTATGAGTTAGAGAACTAAGGTGGCAACACTGACACTCAGCACAACAACAAAACCCTGTTCTTGATTGTCAACTTTATAGGAAAGCTGCTAATATCAGTGTGTTTGAGTGGGTGGGTAGGAATTAAAAAAAAAAAAAAAAACCTGTTAGAAGAGGATTGCCACGAAGCCAGTGTTTGAATAAGTCTGCCTCAGGTGAGCTGTCACCACACTCTCAAAATCCTGTTTGCTGTAATGGGTAATGTTTAGAAACATTCTGCAGAGCTTCTAACAAACCATTTGAAAGAGAAAACACTGAGAACAAGATTGAATGGTGATGGAATACAATGGCAGTAATGGGAAATGTGTCTGAAATAAACGAGAAGCAGCTCGTGTCTGAGGCCAGATGACCCCTCCAATTTCCACAATAACCTGTGAATTTTCAGAGAATGGGACTTCCCTCACTTTCCAGTCTTCCTTAGGGCTGGTAACCTCACACTGAATATGCCCAATACACAGTGAGGCTGCATTGTATCAAATTTTCTTTTACCCTGGAAATAGCAAGATCATCTGAAACTCACTTTAGAGGCCATACAAATTTATTATGACACTAGAGGCCCGGTACATGAAAATTCATGGACTGGAGGGGGGATCCCTCAGCATGGCCTGCCCCCTCTCACAGTCCGGGAGCCCTCAGGGGTGGGAGGTGACCCAGAGGTCAGGGGAAGGCGACGCTCCCATCACACCTCTATTGCTGCCACTGCCGGCAGCGCAAGCCTCGGCTGGCCCTGGTTACCTGAGCCTCAGGCGGCCCTGGGTGGCTGGGCAGCTGCCATCTGAGGCTTGCCTGTGTCATGGGCCAGCCCTGGGAGGCTGGGCAGCTGATATTTGAGGCTTGCCTGTGCCTCTGGCCGGCCCTGGGTGGCTGGGCAGCTGATATCCGAGGCTTGCCTGTACCTCGGGCCAGCCCTGGGCGGCTGGGGGGCTGAGTGGACTGGGCGCCGCCATCTTGTGGCTGTGGGCACTGCCATCTTTGAGGGTGTGGCAGTCAATTAGCATATTCCCTCCTTATTGGCTGTGGGCACCACCACCTTTGTGAGGGTGTGATGGTCGATTAGCATATTCCCTCTTTATTTGATAGGACTAATGGCCTGGTGCACAAAATTCATGCACAGGTTGTGTCCCTCAGCCCGGTTTGCACCCTCTCCAATCTGGGACCCCTCAAAGGATGTCCTACTGCTGGTTTACAGGGATCAGGCCTAAACTGGCAGTCGGAAATCCCTCTCGCAATCGGGGACTGCTGGCTCCTAACAGCTCACCTGCCTGCCTGCCTGATTTCCCCCAACCACTCTGCCTGCTGGCCTGCTCGCCCCCAACTGCCCCCCCACCAGCCTGATCACCCCCAACTGCCACCCCCCATTACAGTGTGCTCACTCCCGACTGCCCCCCTGCTGCCCTGATCACCCGGAACTGCCCCCCCTGCTGGTCTGCTCACCCCAAACTGCCCTCCCACTGTCCTGATCACCCCCAACTGACCCCTACTGATTGACTGCTTGCCCCCAACTGGCCCCCCTGCTGGTCTTCTCACCCCCAACTGCCCCCCCCTTGCCGACCTGATCACCCCCAATGGCCCCCCCACTGGCCTGATCACCCACAACTGCCCTTCCCTCTTGGCCTCTAACTGCCTCTACCTCAGCCCCGCCATAACGGCTTTGTCCAGAAGAATGTCCAGAAGATCTCCTGGAAGGTCTCCCAGTCTAATTAACATATTACCCTTTTATTCATATAGATAGAGGCCTGGTGCAAGAGTGGGGGCTGGCTGGTTTGCCCTGAAGGGTGTCCTGGATTAGGGTGGGGGTTCCCTTGGGGCATGGGGCAGCCTGGGTGAGGGGCCTGTGGTGGTTTGCAGGCCAGCCACACCCCAATGGGGTGAGGGTCCCCACTCGGGGTGAGTGTCCAGCCTGGGTGAGGGGCTGATGGCTGTTTTCAGGGTGGCCATGGCCCCCAGTGGGGATCCTTACTCCATGGGTGTGTGGCCAGCCTGGGTAAGGGACTGAGGGCCATTTTAAGGCTGGTCAAGCCCCCCGGTGACTCAGGCTGCCAGCCCCTCCTTGAGCGGAGGCCAGGGCAGGCGGGAAGCTTGGCTTCCTCTGTTGCCTGGGGCAACCCAAGCCTCCTGCTCCATGGCTGCTGCCATCTTTGTTGGGTTAATTTGCATACTCACTCCTGATTGGCTGGTGGTCATAGCAGAGGGATGGTCAATTTGCATGTTTTTCTTTTATTAGTGTAGATACCAGTGTACTTCTTTGGGGGGAATGCAAGGAAAATGATTGTGGCTACATTTCTGAAGTATGATGGTACTGCTAAACCCCATTATTTAGCTACAACTGATTTTAGAACCCTCGCCACCATTCATCTATTGTTACAACTTTTATATACCACCTAAAATTGGTTTCTCTTAATCATTTTAATGGATTACTCTTTTTAGAGGTTTCCACTGTTATGCAAAATTGAAGATGATAAGAGATGAATATACATCCAAAGAAAATGTTACACATAATTATGTGACTACAGCAATGCAAGAAATCCTTGACATAATTGAATATTTGGAACAAAAAATGCATTTCAAAATATTTCTCAGATAATTTTATATCAGATTTTGAGCAAAAAAGGGAGAAAAAGGGAGACTTTCAGAGTAGTCCCTTAACCCTCATTTAATTTATTATTCTATAAAAGGTACCTATTGCTGCTTACATTCCCATTTCTTTCTTGGTGAGAAATTAATTGATAAGCTATAATAAGTTGCTTTCAGAGTGAGTCTTAACCTTCTTTCTGAATTTTTTCTTTAAATTTATTTTGGCTTCCCTGAATCATGGCTGATGATCTAAGTGTCTTTAGAAGTTTTCTAAGAGGGAAAGAATTATAGGTGTAGATTTTTGGTCAAAATCGTATCAGTCAAGTCTAGGTCAGGAAAAAGAAAAATGCTGCTTGGGCCTCAAAAACTGCTTCCTTAATGATTAGGGAAACATTCTCAACGTTTCCTTACTGGGAGCTTCAGATAATAGCACTTTGGGAGGGAGGAACAATTTAATGAAAGCTTTTACCTGCTGGCTGCTACTAAGCAGCCTATTTATAAACTGCTCTGAAATTTAAGTAAAAAACTCTTACCTACTAAAAGTTCAAATGAGAGAGCAAGACAAATGAGTGAAGACACAAAGGAGAAACACAAGCTGGGATGGAAGTACACAATGGAGTGAACCAAAGGCAATAATGTAAAAGACGATACTAGGGAATCAGCGGGAAACCACAAGACAGATATTAGTCAAGGCTGACCTAAAATAGCACTGGAGGAAAGCTAACATGAAGAATATATTATTAGCCATTGGGTAAAATGCTCTGCTTTTCCTGTTCCCAATTACTATGAAATGCAGTCCTCTTTCCCAAGATGAGTCCATCCTATGAGGCCCAGCACTCATGCTGTACTTACTATGTGCCAGGCACTGTTTTGAGCATTTTAGGTGAGAGAAATGAGGGAGGGAGGGAAGGAGGAAGGAGGAGAGAGAGAGAGAGAGAGAGAGAGAGAGAGAGAGAGAGAGAGAGAGAGAGAAGGGAATTGAATTTGCCTAAGAAATCTTATAGAAAGTGGCAGGGACTCACGTTAGGCTGTCTGGCTTCCTGGTCTGTGCTCTTGATCACTACATTATAGTGCTTTTATTAAGGAACTTATAGGTATTTAAGTTATAAAGAATATAGTCAATGTACAGGCAAAAAATGCTCTGGATATGAGGTTTAGGTAGATAACATGCTGACAGAGTTATTTACCTAACTGGGAGGGAGGGGTCAGGCCTTGAGGTATGGTATCTATGGGGTGGAGGTTAGAGCAAAGGAGATTAGGACACAGAACACAGAGAGAAGGCTATGTAGTAAGGGGTTTGGGTGGGAGGACACTACAGATGCACAGCAGGAGATAGGCTAATTTGGTGGGCAAATTTTGCAGTAAGGGCCTCGGGATGGATGGTGAGGGTCAGAGAGGAACATAGTGTTGGACTAACTCTGAGCATGCATAACTAGGACCTTCAATAAACAAGAGGTACAATAATGTAGTCTTGGTTTAGGTCTGCAACTAAGAGTGACCTGTGGTCAAAGAGAGCAGCCAACCTACAAAGACTGTACAGGTGAGTTACCTGGGGATAAATGAAGAAGGTGCTGAGAGAGGGTGAAAGAGAGGCATGTCTTTACTAGTCCATAGCCTGCTCCCCTGACTATGGACTGGTGAATATATATAAACTAGAGGCCTAGTGCACGAAATTTGTGCATGGAGGGGTGTCTCACAGCCCGGCCTGCACCCTCTCCAATCTGGGACCCCTTGGTGGATGTCTTACTGCCAGTTTGGGTCCCGATCCCTGTGGAATCGTGGCCTAAACCGGCAGTCGGACATCCCTCTCACAATCCAGGACTGCTGGCTCCTAACCACTCGCCTGCCTTTCTGCCTGATTGCCTGCCAGCCTGATCGCCCCCTAACCGCTCCCCTGCCAGCTTTATTGATGCCTAACTGCTCCCCTGCCGGCCTGATCACCCCCAACTGTCCTCCCCTGATGGCTTGATCACCCCTAAATGCCTTCACCTGCAGGCCTTATCACCCACAACTGCCCTCCCCTGCCAGCCATCTTGTGGTGACCATCTTATGGGGGTCATTTTGTAATGGCCATCTTATGGTGGCCATCTTGTGATGGTCATCTTGTAACGATGTCTTGGCGGCCATCTTGTGATGACGTTGTGCGACGCCACCTAGGCTTTTATTATAGGACTAGAGGCCCAGTGCATGAAATTCATGCACGGGGGGTGGGGGGGTGGGGGATGTCCCTCAGCCCAGCCTGCACCCTCTCCAATCTGGGATCCCTCTCACAATCCAGGACTGCTGGCTCCCAACAGCTCGCCTGCCTGCCTTCCTGATTGCCCCTAATAGCTTCTGTCTGACAGCCTGATCACCCCCTAATCACTCCCCTGCCAGCCTGATCGACGCCTAACTGCTCCCCTGCTGGCCTGATTGCCCCTAACTGCTCTCCCCGGCCAGCCTGGTCGCCCCCAACTGCCCTCCCCTGCTGGCCCAGTAACCCCTAACTGCCCTCCCTGCCAGCCTGGTCACCCCTAACTGGCCTCCCCTGCAGGCCTGGTCACCCCCAACTGCCCTCCCCTGCAGGCCTGGTTCCCCACAACTTCCCTCCCCTGCTGACCTGATCCCCCCCAAATGCCTTCCCCTGCTGGTCTGGTCTCCCCCAACTGCCCTCCCCTGCAGGCCCAGTCGCCCCTAACTGCTCTCCCCTGCAGGTCTGATCCCCTCCAACTGCCCTCTCCTGCAGGCCTGGTCCCCCCCAACTGCCCTCCCCTGCTGGTCTGGTCTCTCCCAACTGCCCTCCTCTGCCAGCCCGGTCACCCCTAACTGCCCTCCTCTGCTGGCCTGATCGCCCACAACTGCCCTCCCCTGCAGGCCTGGATCCCTCCCATCTGTCCTCCCTTGCAGGCCTGGTCCCTCCCAACTGCCCTCCCCTGCTGGACTGGTCACCCCTAACTGCCCCCCGCCCCTGCTGGTCTGATCACCCACAACTGTCCTCCCCTGCAGGCTTGGTCCCCCCCAACTGCCCTCCTCTGCAGGCCTGGATGCCCCCACATCTGTCCTCCCTTGCAGGCCTGGTCCCTCCCAACTGCACTTTCCTGCTGGCCTGATTGCCCACAGCTGTCCTCCCCTGCTGGCCTGATTGCCCCCAACTGCTCTCCTCTGCTGTCCTGGTCACCCCTAACTGCCCTCCCCTCCTGCTGGTCTGATCACCTACAACTGCCCTCCCACCACCCATCTTGTGGTGGCCATCTTGTGTCCACATGGGGGCAGCCATCTTTGACCACATGGGGGCGGCCATTTTGTGTGTTGGAGTGATGGTCAATTGCATATTACTCTTTTATTAGATAGGATGAGGAAACCTTTCACCTGTAAAGTCTTTTATGGGTTCAGTGCAATTCACAGTCCATAGCATTTGAGCTCCACAGCAATCTTGTGAGATACCATTGTTCCCGACCTACAGGTTGCCCAGGATCCCTCAGATTTGTCAGTCACAGAGCTAGCAAATGGCAGAGGTGGGGGTCAAATCAGCACCGACTTCTATCTCACTGTCTTTCCATTAACTTACTGTGGTTTTCTCATCTCTACGGTGTCTATGTCAGTGGCCACATGCAACGCCATAACATGAGGTAACATCGAATAAACCTAATGGGAAGTTTCATCTCCCTGCATTGCCTCTGGTAGCTAAGTTTTTTTCCTTTGCCCACTTGAATATGTGCCCTTAAGAAAGATTTCAAAATAAGCATCTTTAAATTCTGCTAAAAGCCAAACGAAAAGTTCTGTGCCAGAGAGCCTATCCCCGACTGGGGAACTGCCCAAGTGTGCTTCTGCCTCAGTGACTCGCAGGGTGTGGTGGAGAGCACCTTGGACTTGGGCAGCTGATCCAGTCAGACTCCACTGTGCTTTCACTATGTAAACTTCATCTAGATGTCAAACTTTTCAGAACCTCAGTTTTTCAACTGGAAAATGGAGTTGGTAACAAAGGATTGTTAAGGGAATTAAATCACTTGTATGGGATAGCACTATATATGTGTTAGGAATTATCTCCTCCTTTTTTGTTTTCTACCTTCCCTTCCAGGCCAGGAAGTAGGTAGCTCCCAAATGAATGAGCAAGTAGTGTTTCCTCCCGTAAGTGGGAAGGTTGGAACTGTCTGTTTATATGCCTTTGAGAGCTTGGGCTTTGCTGAGGCCTATGAGTCTGGCTGGCAGGCTCCAGGGAGTCACACCTCGAGGGGGCCCTTGCAGAGTAGAGGCCTCAGTGGGGAAGGGTCTGCGTGGCCCTCATGTTGAACCCTTTTTCAATCTTTCTTGACCTCCCTGGGGAAGAGAAAAGGTGCTAAGAAGTGAGAAGCAGAATGAAGGGGGAAGAGAGAGTGTGTGTGTGTGTGGGGGGGTGGGGTGGGGGGGCACTCTAAAATGGGTTTATTTCTCAGAAGTAGAATGAAATTTAAGCCTTAACAAATTTACATTATTCTTAACAATTCTCCACTGCCCTCCTTCCCTCAAGCCCTGACTGCAGGCAAACCCCAGGAGTTCGGAAATGTAATCAGAAGCCCTGCAATGCAGCTTAGCAGCAAGTGGACCTACTAACTAGAAGCAAGTGATATTTTAGGTCTTACTATTTATGTCTATCTTTAGCATCAAACCACAATGGGCAACACGATTAATGAAATCCCAAACCTCACCCTGGGCATACTTTCAACTCCCTCCTCCGCTCTACTTTTAATGGTGATCATAATAAATAACATAACACTCAGACTGCCTTTTGGTGATCATAATAAATAACATAATAGATAATACTCAGACTGCCTTTTGGTAAAATTTCACCCAACACAAAATACATTACTAAAAGTAGGAGAGTGGAAAGGTGAGAAACAGAAATTCAGAAATAATTCTAAAAGAGTTTGGGATGTGGGGATTTAGCCAAGTGAACTGATAAACTAGGCCATTTAAATATAATTATGCCAATATTTTCTCTGGCAAGAGATTGCTTGTTAGATTTGCATTCAGTTTCATTTTAGGATTTAATTCGTTGTTTAAAAAAAAAAAACTGGAGGAAAATTTTCCATTAGCTGTATGTTACTCAGACTCAAATTCAAAGCCCAGCCAAGGCACATTACAATATATAATTAAACATTATTACATTAAACTATTACACCACTGTAAGCTATTAGAAATAATGAAATTTCTTGCATAAAGTCATCACATGAATTACTCTGGTGATTGTCAGACCCTTAATCAAGAGAATCTGCCCGAAACAGCAGGATTTCACTTGCCAGAACACTGCAGCACAGGGCAAGAATCTGTAAAACATGCAATACCTGACTATTTAGTCAGGGGCACTGACCTCTTTTCCCTTAGGTTGTCATTAAAAATGACAGCAGCCAACACAACAATAGCTGTCCAGTGTGAATGAATAAAAACTATTTTTTTTATTTGGTGGTGTGCCGCAGAATGTTAGTAAGTAGTTTATGTGTGCCATGAGATGAGAAAGGCTGAGCATTGCTACTATAGTGCATCAGCAAATCTACGGATCTGGGAGTGGGAAGGCCCCATTAAAGCTGAGCATTAGAGGAAGTTATCTGCTAATGATGTCCTTGTAAAAACAAGTCTGTGGCATAAACAGCTGAATTCCAATGGTAATAAACATTCTTGTAAAGTAATTCAAGTATTAATAGAGTTTTAGTAGATGTAATAATAGACAAGGTAATGAAAGTAATTCTATAATTGTTTGAGGGGCTCTGTATGATATATTCACAGTGCTTGCTGGTATCTTCCAAATTTTTGTTTCCATAATAGGGAATGTAAATTATATTTAGCTCAAGTTAACATTTGAATTTAAATCCTTAAAAAAAACAAACCTGGTTTCTAAAAAAACATTTTAATATAATCTTGCTTATAATACTCATTTTTCTATAGATGAGAAAGGCAAATGTTAGGCCAGTACACAAAACTATCATACATCTTAAATCATCAATGTCCAGAGTAATGAAACTTCAATGTAAATCCTATCAATTTATGTATGTATGCATATGCATATACATATATATGTATACATATATGTGTGTGTGTGTATGTATTTGTAGGGGTTCGCAAAAGTAGGTTTACAGTTGTGAGTATGCAAAACACAGAATTGATTCTCTTATGATTTATTAATTATTGTATTATTTTCCACAGGAACAACTGTATACCTACTTTTGCCCACTACTGTGTGTGTATGTGTATGCATGTATGTATATGCACATATATACATCTCTTTTTTTTCTTGATGATTCTGGCTAATGTTTTATTACTTTTGCTTATCTTTTCATAGAATCAGCTCTTAGCTTCATTTTTTTTATCTTGTTTTGTCTCTATTTAATTAATTTTCCTCTGATCTTTATGATTTCCTCCCTTTTTCTAACTTTGAGCTTTGTTTGTTGTTCTTTTCCTACTTCTTTTCAGTGCAAGTTTAGATTGTCTATTTAAGATTTTTCTAGTTTCTTGAGGTAGGCATGAGTCATTATAAACTTTCCTTTTGGATCTGCTTTTGCTGTGTTCCATTTGGAAAGTTGTATTTCCATTTTCATTTGTCAAAAGATTTTTTATTTCTTCTTTGATTTCTTTGTTTACTTTTTGTTTTTCAGTAGCATGTTGTTTAGCCTCCACATTTGTGGTGTGTGTTTTTGTTTGTTTATTTTTACAGTCTGTTAGTTCAGGTCATTCTCATAGTCGTTCTATATGTAGCTGTAGTTTTGTGTGTCCATGGGAGGAAGTGAGCTCTGGATCTTCATACTTAACCACTTGGACTGCCACTCCTTTCTCTGTGAACCTTAAAGCTCAGCTTCTCATACTCTGCTGTGCAATGCAGATCATGTGGATATCTTGTGAATGCAGAATCGATGCTTAGGAGCTGAGATTCTACAGGTATTACAAACTCTCAGATTATGCTAACATGACTGATCTAAGAACCATACTCTGAGAAGCGAAGCCTTAAATCACATAGGCTAGCCATAATCACATGACTTATCAAACAATAAGGTTAGTTGTTCCCTGAGGGCAGCACCCTTTTTTCACTATGCCCGCACATATAAGAAGCTCAATAAATTCTTGCTGCATGACTGAGTGAATAATCAATTTGGATAGTTCCTACTACAGGGCAAGCAAAGTGCTGGGCAGATGCTGCTGGAAGTGTGTGTGTATGTGTGTGTGTGTGTGTGGGGTGGGTAGGATGAGGAGACAAGGCAAGTAAAGATTGTACAGTCCAGTTGGGGAGAAATTACAACCATTCAGACAGATGGAAGGGAGTTCAGCTTGCAGTTTCTAACATGGGAGCCATCAGAGACAGCACCTGAAAGATAAAAGGAAGCTCAAGGCTGAAGCTTCTGAATGTCAGCCAGAGGCATGAAAGACTTTTAAAATGGGAAGTAAGAGGATCAAGGAAAGATCTTAAGAAGATTATTTTGATAGTGATTCAATGGAGGGTTACTAGGAAGAGACCCTTAGATTAGAAACCAAGTTTATTATGGTAGAAAGGTTACTTATCCTGCTGGTTGCTGTGCCATCAATTTTCTATTCCTGCTACAGAAAATAAATCTTTTAAAATGGCAACTGCTTTGTAACACTGCTATTGCTTAAATGCCTGGTTATAGATTCCGGAGAATCTCTTATCCAAAGAAATCTATGTCTCCTTACAAGAAATAAACCTGAAGAAAACAATAGTACAAAAAGAAGGCAATGTTTGGCTGCTATTAATTCACATGAGACTTCAAGATACATTGCTACTATCTTATAGAAAGAATGCATCTTATCTTTAGTAAATTTGAGCAACTTTATCTACAAATGAAATTTAGTCTCAAAGTCAGAATTAGCTGTTTATCTATAAAAAAGGGCTGCTGTGAAGAAAATAAATGTGTCCTACTCCTTACATCCTATCATTATTAACTTTATGTGCATAAGATATAGTAGTTTATCACATTTATTAAATGTAAATGAGCTCAGGTAGAACTAAGAACAATATAAACTAGAGCCCTTGCCTTTAGCAGGACATACAACTTTCACAGAACCACAGCTTTTTGGAGGTAGAAGAAGCTAATGTACTATTTAGTCTGCCCCACTCATTTCACTGTAATGAAAGCCTTATAACACTATTCCTATTTTTTCTTTGCTCAAATAAAGTACCCCTTCCTGTTTTTCTACAACAATGAATACTTCTGAGATAGCAACTATTTTATTTTGTCTGAAGCATATTCTGGTAGAAAGAGCAGAAATAGCTTTTAGAGTCAGAGAGCTCTGGGTTCTAATTCCAGATATTCTAGAGTCAAGTTGTGTGACCTTGGGCATGATACCTAACCTCTGTGAACCTCACATTTCTTTCTCTATAAAATGCCATTTCCTCTGAGACACCAAACATAGTCATCAGCTCAACCTAGAGAGCTGAGTCCTGAAAATCCAGTAGATCCCTTGAGAATTCCTATGCTTTACTTTTTTTTTTTTTTTTTGCAATGAATGAAGATGGACTACTACCTTTCTGTTCCAGTGTCCACCAGTGGTACCCTTTTACATGATAGTAGCAATGAAGGGTGACAGTGAAGATTGGATGAAATGCATGTATAAAATACATGGTACCTAGGATGGAATAGTATTTTCTTTCTCCATAATCTATTTATATATGTCCCTACTATTCTGACCTCATTTCACACCTCTGTCCACCTTGTTCCCATGTTCCAGCCACAGAAGGCCTTCTTTCCATCCCTTGAATGTGTCTTACTGTTTTTTTCTCTTGTAATGCTCCCTACCCTTCTCAGTGTTGAACTGACTCTTAGGAGGCCAGATGCAATGGAATTTCCACAGACAGGCCCTTTTTGACTCCCAAATATAATTTAGGTTCCTCTCAACTCTACATTGCTTTCATTCTCTCTGATAATATTTTACCCTTTTTATTCTTATACTCATACTTTATACTTAAATATGTATATTTTTGTCTGTATCCCCTATTACTGTACACCATTGCTTAGCCCAGTGCCTTGCACATAGTAGGGGCTTAACAAATACATATTGAATGAGTGAATGAATATTAAGATATTTTAGGGTAAAGTCTATTTCTTATTTGGTTCCCAAGATGTACAGGACTTTTTAGTTAATAGACATTTAAAAGTTCTGTTGGTTGACTTCAAATGACTCCCCACAAGTCACACTATTAGTCATTTGATATTTATATCTTTTGTGTACACTAGAGCTGCTCATTCTTTTTACCTGCTTAGTTATTGTCATACTTATACTACTATAACTATAGTGGGAAAAGAGGAAGATAATAGAGGTAATACGAGGACAAATTCACAGCCAGCAGTGTCAAAAATTGTTCTAACAAATTTAAAGTAGCAAGGAATTACAAAAAAAAAAATGCCCTTTTCTTAGCTAGCCTACTTTTAAAATCTCTGTAATAAAATATTAATATATCAACTTTAGCAAATTAGAATTTTTTGGACCTACTTAGCTGTAAAATATTATGTCTTCTGAAAAAATCATGACTAGCTCTCTCAGATTGAGCTGGGACTGGCCACCCTGAGAGATGGGAAGGTGGGCATCCTTTTTATTAAAAAATATATATATATTATTGATTTTAGAGAGGAAGGGAGAGGGAGAGAGATAGAAACATCAATGATGAGAGAGAATCATTGATTAGCTGCCTCTTGCATGTCCCCTACTGGGGATCAAGCCCACAACCCAGGCATGTGCCCTTGGCCGGAATCAAACCTGGGACCTTCCAGTCCGCAGGCTGACACTCTATCCATTGAGCTAAACCAGCTAGAGCAGAAGGTGGGCATCCTTTTTCCCATGGCATTGGTGGGGCACTTTCTCATACTTCTATTTCTTTTCCTCCCTCTTATCCAGGGGCCCCTGGGATCTAGACTTTTATCAAGAATGCATGCATTCATTCAAAGCTATGCCAGGTGCTAAGAAAAAAAAAAGACTAATTTTTCACCCTTGAAATTAATGGTCCAACAGGAAAGGCAGGACTGCAAATAATTAGTTGAGACAAATGCAATAAATGCAATGACAGAGTCATGTGCTGAGTTCAGGGATGGAGCAAAAATAAAATGATGGTGGGTCGTGGAAGGAGATGCTCAAGTTCTGTCTTAAGGAGAACAGAAGCTCCCAGGTGGGAGGGGCAGGGGGCTTCCAGGCAGAGGAACATGTGCTTCATTGAGGAGATATGGAACTGGATGGTATATTTGAGGAGCCACTATAAGTTGGTATGATAAGAGTGAACTCTGATGTGGGGGAAGACATGAGACACGAGGCTAGAGAGCAAGGTATGTGCAGACCACAAGTTCCCCTAAGCCACACTGAGCACTGTGAACACTTCCCTGAAGCTCTTGGGAAGCCATGACAGAGCTTTATGCATGGAGAACTCCATCAGATTTAGGTTCTGAAAAGGTCACTCTGGGACAGGGTATGGGTAGATGGACTGGGAAACAAAGCAGATGAGCATTTTAGGTAGCCCTTTGTGTCTAAAAGTTCTGAGAAAGGTGCTCTGGGAGCCTCTGGGCCTTGTTTCTCTCTCTCTCTCTCTCTCTCTCTCTCTCTTTCTCTCAAATATGTTTTATTGATTTCAGAGAGGAAGGGAGAGGGAGAGAGAGACAGAAACATCAATGATGAGAATCCTTGATAAGTTGCCTCCTGCATGCCGCACACTGGGGATCAAGCCCACAACCTGGGCATACGCAGTGACTGGGAATTGAACCATGACCTCTTGGTTCACAGGTCAACACTCAATCACTGAGCCATGCCGACTGGGCAGGGCCTTGTTCCCTTTACTGTGCTTCACATCAAAGTTGTTTTAGAGCATTTGTGATGTGTTAGGAAGATCCCATGCCACTGTTCTGTTTCCCATACTACATCATGTTCATATAAATCTCTCACTAGAGACTTCCAGGTCTCCAAGCAATGATTTCTAAAGAAATGACCTTGTCTTTCCAAATCGAGTGAATGTTCTACATAAATGTGGGGACAACTCAGCCCAGGGAAAAGGACTTGGGAGCATCACATGCTGACTTCACAGAGCCCATGGCAGGTCTCTGCGAACTGAACTAACTAGAGTTTAGGACATTCCACAGAATTTGAAAGAAAATATGCACACTGTCACAGGTAGGGAAATAGCTTTTGCTATTTCACCTTTTATTTCCAAACTTTTTTTTTTCATATTTTCCCCATAGTGTAATGATAAGCTATCCTGGATAAGCTATTTGAGAGCATTTAATGTTTGTGTTTTTGTTTTTTTTATCAATTTTCTTAGGATTAGGCATAATCAGAGTTGTTAAATTACACCAAATGAGTTTCTCCATTTGTAGGTCACCAAAGAAAAAATTCCACCGAGAGAGTCTTCAAACAAACATTTTCCAAAATCATGCATTACAATAATAATTATACAATTCTTTTGGTTATTTTAAGCTCTGCAGTAAAAATAATTAAAAAGTTGAATTGTGATTATAGCCATTCTTCCTACAAGGACACAATGTGAATAAATTCTTTTTCCCCCAGTAGTTTTATTCAAATAGAACAAGAATAGAATTTGTAATAATTCAAAAACACTTATGTATGTTTCTAACTAAATAAAATTCTTATTGGTAATTAAAAATTACCTTTTTGTAATAATAAGTTCTAGATTTTTACCTATTAGTGAAGTTAAGTGAGTGAATAAAGCAATGAGCCAGGAGCTGTAAAAAAACAATGGACCTAAAAGACATTCGCAGAGCCTCTAAGGGCACACAGCAGCCTAGGCTACTGGGAGGAGAATCACTGGGCTCTAGCTCCCAGGTTCATGCCTCTTCCTCTTCCAGGAACATTTCCCACCATCTCCTCCCCTCCCTGGTCCACAGCAATTCTTCTCCTGAGTTCTACACCCCCCTGTTCCAAGTTTCCTCTGCCATGGAGTCCTCTCTAGGCCATGGCTAGGCCACTTCTCTTTCCAGCAAGAGCTGTGAACTGCATGGAGTTTGGGCTTGTGTCCATCTGGTTTACTGCTTAGCATAAAGGAAGCGCTCAAAAAAGATCTCTGGAGTCTAAGACACCTTAGAAAATGTTTTTCTTAGTTGTATTTAACAGTACATGGCGCTAAACTCCCCCCCGCCTCCAAGTATCAATTTCTCAAAATGATCAACCCCATTTACAGGGGAGAAAATGGAGGCAGGAAGGGGTTAAGTAATGTGTCCAAGGTTACACAATTAGTGAGGAGGAGGAGCCAGGCAGTGTGGACCCAAACTCAGTGTGGGCATCCATTCCTCTTGGAGGGAAAGGGACCTGCAGTTTCTCTTGATGTGGGAGCCAACTCCTGTGGGCCACCTCTAGCAACAGCATCACCCCACGAGTAAATTGCTCCGCCAAAGCCTGGCTACGTCTGCCAGCTGGGCTTTCCTCGGGTTGAAGTAAAATAGTGTCCTTACACTTCCATCCATTAGGCCCAGCTCTGCTCTCAGGAATTGCCTTGAAATAGTGCATTTTCTCTTCCACATAGAAAATCATGATCTTATTGTATATTTCTATGTCACAGCTTTATAGGCCTTTACAAACAGCTCACAACTCAGGTTTTTCCCCCTAAGCTGAGATAAGCCTCCTTTTCATCATCCTGATTTAGTGAGACTGTTATTATTAGAAGAGGCTGCATTGAGAAATGTGGTTTTTCAAAAATATATTTAAGGCTAATTTTCAAAATGGTAGGAAAATAGCTACATGGAGAACACCAGCTAGAGAAATGGTTGCATCCAGATGGCTTTGGGTTTGATGCACGGCTGACAGTACCCATCTGTACTTCCTACAGGGTGACCACGCCACACAGGGATGTGCAGGGCAAAGAAGCAATCAGGACTTCTCAAATAAAACAGCAGCAGGCTCCTGGATTTGATTAAATCCAGCGTCTCACCTTTGTGTGTTCCCCCAGGCTCCAGCCCTACAGCCATGTGGAGTGAATACTGAAGGCCAAACCTGGGACTTGGTTTTTTAAAAATTCCACATAATACAGAGAGGATATTTTTGAAGTTATCTACAGGATGAGTTTTCTTATTTCTAAAACTAAGAAAAATAGAAACTCAGAATTCAGCCAAGGTGAAGATAAAGGAAACACATTCTTATATAATCTGGATGTATAGCTAGCTTTGCTTATTTAACATGACATATTGGGATAAATTCCAAATGAATACAAGATTTAATGTAAAACATAAAAACCCATGAAAGTACTAGAAGAAAACACAACAGGGTCTTCTCATGGAATGGAGAAAGCTTTCTAACTATGTTATAAAATCCAAAAGAAAAGAAAACAATTTATAAAGAAGGGCAAGGCAAACCAAAACCATCCAAAAAAAATAATCACAATACCTATAAGTAAAGTCAAAAGCCAAAACACAAAATGGGAATATTTGCAATTTATATCATGGAGAAAGGGCTAATTCCCTAAGACACAAAGAGCTCATTGCAACTGGTAAGAAAAAGACTAGCATGGCAACAGCAGAATTGGCAAAGTTCACAGAAAGGAAAACACAAATGACCCTTAAACTATGAAAAGTTGCTCAACCTAGTGAACTCATAACTAAAAATGCAAATTAAAATTATACTGAGATAGCATTTTTCAATTATGTTGGCAAACAACTCTAAATGCTGATAACACACTTTATTGGTATTAGGAAACAGGCAATCCCAAACATTGCTGGAAAGAGTGCAAACCAGTATATTTTTATGTTGGGCAATATGTTATTAAAGTGACAAATGTATATTCCCTTTCATTCAGCCATTCCACTTTTGAGAAATTATCTTGTAGACATACCAGTGCATGCGGAAAATGACATGTGCATGGTTATTCATGACAGCACTGTAACAAGAAAAGACTGGAAATGTGCTGAGTGACCACAATAGAGCACTGGTTATGTAATGGTGCATCATTCAAAGGAACACTACCAACAGCTGTAAATCTCCTCTCTAGATACTAAGAAGCAGCTCTCTATAAACAAATGGGGACAATCCCTAGGATATAGTATTAAGTAAAAAAAAAAATTCCAGGGAGAACCGTGCATATGGAATACTAGTTACTGTGTTAGAAAAAGGAAGTGGAAAGCCTGGTCAGTGTGGCTCAGTGGTTGAGCACCAACCTAGGAACCAGAAGGTCATGGTTGGATTCTAGGTCAGGGCACATGCCTGAATTGTGGGTTCAATCCCCAGTCTGAGGCATGCAGGAGGCAGCCGATCAATGATTCTCTCTCATCATTGATCTCTCTCTCTCTCTCTCTCTCTCTCTCTCTCTCTCTCCCTTCCTCTCTGAAATCATTAAAAATATTTTAAAAATATATTTTATTGATTTTTTTACAGAGAGGAAGGGAGAGGGATAGAGAGTTAGAAACATCGATGAGAGAGAAACACCGATCAGCCGCCTCCTGCACACTCCCCACTGGGTATGTGCCCGCAACCAAGGTACATGCCCTGTAGACTAGTAATAGTGATGTCTGTGTGTGTGTGTGGGAGAATACTGTGTAGATGGAGTGGGTGGAAGACTTTTCACTGTTCACCTTTTTATACATATACTACCTATTCAAAAATTAAATTAAAAAGACAAAAATGCTAACATAGAAATGTTTTGTGTCTTGCTTTACTATAAAATCTGTAAAATATGGTTCTTTCTTTGTCTTATTTTTTGATTTAGAAAGAAAAAAAAAGAAAGACACCACAAGGGAACACTATCCTTTTCTGTCAGTGGGTGAAGGGTCACGGGAGCTATCTTGCAGCAGGAGGATGGAAAGGTTTTCCCACCTGATGTTCTGGGGACACTGCTCCTCTCTGTAACCCCCTCTCCCTGCCGGCAGGCTGTGGCTTTGCCCTAGGTTTGTTTCTGGTATATCAAGGGCAGGGGCACCTGGAGGAGGGTCCATCTGTATCTGGCACAGACATGTCAGATAATGAAAGGATGCAAAATGGGGCAAATTTCTATCCAAGGAATTCTGTATAAATTCCACAACTAGGTACTGTTTGTTACAGTTTGGCCTTTCTTTTTGCCAAAGCGTTTATAAAACCTGACGTTTGCTAACTCTAAGGAGCAGGCACCAGTTAGTCTGTGTATCCTCTGACGGACA
Source organism: Cnephaeus nilssonii (assembly GCF_951640355.1). Taxonomy (NCBI): domain Eukaryota; kingdom Metazoa; phylum Chordata; class Mammalia; order Chiroptera; family Vespertilionidae; genus Cnephaeus; species Cnephaeus nilssonii. The sequence continues at coordinate 59,656,066 of NC_137082.1, forward strand.
GAAACCATTCAGACAAACAAGACGCTCTCCTAGTTCTGCAGACCTCCCTCAGGAATCTATTTCAGGGTTTAATGGCTCTCAGGGGGCCTGGAATTCCTTCTTGCACAGCCATAAACATTAGTGATTGTTTTCAGCACTTGTCCTAGGGCAGGGATGGCACCCTGGGATGGCACACAGGTGTGGCAGGCACAGGGACCTGGGAGAGCTTGGGAGAGATTCTCTGGTTACTGAAAGGCCATCGGGCAGTCAGGGCCTAGAGCAGTGCTGGCGAACCTATGACACGCGTGTCAGCACTGACACGCGTAGCCATTTCTGATGACATGCGGCCGCATGCCAAGGATGAAACATTTGCTGCTCCTGAGGATGAAACATTTGCGAAATAATGTTTTTTCCTCAAAGTGACACACTACCCGAGTTATGCTCAGTTTTTTGGCGAAGTTTGACACACCAAGCTCAAAAGGTTGCCCATCACTGGTAGAGGTCTAGGGTGACTTAAAAGGAAGGGTGGCTGAGTGGGTTCAGGGATTGAAGCCTCGGGCTGTCAGTAACAGTGCGTGTTTAGAGGAGCAATAACCAGCCCGGGATGAGGCCAGCCCCCAGTTCCCAAGAGGAAGAGGATGGATTCGGTAAAGAACTTGGGGTCAGGGCCAAATAGAGCTCCCCATGAGCCTCCGAATTTCCCTGTATCCACCAGGTCTCTAACTCACTGCCCTGTAACTCTGGTATTTCCAAAGTACATAGAGAAGTCAAGGTTCTAGAAGTCAGTTTAAGTACAAAGTACGCAAGGATTCTTAGCACATCCTCCATCTTTATTGTTTAAACTTATTTAATTTACTTCTGCTCTTAACTAAAAATAAGAACAAAGTTGCCTACTATCTCTTATAAGACTTGGCCATGGGCCTAAGAATCATATTTTAGTTAGTTTCTTATTCAAGAATTTAAAAACGTACTTCAGCCTCCTTTTATAATCCTTATGTGTAGCTCTTCAGAATCTGTATTTGCCTTCCCTGTCCACATATTTTCCATCTCTTTTGAATTGTAGTTATGATTAGCTATTCAACAAGATTTTTTAAAGATAGTAAATTGAAGGTAATACATTTCTGATTAAGAACCCTCTACTTTTTCTTTCTTTATAAGACAGGCATTAAAACTTAAAAGCCAGATCATGGAATAAGATGTGCCAATGAAAATGTCACCAAGTGAGAGTTTAGATGTTCAAATGTTGCTAATCTAATAAGAAATAGAGGATGAATGTGGAGTGTCTGATATGATCTGTTTTATGCCTTTGAAATGTCCTCCAAATTTCACATAAAATCGCTTGTGATTCATTTTTACCAGTAATGACTCAAATCTCTTAAAAGAAATCAAATCTGGACAAGTCTAATTGGAAAGCGACCTCTCTGAAGCCAGTGAAAATGGTGTCTGCAGTCAAAGTCACATGTGTTGTGAGGTCTTAATACTGCGCCATTTCCCTAGCAAGACAAATCACGTTTCAATCTTTAATTTTTATCACTGTTTTCCTAGATTTTGAAAGCTGAGATAAAATGGAAATATTCTTTCCCCCGTTAACCCGTCTGTCTTTTTATCTGTATAATATTTTCCCCTAAATAATTCTGTTATGTTGTTTTTTTTTAAGAAAAAATGGAAGTAAAGTAAATGGAAACATTTTCATCACAAAAGGAAACTTCAGATGTTCTCTTTAGATTCATACCCAACAGGACCTCACAACCCATACAAATTCAATAAAAATTAGTCTGAGGTGAGGCACGAAAGCAACAAGACCATTTCTCTAAGGTTCCATCACTTCAGAATCTCATCTGGCAGTGACTAGTGACTGCTCCCAGAGGACAGAAGGAAGGAATACTTCTGCAAACCTGCTAATGGTGGCCTCCTTACTCCAAAGTGAGGAGAGCAGGCTGGTTAATTACTTTGCTAAGTACCAGCATGGGAAGGGTTGACAATTATGCAGGCTCCGTTGTTGTTACTGCTGCTGACAGGAGAATTTATCAAGCTATGGTGTCTCATTGAGGGAACTAAAAGCACATTACCAGTAAGAAATGATTTCTGAAGAAGACTTAATTACTACTATATGTGTTTTTAATGTTGGTTGAAAATATGCTAGAAGACAAGCGAAAGTGGCATGTGACAAGTCCTCATTTAGTATGTCAGCCATAAGTGCATATTTAGAAAGACATAAAAAACAAGAGGTAGAAGTAGATTCTCTTGCCATTTCAAAACAATTGCTGTATTTACTGATGAGGTCAAAGTTTCTGCAGACTGATACCTGACAAAGATAGTTCTTATAATTTCAAATGAAAATTAGGAAGGTACATGTGACAAGACAGTGTGTAAAGACATTGATCTGGTTGTGTGTTCTGACTGATCCACATCTGAATTGTTCTTTAATCCATTCCCATTCCCTCTTCTCCTCTGGCCATTTTTATTTTCCCTTGTGAAGGTGGCAACATATCAATACTCCTGCCACACTCCGCCATCTTCAATGAGCAAGTGCTCATCAGCTACTGTTGACGGCTCAACTTAAACACAGTAGCTTTTAGAAAGGCATCTGAGCTCTTAGACAGAGAGAACAGAGGCTAACCTATCTCCCTATGCTCATAATTTCTCCTGATATACAAATACATAGTACAAAATAAGAGACTTTTTGGCTGAAGGTGAATGTTAAAGGGACTTTTTCTTTTTTTCAGTCAAGGAAAGACCATTGCTCCCTGTTTAAACAATGGCCTGGGCGGCTTTTCAATTCCCATTACTGGCCAACTTTGCTTCTGGATAGAAACCTCCTTTTTTTGTCCTTTGGCCTGAAGTACATTAAAATCAAGTTTTCCTTAAAAACAGAATATTTTGGTCACTACCCATATGTGCAGGCTGACATTTCAGGTGCTAGCTCAGGCACCCGCTCAGCAGTGTTGTATAACTAACATCTATACACTAGATACAAGTTAGAGGGAAGACAAACTCACAATGTTGAGATCATCCTATATAATAATATGCAAATTGTCCCCTCTGGAGTTCAACTGATCAGGAGTTCGACCACTCACTGCCACTCACTACTTGGTGTGCTAACCACCAGGGGGAGGATCGGAACAAAGGAAGGCCCTGGCTGGCAGCTGGGAAGGAGGTGGCCCTGATCAGCCCTGATTGCTGGCCAGGCTTGGGGACCCTACCCATACACAAATTTTGTGCACTGGGCCTCTAGTAAAAGAATAAAGATGAAGGGTTGAGGGACAGCTATCCTGAAGAGCTGTCTGGAAAGGACATAGCAAGGGCATGGGAAAATTTCAAATATTTATTGCCTCTCAATGAAAGAAAGGCCAAGGAGGAGAAAAAAAAACCTCAAAAAATAAGGCAAATTGTCAGAAAGGTAATAAAAAAGAATTGCAGGTTTCAATCCCCTGATATAGAAAATAAGTTTTAAAAAGATACACAAGCATATGATTTTTGAAGTCAGTTTTGCCAGAAATCAACAGAAGTAACCATTTTTCTCTTTTGCTAGTGGCAATGACATGAAAATAGTTTGCAAATGGGCAAACACGAAAAGCCCTGGCTTTTTCCACCTTAAACTCTCTGTAAAAATCCCTGAGAATATGTGTAGTCTTTCAGGGATCTATGCACTTTGTTAGTCATGCCGCAGCACACTCTCCATGCAGGCTCGTCCCTCTTGTCCCACCTCTAGTCCACTCTCCCAGCACTGGAGTCCTCCCCTCCCATCTGCCCATCCCACAGCAGTCACGGCTGCCCAGTCCCTCAGGCCTGACAGGTCAGAGTGACCCAGTGGATCACTCGTACACATGCTCACTCTTCTAAGGGAAACCAGATCACAAACCTTCTGCAGCCACTACCCATGGGCCTGGGCCCCTGCAGGTTCAATTCAGATGCTAGGAGCATATGTCCTAGTTTGGACTGACTTTCAATGAGTACCTAGAGGTAGGCGCTGGCAGGCAAACACCTGCCCTTTGGCAACAGGAGGCAGCTTTTTAAACGTTCAACATAATAGGAAAAATTCATTTGCTCCTTTTCTGTGCCAGCTTTCTCTCCTTCTAGCTTCTTACACTGTCTTATTCATCTACTTTCTCAGCTACAATTGGCTGGAACACCAGTCTTGTGCTAACTCAGAATAGAATGTTTAAAACCTTAAAGTGAAATATTGTATCTCCTTCCTTATTCCATGATGATAAAGATCTGTGTTCCTTTTCTGACCCTTATCCTCCCAAGAAATGAATGGGTTCCTGCTTGGGGTCTGGCTTCCTCTGCTTTTCACTCTACTCCTGCCTTTCCCAGCTCCAGCCCCAGCCCCACCCTCACTGGCAAACACCATGTTAGGTCCTAAAACCTTCCTGATCTGTCAAATTTCCCCATCATCTGAAGTTGAAATACCACAAGTCTTCCCACAACTGTAATTTCACATTCCATCCCATGTTTTTTATTGTCTTCCTCTCCCACTCTAAGCGCATGAGGCAGTCACAGCTTTCATGTTTGTCCACCATTCGATTCCTAGTATCGAGCACATATTAGACAGATATAGTACACATCGGTAAATATTTGCTAAATGACTGATTGAATAAAAGGGATTCATATTTTACACACACACACACACACACACACACACACACACACACACGATTACTCTGTTTTCTAACAACCAGCCTGAGAAGTGGTCTGTGGGCCCCTGTGAGTAGATTCTCTTTTAGTCACAGTTGCAAATCCAGTGTGACTTTAAGCCACAGTCTTCATTATTTTGGGCCTCAATTTTCTCTTTAGTAAATGAAGTTTAATATTTTGTCTCATATGGGAGTATTGAGTCATCTGAGACTGTTAGTGTGACAAAACTGATTTTTAAATGTGCTGTATAAAAATATGGATACACATATATAATGCATTTTTAAAATAAAATGCTTTGTGGTGATTCTATCATCTTTTACAATTGCACATACCGTTAGTGAATTCCCTGGAATTTCCACAGAAGCTACCTTTTCAGGAAGCAAATTATCCATCCATTCACCCATCCTCCAGGAAAATTGTTAGTGAGCACAAATGACACAAGCAACTACAATACAGTCTGATGCGGTCCATAAGAGAAGAAGTGGAGGCCGCCATGATAGCGGGAAAGGGTGCCCTGTCCAGACCACGAGGTCAGAGAAGGCCGCCAGGCAAGTAAAGTCAGAACTGAGCTCTAACTCTAGATTAGTAGGTGTTAGCAGGTGAAGGGAGTGCATGCATGTGACAGCAGAGAGGTGGTAGTGGGGTGGACACAGTAAAGGCAGAGGCCTAGTGGTGAGAGAAGTAGAGAGGCATCTGACAACAGAGGAGCTGTTGTGACCAGAGTATTGAGCAGGGGAAGGAGAGCAAAGGACATGGCAAAGGGGAGAGGGAAAGGCTAGAAGAGAATAGATGATGAAGGGTTTTGTTAAGACAACTTGACTTTATACTAAAAGCAATGAGGGAACTTTGAAGAGCTTCAAGAAGAAACATTACATGATTACATTTGACTTGCAAAATATGACTTTGGTTTGCAGTGTAAGTACTGGATTACAGGGGGCAATGGAGGAAACAGGACGAACACTAGGTGGCCCTTGCAGTAATCAGGCTTGGATTCCGGAGTCACAGTAGGAATGGAGACAAGTGGGCGGATATACTAAATGATTGAGTAAGAATCAATAGGACTCAAAAACAATAGGGTGATATTGGTAAAATTGATATTTTCTGACTTCTGGCTTCAATTTGTGGAAGGGCTACTTCTGACTAACACAGAGTCTGGAAAAGGAGGAGCAGTGACAATGTGGAGGGGCTTGCACATATACAAACGGAATGTCCAGCAAGCTGTTAAGTTTCTGGGTCTGAGAGAGATGTGGATTGGAGATGCAGGTAGATTTCAAAGTGTTCAACATATAGACTGCTCAGTGAAGCCATGGAGTAGATGATACTCCCCAGAGGGAATGTTAGAAAGAAAAGAAAGGACCCTGAGTAACTTCAACTTTAATAAAAGGCAGAAGAAATGAACATGTAAGGAAGTCCAAGGAGTGGCTGGTGATGGTGATATGGTGAAGCCAGGTGCTGGTGAAGCTGCCAAGCAGGGGGTGGGGGGCAGTATCAATCATGCTGAGTGCCACCCAGAGCTAAAATCTAATGCAAGATGAATTTCTAAACACTGTGCCAAAAACATGGGACTTGGATTTCTATATCCCTGGAGAGATGGGATACCCTCAATGCCTTCCTTTATGCTATTTCCTCTGGGAGTCTTCCTTGACCTCTCCAGCCAGAAGTGATCACCATCTCCAAATACAGGGTGGGGCAAAAATAGGTTTACAATGGTTCTTATGGAAAGTAATACAATAATTAATGAATGATAATAATACAAGAATAAACTGTTTCATGTACTCACAACTGTAATCCTACTTCTGCCCCAGCCTGTATTTATCGAGAAGCTACTGTTTACCTTGAACATTGGAAATTAGAAAACACATAAAGTATGGTCCTTGATAAGAGAGTATTTACGTAAAAATAATTCCACACTGCGTGTCCTCTGAATGTTATATGAGTGCTCCTCTGGGGATGTCAGGAGAGGCCTCACTGAAAGGAGGGTTTGACAGTGAGTCTCTTTTCTGCAAGGGCCATTTGGATATCTATGATCCACTCAATATAAATTTATGTTGCTATGAGAAAAGCTCTTGGATTTATTGAATTTCAAGTCCCACCTGCAGTTGCTTTGGCAGGTCCAGACCAAATGATTTCAAGGGCCTTATACGGCCCATGGGCTGGACATTCTCCACCCCTGGCTTAGAAGAATAGAGGAAGGTTATCACTGGATGCAATAGTGTGGACATGGGATTAAGCACAATTTATCTGAAGAGCAAGGAAAAGATCATGTGGTTAAAGAGGACTCTCGTAGGGGAACAGCAGAAGAAATGGCTGGAGCATCTCAAGGATCCAGGTGGAGGTGGTTTTTGAAAGACAGCTGGGATTGTGGACTTCTTGCCCAGATAATGGAAGCCAACTATAATTGCTACTCTCTGGATACCGTTCAGTTCTTTTCTGTGTAATGTTATCCAAGTGATTATGACTCTAATTTCTTTTAAAGCACTTTGCAGGTAGGGGCCTTGTCTTTTTAATCTTTCATTGTTCAGTGCCTCTAACTCCAGTATTTTCTATATGGATAAAATTTCAAAGATAATTTTGTGGCCTATGAAGGCCAGGCATGAAGACACATAGCTCAGCTAGAACCGGGGTGGTAACACCCACCGTCCTCTGGGCAAAGAGCCACAGAAATGGGTTTTGTCAGGGCCAGTGGGGTGTCTGGGGCCTCCCCCTGTCTCAGGAGCTGACATCCTTATCAGCTTTTGAATTGGTCTTCTTGTACTCTATCAGCATCCAACAAATATGGACTGAATATTTAGTAAGGTCAGGAACAGTATGATGTAATGGGGAAAATGGTGGCTATGAATGACAGTTTCTGTCCGCAAGTTGCTTTTAGGGTGTAGTGGGAGTGGCCAACAAGTAAACAGGCAATTTTACTATGATGTGCTACAGCTATCATACCTGTGCTAAGTGCAGTGGGAGGCCCCCAACTCTGCTTTAGGGGCAGGGAGCCTCAGGGGATGTGCAGCCCCTGGAGAGTGCAGACCTGCCGGCTAGTGTGCAAAGGGTGTGGAGCTAGAGAGGTGGGCTGAGTGGGGATCTCCATGGACTCCGATTTTCCCCAGGCAGCACTGAGGCACTACATGAATCAGGTGGCAAAGGGCCCATCTGAGTTGGTATCTGGGGGGATAAAGCCCACAGACTTCATGGGGTACATGGTATCAGGTGCCTACACACTCTTAAGAGAATTCTAGTCCTGCACATCCTAGAAATTGGGCAAAAAGAAACAAACAACTATAAGCACCTGTTGTCATCAGAAGATTGCACCCATTCCCCCAACAGAAAAGTATTTTAAAAACTGGTTTTGAAAGAAACATGTACAGTGAATTTAAACACAGCTCTGGGTGGGCTGGTGATGGAACATTTCTGGGGAAGTGACAGTGTGAGCGATGCTGGCCACACACAGCCCCAGGGTGAGGGCAAACAATCTACTCTTGATCCTGACACAGAGATGCGGAGCAGCAGCTGCGAAATTTTGTTTACTTTTTCTAGATTTTACACTGTAGTACAAAATGATAAATACATGTCATGTCAGCCAACACTAGGGCCTATTAATACACACTTTCTGAATTGTGTTAGGCGTGGAATTTAGGGCAGTGACACAAAGGTGAAGACAACCTGGTCCTTGCCCCTGCACAACAGCTCCTGCTACCAGGCGGAAGGGTACACACATGCGAAGAGCAAAGGGCCGTGGGAGTGGAGGAGTCGTTAATGCTGAGCACTGGAACAGGGGAAGGCTGTGCAGAAGAAAGCTTAAAGCAGAGGGTTTCCAAAGTCTGATTCAGAGTTGACTGAAGAGCTTCAAAAAATGCTCCATCCCTCTTGGACTCCATTCCAGCCCCAATGAATGTGAATCTCTGGGATGGGAGTGTTGTGAACAGGACTTTTTCAGACATTTCAGGGTCTTTATTTGCACATTCAGGTTTAAGAGCCACCATTTTAAGAGCTGAGTAGGATTTCAGTAGATGGGAAAAGGGAATCCTACCTAATAAAAAGGTAATATGCAAATAACCATCACTCCACTACGCCCAGGATTGGGCCAGCAGGAGGCTGGGGGCCAGGACTCGGGGTGTCCTATCTGGCCGTTGAGAGGCGCTGGAGGCTTTTGGCCTGGTGCATGAGCGGACACCCAGCTCCCCTGCCATCGAAAGCCGGCGGAGACTTTTGGCCGGGTGCACCAGCGGACCCCCTGCCATTGATTTCAGGGCGCTGGGGATTTCTTCGGCCAGGTACACCAGCGGACCCCCTGCGATTGATCACCTGGGCAGGGAGCTGGGGGTCTGCTTTCAGCCTGGGCAGGAGCGGACCCCCTGCGATTGATTGTAGGGAACTGGGGGTCCGCTCCTGCCCAAGAGGCTTTTGGTCTGGGCAGGCCTGGGCAGGGGCTGAGCCCGTGATCAGAGGGAGCTGGAGAGGCCTGCCCAGGCCTAAAGCTTCGGCCAGAGGCTTTAGGCCTGGGCAGGGCCCAGCCCTCCATTGGTGTGAACTATAGAGGAAACACCTTTTCTGACTGCACATTGGCTAAGCTTCCTGTATGCCACTGGTAATATTCTTAGTAACTTGGGTAATAAGAATCCAAAAAGGTGATCTAAGGTTTTTCCACCACACTTCTGGAGAAAAAAATGAAGGTCCGCTGCTGGAAGGCTAGGAAATGTCATATCCTGCCCTAGCCAGTTTGACTCAGTGGATAAAGCCTCAGCCTGCAGACAGCAGGGTCTGGGTTTGATTCTGATCAAAGGCATGTACCTAGGTTGCAGGCTCCTCCCTGGCCAGGGCCCAGATCAGGGCTCATGCAGGAGGCAACCAATCAAAGTGTTTCTCTCTGTCTTTCCCTTTCTCTTCCACATTCTCTAAAAGTCAATGGAAACATACCCTCAGGTGAGGATAAAAAATAAATAAAGAAATCCATATCTTATGAAAGACACATCTTGAAAATGCCTAAAGAAAGTTGTCATTTTTTCTTGGTGAAGGGACTGGGGTCCGTGTTGATGAAAACACCTTGGTGGCTGTGGTGACTGGCAGTGGCTGCAGCAGTGGGGTGATGGGGCTGGTGCCTTCCTCTGACCAGCCTGGTTGCCTCCCACAAAGGGAGGTCAGACTGCGGCTTAGGTACGCTCCCTGTGGGGTGCGGGCCTAAGCCGTCAGTAGGACATCCCCTGAGGGCTCCCAGTATGTGAGAGGGGGCAGGTTGGGCTGAGGGACCCCCGATCCCCAGTGCACGGGAATTTCGTGCACCGGGCCCCTAGTTGTGGTATATTCACTCAGAGAAGATGCAGATGTGGAAGGGACTGATATGGTTTAAGTCCTGGATTCAGAGAGGCAAAGGCAGATAGAAAGTTGGACTGAAAGCTGGTTTTAAAGACCCTTGACTACCTTGCATGGTGGAGTGATTCCAACCTTAATTGCGTTTCCAAATTGCTGGCTGGAGTGAAAAATATACATGTCTGGTTCCCTTTCTAGAATTTCCAAATTTTGCATGTGCATTAAAAAAGGCTACAAAGGTTATTCTGGCTTACAGCAGGGGTGAGTAGCACTGCACAGGCTCTGTAGAGCCTCAGGAGGCTCTGAAGTAAAGATCAAACCCAGGCCCTTCTGTTTTCCACAGACAGCCAAATCCACGTCTTGACACAGAACACTGGCAGATTCTAGAGTGGCAATTACCACTGACTATTTATACAGATTTCAGTGGTATCTATTATACCTAAAAGTGATAGGTATTTCATGTGTGATGAGCATGCAATGTGATTCTTAATAAGTGCTGAAACAAGAAAAAGCTCTACCATTGCCTTTCACCCTGAATTCTGAGGGCAAAATGGAATTTGTTCTTCCTGTAAACATACCACCTCTAAGCATTAACTAGAAAAATGAATTCTTAGATAATGGGATAATTCTTTAGAGAACTTCAAACCAATGGCATGCCTGTACTCCAAAAGAGTTAAGGTTTAGAAAAAAAATTTGAGAGCAAAGGTTCTGATTAGCAAAGCTAAAGAGATCACTGCAAGGATTCTAGCAAACTGACTAACCCTATGCAAGTTAAATCATGATTTAACCTTATCTCAGGGACCCCAAACGAAGTGAAATCAACGTGTTGGCTTCTTAAAGTGATGTGAAAGTGGCTGGTCGATTTCACAATTTCATGATATTCTCTCTTAGAAAGTAGTTAGATATTTTAGGTCAACAACATAAAGAATATACTTTTGGACACAGCTCGTTCCCCAATGAAAGAAAATGTAATACATGGATACTACCTATAGCTTTTGCTCAGAATTATATTTCATAACACATGTCTTCAAATGTATTTGTACTGTTACACAGACAGCCACAGACTCTATACTTTTAAAGCAACCCTAAATATATGAGGCTGGGGAGGTTGAGGTCCAGGGAAGAGGAACTTATGTAATATTATGCAGAACTGAAATTGTGGGTGAATAAAGGTGACCCAGTGCTAGTAAATTACTCTATGCATGAAAGCACACACACAAATGATTCCCTGAGGTTGTATTAAAAGTTGTTTTCTAGTATAAAGGCTGCTCCTTTGGTTCTTAATAGTTTATTATAGTTTAATGGAGGCAAATGATAAATTATATATTAGGCCTTAGTTCAGCAACTTTCCTTATGTAGACCCAGGCTGAAGTTGTAATTTTAGTTACATTCAATAAGTAGATTCTTTCTCCTCACTCATTTTCAGGTATAGTCACTCAAGAAGCATTGAATAAACACATTTAAATTAATTCAAGTAACAAAACAGCTGCTATCTACTGAGCACCAATTAGGTGCCATGCTTTATATATGTAATTTAAATCTTACCATTTAATCCTCCCTACAGTTTTGTGAAGTTAGGTATATTATTTTAATGTATTTTTATTTATTTCAGAGAGGAAAGGAGAAGGAGAGATAGAAACATCAATGATGAGAAAGAATCATTGACTGGCTGCCTCCTGCATGCTCCCCTACTGGGGATTGAGCCCACAACCCGAGCATGTGCCCTGACTGGGAATCCAACCATGACCTCCTGGTTCATAGGTTGATACTCAACCACAGAGCCACACTGGCTGAGCTGAAATTAGGTATTATTGTTTTCATTTTCCTACAGAGGAAATTTGGATTCAGAGAAAATATAAATTTATCCAAGATGAAAAGGCTGATTAGTAGCAGAGCTAAGTCCAAAGCTGAAGCATCTTATGTTGGCTCCTTTCAGTTTTTATTTTATTTTCAAAACAATTTTATTGCTTGATTTTAGAGAAAGTAAAAGGGGAGACAGAGAGATATTTGTTGTTCCACTTATTTATGCATTCATTAGTTGATTCTTGTATGTGCCCTGACTTGGGATCGAACCCACACCCCTGGCATACCCGGACAACTCTCTGGCATATCAGGCAAGAGCTCTCAGTTTTTAAAAACCAATTCAAGTCTTCCAGAGAAAGTTAGTCTTTCCCTTTTCTGTGATAATTTGGATGGTGTATAGTTTCTTTTACTGTAGCTGTTATGTGACATTTATTTATAACCTTTTCCTCTTTATAAGATGATAAGTTCCTTAAAGGCAAGAGGCTTAACTCCTTGTCTAGCTATGCAACCCCAGGGAGCACCATTTATTCACTCATTCCTGAATGCCTACTGTGTGCTACACACTAAATTAGGACTGAACATATAGGAATGAAGGGACCATTCTAGGGGAGAAATGGACAGTTAAACAAGCAATAAAAATGAGAGTATAATAATGTTATAATAGGAAAGGTACAGTAATTATAGGGTTTATGAGATTAAAATGCAGGGCTCCCTACTTTATTGGGGTGAAGGAAGGAGAGAAGGGAGCTAGTGGTGGTAGTGACTAAAGAGTGAGGATGGATAGGTTGAAGTGACAGGGTTGATTCTAATTTAACAAGGTATTTGGGTGGAGGTGAGAAGAAGGAGATGGTCCTGGGAAGAGAAACAGTATGTGCAAAGGCAAGAGGTAAGAGCAAAAATGAGAGGGAGGGTGGTGGGGAGAGAGAGGCTGGAGACGTGAGCAAGAACCAGACCATGAAAGTCCTTGAAAGCTTATTATTCTAAGGTTATTGAAAAGGCCACAAAAGGGATTTGAGCATTGAATGATATGATTGGATTTAAAAGTTATTTTAACTACACAGGAGAGAATGAATGTAGAGGAGGAAGCAGAGAGGCAGGCAGACCAGATAAAAAGAGATAGTCTTGAAGTTGAGGTGAGATATTCTGGTGGCTGGACCAGGGTAGTGGCAGGAGAGGAGAGAAGGAGAGAAGACTTTAGAAGCAGAATCAATAAGTTTGGTTTCTAATTAGATACAGGTAGTTAGTAAAAGAGAGGAGCCACGGATGATCCTAGGTGCCTGGTGGGGTAATTGGACAGACAGTGAAGCCATTTTCTGGTGTAAGCTGGGAAGATAGTGAGTTTAGTCGTGGACTAGTCTCATGCTGTGAGTGGGTGTGTTCATTAAGCAGATGATGGTCAAGAGTGGATACATATGAGCTGGAGACAGAACTTTGGAAGTCATTTGTCATAAGACTGAGCAAGATTAGTTAGAGATTGGTGGAGGGAAGAGCTCCATGGAATGAAACGTAAAGTCAGAGAAAAAGAGGCAGCAAAGGACCTGGGAAAGAAGGCAAGGCCAGAGAAGAAAATCAGGAGAGGGATAGGTCTTGGAAGCCAAAGCAGGAATTTTTCAAGGTGGGAGTGGTCTCACAGGCCCAAACACATTTCCACTGTCAAGTGAAGTTCTGGAAATGTTCAATGGACTTTACCATGAGGTGTCAGTGGTCACCTGAAGGAGACAGTGCCAGGGCCATGGACTGCTGCAGGCTGATGATCTAGTGGGAGGAGCTTGTGAATGGCAAAGACACACTTTGAACCCAACTGTCCTACTGAAATACAGAGGTGAAGAGTTTTGTTTTGTTTTGTTTTCAATGTATAGCCATGTAGTGGAGGGAGACACTGCCAACAGGTGTATCTGCAGGATAGAAGGATGCTTGGTGAACACATTCAGAAAGGGACAATGGAAAATGGACTAATGGAAACAAAGAGCTAGAATCCTGAGTCACTTATTTTCAAAGACTCAATCTGTTGGAAAGCATAATACCTTTTGTTCAGTTCCCTTTTGTTACCTGTGGCAGGAGCCACTCTCCAGTGGGGGAGATGCTGCCTTTCACTACATTCCCTGCACTGAAGTGACTAAAAAGCAGTAGTCAGACTATTTCTGAGGCGTGAATAAGGGGGGAAACATTGGTCTTCAGGGTACCTGAAAAATCTCGTTCAACAGAGACAAATGGATGTAAGTTGAGAAGCAAAGCCACACCTTGGTGCTTGGTTCTTCATTCTCCTGTGAGAGTGGCCTCTCCACCGCCTGGCCCTGGCCGACTCCCACTCCCAGCCCCTCCTCTCGCTGCTCGCTGGGCCCTTTCTCTTCTGGCACTGCACTCTCTTTCTGGCCATCCCCTTCCTACCTCCTGACCTTCCTTCCACAAAGATTTACTGGGCACCTAGTAAGAGCCCTATTGTGGGAAGGTGATTTTTCTATTGACTCAAGACCAGCTGGTGGTCCTTTACTCCCAGGCATCCAGATGCCACCCTCTCCATAAACCCCAAATGTTGATCCATGTCTCAGATGTAGCTCTGAACCCCTGAGATGATAGATGTCTTTCTCTCAAATATTTTTTTGGTAGGAAATCTAAATTCAGCATGTCCCAAACTAGCCTTTTTATTTCCACCAAAAACCTTTTTCTCACTTAGTACTTCCTATTTTGAGTGAACAATACCATCATACAGCTGTTGGAAGAGTCCTCAAAGTCACATGCAACTACTATACTTCCTTTCCCCAGTATTAAACTGGCAGTCCCTTCAAGTCATCCCCTACAGTATTCAGGGCTCTGCTCTCCAATTCCTGCCACCCTGTCCTACTTCAAACTTGCATCCCCTCTTGACTGGACCACCATAAAACCTCCAACCATGTGTCATTGTTTCTGGTCTGGCTCCCACCCATAAATCCTCCACAATGCTTCAAAACCATAAATCTGATCATGCATCTCCTGGACAAGTTTATAAACTTTCAGTGATTCTTGAAAGTTTATGAACTGTCAATAGGTTAGAGTTGAAGCTCTTTAGCATTGCCCAAAAGATCTTTAAAAATCCATCTTTACAGCCTCAGAATCCACTCTGTGCCAGGTACTTGGTATGGATTGTCACATCTAATCCCAATGACACCTCGGTAAGGTATGTACCATAACTTTTTATTGTTTCGCAGAAGTTAAGAAACAAGGAGATGAAAGTGATTTGGCTTAGGGTCACAGGGCTACAGTGAGTCAGGAGTCAATCCCAGAGTATGCACATTTCACAACATTTTACTGTTTTTAACTTTTCTAAAGTCAACAAGTATCACTGAGCATACATGGACCTTCTGTTGGGACAGCACAGCTGTCACTGTGAGGCAGCTGCGCATAGCAGTGACTCCTGAGACATTTGCTTGGTTTGACTATTGCTGCCCTCAACTCTGGCCTGGTGATCATGCCTAAATTTCTGAATCCCTTAGGCCTCCAGTTACTCTCTGGCAAAACCAGATCCTGTGGGATATTCTGAGGATTCAGAGAAATTACAGAAGTGAAAACCTTAGGATGGAAGCCTGGTAGGTGGTCAAGGCTTGATAGAGGTAAGGTCACTTCCTGGACCCTGGTCCTGCTCCTTCCCGGGTTGCTGGCAAAGGTGTGGCTCTACTAAGAGTTTAAAAGAAATCATTTATGTGGCTAGCCATGCTGACTTCTGTGGGAGAGAATACACGAAGCAATTGCTCTTATTAGCTTTGGGGATGACAATAAAAATGGAAAAGATGATTAAAGTGGAAAATGGTCTTCACATCTGAGTGCAGTGATTCAAGATGTGCAGAAATAGAAAAAGAAAGCTCTATTTTTAATAGTCCTTAAGCCTCAAATGGAAAAGACAGTAAAAATCTACAGAAAGTGTGTTAGCTTTCCTTTCCTTTTGATATGATAGAATAGAGAAGATTCCAGTGGAAAATGTAGAAATAAATGGCTGATAGTATGTGAAATAATTTAGCTTTTTAAGAAATGGGGAAGTAAATTAATTAGGATTAAATAATTCAATGTGCTACAAACATTTATTAAGTACAATTTTTTTGCCAAGTGCTATGCAGGACATTGTGGGAAATACTTAAAAATGGGGAGGGTGTTATAATCTACTACAATTGCTTGGAAGAAATATTTAAAGTGATTTTAACTAAAAATAATCTATAATAACAAAAGCGTAATATGCTAATTAGACTGGACATCCTTCCAAGATGAAGCTGGGGCTCCAGCCGTGGAATTGAGGCAGCTGCCACTGCTGCAATGGAGGGATCCAGGCAGCCGTGGCTACAAAGGCCTACTCTTGCATGAATTTCATGCATCGGGCCTCTAGTCCTATTAATAAAAGGCTAATATGCAAATCTACCAAACGGCTGAATGACCGGTCGCTATGACGCACACTGACCACCAGGGGGCAGACACTCAATGCAGCAGCTTCTCCCTGGTGGTCAGTGTGTTCCCACAGGGGGAGCACCACTCAGCCAGAAGCCAGGGGGCTCATGGCTGGCGAGCACAGCAGTGGTGGCGGGAGCCTCTCCTGGATGTCCGTCAGTCGGACATCCCCCCGAGGGCTTCCGGGCTGCGAGAGGGTGCAGACCAGGCTGAGGGACCTCCCTGAGTGCACAAATTTCATGCACCAGGCCTCTAGTTTTCATATAAGATGGTAATAGCAATAAACTTTGCCAAGTGCTCGATTGTACCTTCACATAGCTTCTCACCTGGTCATAGGTCATACTAAGGAGTGTTATCCCTTATTTACCACATGGAAAATGAGGCTCAGAGAATCCAAGAAACTTGCCCAAGTTTGTGCTGTTTAAAAGTGGCAGATGTATGATTTGCACCCAAAGTGCTTTCTGTTGCTATACAATGCCAATGCAAATACATATCTACTACTAAGAAGTCTGCTAGGCTCATTTTAAATACTTATCAGTGCGGTTTATTTGTATCCTATTATCCACATTGGAAAAAGCTGTATTAAGCTTAAAAATAAACACATGGATAAATTGTCCATAAATCAACATTTTCTTAATAGAGTGCTATTTTTTGTTGCTACATACTATAGACTTTTCAGAAATTAACTCCTTAACTTCTCACTTATATAAAATTAATAACTGGTATTACTCTCTATAAGTTCCTACTGATTTCTTATTTGACAGCACTCTTGCAAACTTCCCTGATTTATTGATTTTGAAGTTTGGATGATTATCTATTGGAATTCCTTGCAATGGGGTATATCATGCATTATTAATATAGAGTTGAACACAACGCAGTTAGGGAGTCCTAATTTTCCCTCTCCTATCATCTCACAAACCCTGACTGAGGACCTAGCAATTTCCTACTATTTTTATATCACAAATATAGCATTTACGTAAGTGGCTTTTCAGGGCACAAAATATGAAATAAATCTGGCATTGTTATTTCCAAATATATTTCAGGATATTGCCTCGCTCAATTATAGTCACTAAGTCCACAGAGACAAAAAAACACAAACCGCCTACCTTTCCCCTATCAGGTACACTGGCTGAAAGGTGCCGTACATAAATAGCACTTCTGCTAATTAATTAGTGCTGGCCATAGTTGTTTTTACTAAACTAAGAAATGAAACCAAATAGTGCAATTTGCATTTCTTGGTGCTACTCTAGTTAAAATTAAAAAGGCCAGGATAAACTCAGCGGAAGACTGTTGCTTACAATTCTTTTTTTCTTTTTTTCTAATTACTTAAATCATCAGGTATTTAAAAAGCCCTCATATTCAGTTTGGTTGTTGGTTTTACATGATAGGGTGGCTAATTAAAACTACTGCACATCGTGGCACATTCTAGCATACAGTTTATGATTGTGAAAAGGTCACATACTTGAAAATAAAGTTCAGTTACGCCTCCCACCTTTAGCCAAATAATCACAGAAGGTGTTTAAAAATAATTCCATATAAGCCTAACCAATGGACACAGACAACAGGGTGGGGGGGGTGAGGGCATGAGTTGGGGTGTGGGGGGTAATGGGGAGCTAAGGACACATATGTAATACCTTAATCAATAAAGAAAATTTTTTTTTAAAAAATTCCCTTTCCTCTATTCCAAGCAGCTTCTTTCCTTGTCCCTGCTTACTCAAGATCGCCCATCAATAGCACCTCTCTTCCTCTGGGTGGCCATACTTACAGGATCCCTCCAAACGCCTCAGCAATGTTACATTTTTGTGGAGGGCATCAGAAAACAAAAATTCTGGCTTGAGTCTGGTAAAAACAAAATAACACAAAATCCTGGAACAATGACATTTCAGAATTGGACTATCCAGCTCAGCATCACTGGATATCTGCAGCATTGGCCTCCCAGTTAAAAGTGAAAAACAAATCCACTGTACCACACTGCTCCTTGGTTAAGTAAAGAACGGCGTAGCTGTGCATCTCCTTGGAGGGTTCTCTAAATTCAGAACTGGCATCCACTGGTCCCAAGTCCCCTCCCCACAGCCCCCCACAGCCCTTACCCATTTAATGAAACCCAAGCTGCATCTGGTCTTTTCAGAATAAATCATCATTTTAAAACAAACCTAAATCTTTTCATGCTGTCAATGTATGATTAGCCCATTTGTGTATGCATACATTCCAGTTTCTCCCATTTCTAAAAACACCCCCTCTCCCACACCTTTACTATATGTAGTTTCATAGTGCTCATTAGGACTGTCAGGACTTCTCTGTATTTTAAAGTGTTGGTGGATATTTTGCCTTTCATCTATCCAATGTGGTAGGACAACAATGATTGGTTACCCAGTATCACTTAAATTATGTCAGCTACAGATGGTAAGCACAAATTCAGTAAGTTCACAGACTCATCACACATTACTGACTTCTTTCACAAGCTTTTCCTTTCATTGACCTTTCTGCAACAGACTTCTTTCTAGTCTTAGAAGTGAAGGTAGGAAATAGGACAGCATTAAAAAGTATAGCTAGCACAAGAGACAGATACTAATGTGCTAGATTAGAGGAAGGAAAAGATGATATCAATAATTTAAAGGAAAACTTGGTTGGTGCACCTTTTGACTATTATTTCAAACAGGGTTTACTTTTATTAGTCACATTATTTTGTAAACCTTCACTATGCTTCTCAATGCCATTGTCTCATCCTGAGGAGGCTTATTTGTATTTATATTCCTTGGTATTCTAAATTTGCAATGACTTTAGCAAGAGACAAGAGTTAATCCTTATCAACTTTCTGAGAAGGCGGGAGACAAATTGCAGGGGGGCAGTCTGATGGACTTAGGGTAAGCTACAGCAGCTGACTAAAAACCCACATCTGTGGGTTCCTATCCCAGCTGCTCCTTTGATCTGCTGAAGGATCATGGGAGAAGTCATGAAAACCTGTTCAGCTTCCTCATCTAAAATTCCATATTGAGATCAGAGTAACATCAGTGAGTAGTAATATCAACGCAAAGGGCTGTTTAGTGAGACTTCACAATAATGACTGCCTGGTATGATTAGAAATATTAAGTGGTTGAATATCTTATATGAACTAATATTTAATATTAATTGAATATTTATTAATGTTCACATCCAAAAACTGAAAATATCAAAGCAGAAAGATTAAATGATTTGCCAAGGGTTGTAAAACAAACTGATTTCTGAGCTAAGTTTAAATCCATAACTTCTTG
This sequence comes from Cnephaeus nilssonii, assembly GCF_951640355.1. Taxonomy (NCBI): domain Eukaryota; kingdom Metazoa; phylum Chordata; class Mammalia; order Chiroptera; family Vespertilionidae; genus Cnephaeus; species Cnephaeus nilssonii. The sequence goes on from NC_137082.1 coordinate 59,675,442, forward strand.
CATTAATTTTCCTCACCCTATGTTACACTGAATTATGATAAAAGTAAGATTACTAATACTCTCTCACCCCTGAATCTTAACTGCCTGCATGCCCCACAGTAAATAATGTGCCTGCTGGTGAACCAAAGAAGCACGACATTACTGAAGACTGCTGAGTGAAGTTACAGGTTCCTCACAAGATGACCAATTTTCAGATAAAGAGACTATAGTAAAACATGCTCAGCATTACAGTAATACTCCATAGATTTTAAACTGGGTAATTTTAAACTTCTGCAATTTTAGCATGTTTTTCTCTGAATGTTAAACAGAATTTAGAGGGAAACTAATAAAAGTTTGAATCACTAAAGCTGTTGCCACATTCCAACCCAATATTCATTAGTACTATACAAATATGAGAAGTAAATTATTATAATTTCTTTAAGGAAGAGACTAATGAAATAAAACTAAAATAAAAGCAAAGGAAGTTTTGCCTGGCCAGCATGGCTCAGTGGTTGAGCATCGACCTATGAACCAGGAGGTCACAGTTCGATTCCCAGTCAGGGCACATGCCTGGGTTGTGAGCTCGATCTCCAGTATGGGGCATGCAGGAGGCAACCGATCAATGATTCTCTCTCATTATTGATGTTTCTCTCTCTCTCCCTTCCTCTCTGAAATCAATAAAAATATATTAAAAAAACAAAAAAACAAAGCAAAGGTAGCATTAAGTGAAAGCAGTCGCAGGGTTCCTCTTGGTCATGTGGGCAACACAGTTCTGTAATCTCAGAGAACCTCCTATGCTCACTGGAAAAAGCTTCACGTGACCCAAATTCTAAGCCCAGCTGTTTTTCTAATTTATGTCTCCGCCCTCCATGGGAGTAGAATGATCACTAAGCATTATTTTAGTTTCTGTGTCAAAGGGGCTTTTCCAAATGGACCCACCGGCTGCCAAGGAGCACACTGGAATGATGAACAGTGTTCTTGAGATGATTAATCCCTTCCTTCACCTCATTTCAGGTAGGTGTAGAATATACAGGGAATTCTATTCTCTGTGCCTATCAATTTCTGAGCCATTCACAAGTTGCTGGAGGGATCATCCTTTGCCTCTTGAGAAATTCATAGAGACCATGAAGCATCTCATTCTCATAGGGGAAAAATTAGTTGGGATAGAGTTACCATGCTCCACATGAAAATCTGTACAGGATGCTGCTGTTGGAGGTGTAATGAAGACTGGAAACATGATTTCTACAAATCCAGGTTTAACTGGTTTGATATTAAATAGTAAGTTGTTATTTTTGCTTGCAATATGCACATGGATAATTGGTAGAACACAGACCGGTAACTCCAGCCCTTGCAACTGCAGAGCCGACTGCAGGCTCTGAAAAGATAGGCTTGAAGGGTTCTGGTTTAGAAAACTTTATGCTGTGCCTCTGCATTATGACATTTGAGGTCACGTGGGGAGGCTTAATGATAAAAGTTAGGGAATGGTGGTTCTCTCAGATCCAAGGGTGGCACTTAACCCCACCCCCAACTATCTCCCAGTCTCTCAGATGAGGACAGCAAAAGTTTAGTTAGTGTATAAAAGTGCTAGTTTTATACAGAACAGAGAAGGGAAGTAAGAGTAGGCTCCTGAGGAGTGGTTGGCACTGAGGAAAAAGGCGTTGATAGGAGAACTTGGAAAAAGCATAATGGGCTAACATAACGTAACTCACACATCCACAGGCAGGAGAAATAATACTTTGGAACAAATTAGGGTAAGTAGATAAGGAAGGAGTTGGAAGTATCTGTGCAATGTTCCAGTTCAGTGACTTAGAGAGGAGAAGGACTAAGGACAATGAATCTATTTACTGCATCTGTCTCTTGGGCCAGCTAGTTGGCTGCCTCTCCCAGGTTGATAAACCACACCATAACACATGTAAAACACCTTAAAAATAACGTGTGACCTTGTTCCTAGGGCACTGCCCAGGCAGCAGGGCTCCACAGCATCGGCCATTCTAGAAATAACACAATGATACCATTGCCAGGGAGAAATACTGCCATTAGAGATAATATGAGCATGAACTTACCAGGTAGTTCCCATTGTCTATTTTCACTATACTTAATATATACAGTATATAAACATCTATACTAATAAAAAGGTAATATGCTAATTAGACTGAGAGACCTTCCGGACGTCCTTCTGGACAAAGCCATGGTGGCGGGGCCAAGGCAGAGGTGGTTAGGGGCGATCAGTCCAGCGGGGGGGGGGGGGGCGTGGACAGTTGGGGGTGAGCAAGCTGGCAGGGGGGGGCAGTTAGGGGCGATCACACTGGCAGGCAGAGTGGTTAGGGGCAATGAGGCAGGCAGGCAGGTGGTTAGGAGCCAGTGATCCCGATTGTGAGAGGGATATCTGACTGCCGTTTAGGCCCGATTGGGGGTTCCAGATTGGAGAGGGTGCAGGCTGGGCTAAGGGACACCTCCCACCCCGTGCATGAATTTTGTGCACTGGGCCACTAGTATAATACATAAAAAAATATACATACTGTCTGTCATATATATGTCAGCTTCAGCAGAATAAGCATCATCTAAAAATTACTGTCATTGAGTCAAAGTTGGATGTTTTCTCAAGAGCACTAGTAAGGGATAACTGCCTTTCTTTTTAGATGACACTTGGAATAGGCAAGATTTTGAATATATGTTGGCATGCAAGTGCTCCAATGATTGCTTTAAGAAAAATCCCTATAAGAATGCAGTAAAAGAACATTAATATTGACATATGGCACTACTTCTCTAAAGCAGAGTGAGAACACTTTGCCAGTTCATTACCCTTTGATGAAAATACACACATCTTTCATTTGAGTCCGTGACCACAAATAAATGTGGTGGGAGCTAGCCAATCCATCTCTCATTTTGTCTCAAACTGGCACTCAGAAAGGTGTTTCTCTTGTAGATTTAACGCAGGTTGGAGATCCCAGCCTCTGCTGCCAAACTACGTTACCCCACCATGCTGCCTTCATGTGAATGACCAAGTGTTAGTGTTGCTGCCTGTTAACCATTTGTTAGCTGGGGGGCCCTGAGAAGGTACTTATACTCTATGTATTGCATTTTCTCCATAATTAATAATAATAATTATTATTATTGAGAGAAATACCTGGAGCCTGCCTAGCACATAGTGATCACTCCTCACTTTCATCCAATCTTCTTTCCATTTTTAAGTGGTTCATCAGAAGAGTAACTTTTGCTCAGAAAGATCACAGAATTGGCTTTGCTTCCAATTACCTAACTTTCTTTTTGCAGTTTGTCTTGACAACAGATTTGCCTGTGCGTTGAATTTACATCCCCCAGAAGACACACTTAGGGTCTTAATAAGTCCCCAGAGCACCTGCTGGCCCACAACACAGCCAGTGGACTGCCACACTGCAGCTTGGCAAGCTTTGCCTCTTTCCTTTATCCATTATCCTGATTATTTCTTGGAAAAGGAGGGAGTAAAAACAATAGAAACTTTCATCTTGTATTATGAAAGTGGTCTCAGAAAAATAATATTGCACAATAACCCTAACTTGTAATTGCACAGAACACCAATGTAATTTTATGTTCTGTATTTGTTAATAAAATTTTTTTAATTGGTCAAGATGTTAGCTAGCAAAACATTGTCAAAAAACATAGGCATGAGTTCAGGAACACAGTAAATACAGTATTTTTAGTACTACAAACAATTAATGACAGCACTCATGTCACTTAATTTGGTAAAATAATTTTTAAGGGACCAAATTTTGAGAACAGGAGTGCATTACAAAGCACATAGACAGGACATTATTTAATAAACTAGGAGCCCAGCGCATGATTCGAAATTGTGTGGCGCTGCCCACCCTTGAGTCGCCAGTCCGGCCCTGCCTTGCATCCTGGGCCCTGCGGCAGCCGCGGCTACTGCTGGTCTGGCCCTGCCTCCCTCTCCGGCCCTTGAAGCAGCTGCAGCCACTGCTGATCAGGCCTTCCCCCAGCGCAGGCGCACGGAGGCCCCTGCCACCCGGCCCCTGACGCTGCGCACACAACCTCCTCCTGTCCAGTCTACCCATTATGGCATCCTGGTTAATTAACATATTTCTCTATTATACAGTATATACACTGAGTGGCCAGATTATTATGATCTCTGAACGCATAATAATCTGGCCACTCAGTGTATATCCTATATAATAAAAGGCTAATATGCAAATTGTCTCCTTGACCGGGAGTTCGACCAGCAGGCAGGCCGGCCAACCGCCCATGTTCCCTCCTTCTGGCCAGGCTGGCCAGACCTCACCCATGCACGAATTCATGCACCAGGCCTCTTATATATATACTAGAAGCCTGGTGCACGAAATTCGTGCATGGCGGGGGGTTGTCCCTCAGCCCAGCTTGTACCCTCTCCAATCTGGGATTCCTGGAGGGATGTCCGACTGCACGTTTAGGCCCGATACCTGGTGGGATTGGGCCTAAACGGGCAGTCGGACATCCCTCTCACAATCCAGGACTGTTGGCTCCCAACTGCTTGCCTGCCTGCCTTCTTGATTGCCCCTAACCGCTTCTGCCTGCCAGCCTGATCACCCCCTAACCACTCCGCTGCCAGCCTGGTTGATGCTTAACTGCTCCCCTGCCAGCCTGTTTGCCCCCAACTTCCCTCCTCTGCCAGCCTGGTCACCCCTAACTGCCCTCTCCTGCAGGGTTGATCACCTCCAACTGCCCTCCCTTGCAGGCCTGGTCCCTCACAACTTCCCTCCCTTGCAGGCCAGTTGCCTCCCAACTGCCCTCTCCTGCTGGCCATCTTGTAGTGGCCATCTTGTGTCCACATGGCGGCAGGATCTTTGACCACATGGGGGCAGCTAATTGTGTGTTGCAGTGATGATCAATCTGTATATTACTCTTTTATTAAATAGGATAGAGGCCTGGTGCATGGGTGGGGGCCAGCTGGTTTGCCCTGAAGGGTGTCACAGATAAGGGTGGGGGTTCCCTTGGGGTGTGGGGCAGCCTGAGCGAGGGGCCTGTGGTGGTTTGCAGGCCGGCCACGCCCCCTGGCAACCCAAGGGGAGGCCCTGGTATCTGGAATTTATTTTCCTTCTACAATTGAAACTTTGTAGACTGGGGCGGCAGCCATTTCTGTGGCAGTTAATTCACCTTCTACAATTGAAACTTTGTAGCCTTAAGCAGGTGAGCCCGGCCAGGGTGTGCGGAAAGCTTTGCTTCCCCTGTTGCCACCGGCAACCCTGGCCTGCTCTCTCAAGCTCCATTCTGCCGCCATTTGTTTGAATTTGCTTACCTTCTATAATTGAAACTTTGTAGCTTGAGTGGAGGCTTAGGCCTGCAACGGCTATGGAAAGCTTGGCTTCCTCTGTTACCTGGGAAACCTTTCTCTCTGTGGCTGAAGCCATCTTGGATTGGGGTTAATTTGCATGCTCGCCCTGATTGGCTGGTGGGCGTGGCTTGGCTGGTGGGCATGGTCTATGTAGCAGAGTGATGGTTAATTTGCATATTACCATTTTATTAGAGAGGATACTGAGTTGCCAGATTATTATGCGTTCAGAGATCATAATAATCTGGCCACTCAGTGTATAGATGCTATAGAAAGTAACACAATAATTGGAGGTCAAAAGAAGGGCTCAAATTAATTCTCTGTATTCTTTTCCTCTAGATAAAGAACTCTGCATAATCTAACTTCTCACCAAATCATACTTTCCCCAAATACTTCCCATAGTATGTCAGAGAAATTCTTTAGCAACATATAAAATCCTGGAAAACCTAGTTGCAGCCTTTTCCTTTAGGTAGAAACTGCAAAAACTAGCTAGTCTCACCACTCTGAAAAGCAATTAACCTTGGCATCTTCAACATGATAAAAATATTAATAATGTCACTGCAATTTTTATAATTTAAGAGCAAAGTTTCTCAGTCATTATAAATGGTGACACTCTATTATTAATATCTGTGCACATTAATTTCTAAATATCTAATTTCAAGCAATTCAACAAAATGAAGGCCTAATATTTTCCAGAATGCAAATGTAATCTGACTCCAGTGTGCTCATTGGCTCTCATATTTGTTATTTGAATAAGATCCACGTTGTCCCCAGTAGCTCCATGGGCTCATACTGTGCAGTGTAGAACTTCCATTTTTTAATGGATTTCTTTTTCTCATGGTGCAATGGGTTTGAAATGAGCTTTGGAAAGAGGGAGAGAGAGGAAAGGGAAGGATTTTTTTCTCCCAGTAGGCGATCTGCTCATAAGGAGGAACAATTTCAAAACAAATTTTGTTGTGGAATATGTATTGATTTGTTCTTAAATTCTCAATATGCTACATATTAAAGAATAGTGGTTATGTGACGTCAACACAGTTGGTAATCTATTTGGTCTCCATCGATGCTGTGATACTTATTCTCCTCCTGCAGTCGGTCTCCCGGGGAAGGAGATGTGGAAGGCGGTGGTGGCAGGAGCCCTGCTTTTGATCTGAGGACTCTTTCTCGCCTGCCACAGAGAGAAGGTGTCCTTTGTGGAACTCCTTGTGCTCTTATTCCTGTGGCATCTTCAATATATACCAGTCAGCACAATGCACGGCCCCACTCTAATTTGGTTGTCAGTGTAGAAGAATTCTGATAAAAATCTTACTGGCCCTGGAGCAGTGAGATGCCACTGAGGCCATCAGTGCCTGCATTGCATTTTTAAGAATTGTGTAGAAATCCTGGTGCATTTTCTTGGTAGGATGGATTCAGTAGATGAATGCAGCTGTTTCTTGAAAATTCTGGTAGTGGATTGAATTTATTCTGTAACTTTGATGGAGACACTGACTCTCATCCTGGGGAGCAGCACACCTTCCTGTACAGTAGTCACCCCTTATCTGGGTTTCAATTTCTGCGGTTTCAGTTACTCCTGGCAACAGCAGTCCAAAAATATTAAATGAAAAATTCCAGAAATAAACAATTCATAAGTTTTAAATTGGACGCCATTCTGACTAGCATGAAATCTCACACCATCCACTCCATCCCTCTCAGGATGTGACTCATCCCTTTGTCCAGCTCCTCCTCGCTGTGCACGCTGCCCAACCATTAGTCACTAAGTAGCACTGTCTCAGTATCGCAGTGCTTATGTTCAGGTAACCCTTATTTTACTTAATAATGATCCCAAAGTGAAAGAACAGTGATGCTAGCAAATTGGATATGCCAAAGAGAAGCCGTAAAGTGCTTCCTTTAAGTGAAAAGGTGAGTACAGTTCAATAAGAAATTTTGAAAAGAACACATTCCTATATCTTTTGCTGCAGTATACTGTTGTGATTGTTCTATTTTATTATTAGTTACTACTAGCCCTGCACACGAATCCGTGTGCCAGTAGCCTCTCCATGCCCGCTGCCCAGAGGCTCTCCGCGGCCCAGAGGCCGATCTGTGGCTGGGCGCGGAATGCTTGTCTTGTCGCTGGGGAGACAACGCAAGAGTTCCACACCCCAGCCTGGCCAGAGGCCCATCCATGGCTGGGTGTGGAACACTTGCCTCATCGCCAGGGCGACGAAGCAAGCATTCTGCCAGGCTGCTCACGCTGCCCGCTCTCAGCGACCGACCCCCTGAGACTGGGGGACTCTGGCAGGCTGAGAGGACTGGGTGCCGCCATCTTGTGGCTATGGGCGCTGCCATCTTTGTGATGGAGTGATGGTTAATTTGAATATTACCCCTTTATTAGATAGGCTTGTTATTAATCTCTCACTGTGCCTAATGTATAAAATAAACTTCATCATTGGTATCTACACTAATAAAAGAGAAATATGCAAATTGATCATGCCTCCATGACGCCCACCAGCCAATCAGGAGTGAGTATGCAAATTAACCTAACAAAGATGGTGGGTTGATTTGCATACACAGGCGCAGAGCAAAGACTGAAGGCTCTGGCCTGAGAGAAGACTGAAGACTGAAGATGACTGAAGACTGAAGAGGATTGGCTTCTCCGCTGCAGCCGGAGCGAAGGCCTGGGTCCTGGGTGCCGGAGGAAAACCGGTGCTGGCAGCCAGGGGAAGGAAGGCCTATTGCATGAATCTTCATGCAATGGGCCTCTAGTGTATATATATAAGAAAAAACATGTTATATATAAGATTTGTACTATCTGTTATTTCAGGGGTCCACTGGAGGTCTTGCAAAGTATTCCCCCAGATAAGATGGCAACACTGTATTTTGCTGGGAGTGAAGGACTCAGTACCTGTGCTCATGAAAGGTGTCCCATGGGGTGCCACACGATAGCTTTCACTATATTACATTAAAAATTCCTGGCTTTGCAGGATAAGTGTTAATAGTGTGGACAATGAAAAGCGGCAGCTGGGGCTATGGGAACAGATATCCCAGAAATACAAGTTGGCTACTCTATCTCATTAAACTTTGATGGCATATATTTGGCCACTGAGCTCTGTGCTTGATTACAGATAGACTTATTTTGTGGTTTCTCAAATACCATAGTATTCAATGTCTATTTTGGAGTTATTTGGAAAGCAATTGTAAGTAGTTCCAAAAGTTTACTAAGAACTTAGAGAAACACCTGGTGATGACTAAAACATTGCTTTTTAAGTCAGTTTCACAAACATGTTTTCTTTTAAAAATGATGAATATAGATAGATACTGAGAACATGGTATTGATCAGAAATTCCTATTAACTGGCACTATCACGTAATCAATAGAATTGAAAATAATGTTAAATGATGGCTCAGAAGTGTAGAAAGTCTCTGGAGTGCTTTCTGAATCATAAAGCAATAAAATATGTTCAGCATATTTTCAGTATCAAATTAATTTCAATATTCAAAATGTGGCAGTTGACATATAGCTAACTTTCAATTAATTAATATATTGGATTACAATAAGTATGAATCATGCCTCCACCTTGCCAGATGCTGTTCACAATGAACAATAGGGCGTACTGCACTTTATATGCCTCTTGTGGAACAACAAACATCAATTTCCACACATTTAAGCAATGGCAAAAGTAAACAAGGTCAAATAGCTTTATTTGACCTTTGCAGCTGAAAGGGCCCTGGGTTTACAATAGTCATACATATTTTTTCACATCTAACCTTCTGAGATAAAAGAGAATCTCAATTTAAGTTTTGCAAATAGCTGACTCTTCCCTTACTTTGCCAATAGAGGAGAATTTTCTGTTTCAAGATTCAGTGAGCAAGTAGGCTAATGGGCATAAAGAATTCTGACATCATTAGTTTTTAGAGAAAGAACAATTCAACAAACTGGAAAACATACCGCAATGGCCCGAAGTTGGGCTATGCAAATTTGATGCCACAGAGGTGCACACTAAATGGCCAGGCAGAAACCATTGCAATTCCAGGGGAAAAAAATCTGTCCATTTACACTCCCTACAACAAATTTAATATCTGGAAGAATGAGTCCAATGTTTGAACATGTAATTATCACCCTGTCTTTTTTAATTATGTCTTCCTATTTTTAAGTGGTATAAAGTGATTTCTTATATATTTTCAGCTAGTGTTAGTTCTTTAAAATATACTATGCTGAGATAGTTAACACGATCTATAATTTGTTTATGTGTATTAATATAAAACTGCTTGCATAGGTGAAATATAAATTTGATAAGGCAATAACACTGTAGAGAAAGGGGCAAGGAACATGGTTCCACAAATGCTATAAAATTCATTCAGTACTGAGTGTCCACGCAGAACTGGCACAAGCCAGGCCCAGAGAATGCAAAAATAAGCAAAAATTCCCAGCCTCTGACAAGTTCAAAGTGTAGCGGGCATGTTAACGCCCTGCACAATAAGGGCAGATGAGCTCAGTATTATGCGAAAAGTGACTGGCGGAGGAGGCACGGCATGCAAATGCCCCTGCAAAGTCTGACTAGGTCCACCTAGGCCAGTCCTTCACAGACCTCTTGCCTGTCTGACAGGAGTCTGGCAAGGCACCACCTAATTTCTTGTATAAAATATGTTTTCTTTGATTTTTTTTTTTATGAGAGGGAGGGAGGGGAAGGGAGAGGTAAACAGAAACATCAATGCGAAACAGCAATTGGCTGCCTTCTGCACGCCCCCTCCTGGGACTGTGCCCTAACTGGGAAATAACCGAACATCCCTTGGTGCATGGGACAACGCTCAGCCATTGAGCCATACCGGCCAGGGCAACACTGTCTCCTTTCTGATGCTGCTCTTAAAGTCCCCACTCTCTCCCCGCCTTGGAGACAAAGGCTCTCAGTGCTGTCCTGTGTGTGCCCATTCTTAGCCCAACTTTCCCACTAAAACCTCTCGAACTCCATCTTTACAACATCATGTGTCTTGGAGTGAGAAGTAATGGGCTGAGGCACCTGACTCAGCCTGCATCTTCATGGTCTTTTTGGCGAACACACTGCCTCATTCATCACTGTTGCTCCAGCTCCCTCACATTAGGAGGCGGTACAGGGAGGTGGCCCAGGGTATGGGCTCTGAAGCAAGATCTGGGTTCAAACCTTAGCTCCATCATTGTTAGTTGTGAGCCCAGTGGTACATGATTCAATTCCTGTACCTTAGCTTTCACTCATCTGTACAACCAGCCACCCCCAACACAGGATTAAGGCGATTATACCTGAGAATCCCGGTAAATGATTTAGCATACGCAGTACTCATATTGTAAGCTAATCCAAACAGTCAGCAAACTGCCTTCTTTTGCCCATATCCCTCTGCCCCTGCCCTTCCCCTGATGTGCTTCTCCTCGCCCTTCAGAGGTGCCCTCGCTGGCCTTCTGGCCTCCCATACTGCTCTTCCCTGGCACTCACCTCAGCTGCAACCTTACATGGGTTTATGCCACTCACTCTCCCTGGTCCGTGAGCTCCATGACAACTAAGACAGCTCTGCTCTGTTCCCTGAGGTCTCTGCAGGCCTAGAATAATGCTGGGCATGCACAAAGATGGCGTTCAACGACGAAATGAACAAACAAATGGTGTGGCACCACTGAATGGTTCTGTGGAAATGCCTCAAGGCCCCTGCTTAGGGAGGCAGCCCCAAGTGGGTGGCTTCAGCCTCTTTCCGCTCCCAGCAGCTCAGCTTTTAAATGTGTACTTCTAGGTCACCCCTCTACCCCCAGGACTCCATTGGAAGACACTTAAATATAGTTTAAAAACTACTTGTTTTCAACATTCCTTCCAAGGACTTACATCTTTTACCTCAGGAATCTATGAGACAATAGGACCAGATACTTCTACACTGTCTGTTTTTGAAGAAGCAACTCAAATCACACATCTCTCCTATTTATAGTGAACAGTTACTTCACCTTGGTATGTATATGAAAGAAACAATTTTAAATACTGCAACTTTTCTAAGAAATTATCTAGAGGTAGTTAAAGAGGTGTTGACCTTTGGTGGAATGGAGCCCCCAAAGAAAATGTCTAATATTTTGGCATTCATTCCAAGATTAATTTCTATTGATTAGTGACATCTGGTAATATCATGCTCCTCTCACCCACACCTTCAGATTACTAGGCTTCACACTTGCTAAGCACTGCACAGAGATGTAGGATTCGAAGCAGCTCAATTCATGTTCTGCATGGCCTATAAGACCATCACTTGAGCAGGTATACTTGAAAGTAAGGTTTCTTTCATAAGTAAGGTGTTCAAGAAGGAGAATTTTTTTTGGGGGGGAGGTGATTTAGAAAGATTTTTCAGGAAACATTCTTAATATTAAAACTAAACAGTAAACAACACTTAAAGATTGCTTTGAAAACTTCTTATTCCTTAACACCTATGTTCACAGAAGCACCCCCCCCCCCAAAAAAAAATGTAACCTAATGAAGAAATAGCCTCTGATTTAGCCAAATGCAGCCCATCACCTGGTAGATGTTGAGGGGACATATCACAGGAATAGTGGCCGCATCCAGATCCTCAGACACTCAGGGAAGGTCCCTTCCACTGCATTTCAGAATGTATGTGTGCAACACAGATGACTAAACTGTTACTCTTGGCCTCTTCTCTGTGTACAGCAACTTGGTGGCGTTTTTAAACATTCCAATATAAACTGTGAAAGTAATTGCTTCTGCAAGTGTCCAGAGGAGATTATCTGAAGGTGCTTTTATCAGCAAGGCTGAAAACACCTTGGTATTTCAGGAAAGCAGTAATTTCCTCTATTTTTGTATTAAAGCATGGTTTGGGGCAGATATGTCCATAATTCTTTAAAATAAGAAAGATTCTAGCTGTAAAATTCATTAATGGTAAGACAGCAATTCTGTCACCTGCAAGGAGAACTTTCTGGCCAAGCAGAAAGGCACTCTTCTTAATAAAAGGAAGCCTGTCATCACACAGAATAAGGTCAGAGACACTGACATGGCTCCTGATTCCAGACTTCCTATTCAACACAGAGCAAAATTAGCAACATTTCTGCACAAGTTTGCTTTCATGTTTAAATGAGAACTCAGCAGTGGTCAGAGAGAAAGCAAGTCACACAGCATCCCGAGCACCCCCACCACCATAGGGGCCCAGGGGCGCTGAGGCACCCCACCCAGGCAGGAGGTTACATTTCAGGTGTATTAATCCATCTCTGATGAAGTTACAGGGAAATGTTTGAGTATTGGTCATACCTTCCTATATGTGCCTTTAAAATGCCCTTTCATATTAATTCTCTCCTTTGATCCACTCAACTCTCACTTTTAGAAGTAGAGAAATGGTCTCCATTTCACAGTCTAAATGGCTGAGCCCCATCAGGCAGTGAGTTTGTGGTTCGGCTTAAAGTCAGCTCTCCTTCAAATGGTACCTCAATTAAAACACAGTTCCGTGAGTGTATCATGACCAAATAGTGTTTTAAAGGGAAAGAGTTTTGAATTTGTGAGGAAAATCTAATCTGTATCTCTAAGCTATAACAGCTGTGTGACCTTGGACAAGTCACCTATCCTGCAACTCAATCACCTTAACAAGAAAATGGTAACCACAATCATTTGCAGGGAAATTGGGCCAATAAACATAAATCTGCTTTATAATATGCAAAGTGCTAGATGAATATGTTATTATCATTATCACTATCATAGGGAGCATATTAATAAAATAGGCATTATGTGGTGCTATTGCTAAGAAATGTTTTTTAAAAACAATGTCCTTTTCAAAGTTACGGAATAAAAACTAGGCAACATATGTAAATAAAAACCTACCACCACTGAAGATTTCTTTAAAGCAGTGGTTCTCAACCTTTCTAATGCTGCGACCCTTTAATACAGTTCCTCATGTTGTGGTGACACCCAACCATAAAATTATTTTCGTTGCTACTTCATAACTATAATTTTGCTACTGTTAATGAATCATAATGTAAATATCTGTGTTTTCCGATGGTCTTAGGCGACCCTGCTAGCGGTTCTCAACTTGTGGGTCGAGACCCACAGGTTGAGAACCCCTGCTATAGAGCCTAAGGCCATCGGAAAACACAGATATTTACATTATGATTCATTAACAGTATCAAAATTACAGTTATGAAGTAGCAATGAAAATAATTTTATGGTTGGGTGTCACCACAACATGAGGAACTGTATTAAAGGGTCGCGGCATTAGAAAGGTTGAGAACCACTGTTTTAAAGCTTCATTTTTCTAAAGGCAAATAAAAGAAAAAGTGTCATCAGAGTGGCTACATCTAGAATAACTCAGGACTCTTCCCTATTTTTTTTTAGTTTAGTTTCTAGTTTCCTTAAATACTTGTTATTTTATTATTTATTGCCTCATAATTACTTTATAATCTAATTTCTGCATATCAAAATCACTGGCAGTCAAAATTTGAAGGAAAATGGCATCATCTAAAATTATTTTAAAAAGGAAAATAAATCAAAGAAGAAAAGCAAAACAAAACATGAGTGAGGCATAACAAAACATAAGTGAGGGAGAACCATGTAAATAATAGAAGAAACTGTTGTCTTGTTAATAAATAAAGTCTACAACAAAAATGATACTTGATGTACCCCCACAAGGCAGTGGTAACTATGGCAACAAGAAGAGATGCAAAGCACTCAGTCAGTCAATCCAATACCTAATTAATATACTAAGTATATTTCATGTATATTTTCATATGAGACTGAATTATTTTATGCCCCTTATTGATGTAAAATTACTCACTTTAATAGCTACTCCTTTAATTTATAAAGAGATGAAAATTTCTGGGTCTCCCAACTAATATACTAAATAAAAATAACTTTTAAACACACAACCCATGAACCAGGGTCAGCAACAACTCTCATTTTCTATCTCCAAGTAATGATTTTTAAGTCCAAATAATTTTAGTTCAGAAATCTAACAGGACAACTGTCCAATGATATAGCAAAGAATAATATACATATATTTAAGACATCAAATCCTAATTATTTAGACACAAAGTGTTTGATATTACTATTTAAAAGTCTCTCTCTTCAATAATGGAATGTCAAAATAGCAGTGCTGTCTGGGTAGAGAAACCCAGGCAATCTTTGGCTACAGGCCTCTTAAAGAAAGCAAAATCCACTGCCTCATTCCATCACTCATTCCAATCCTTTGAACCTGCACTCCTATCCAACCCTTTTGCTGGATCCTTTAGAACAATCCCTGAGCTCTTCTGCATTGACTATACCCTTATGGGGTATAAATCCCAAGTCCAGGAAACTTTTCTCATAAAATAGGCATGTTCCCTCCAAGGAGACTGAGTATCAGGGCAGTTTTTCTGTGTGTTTTTTCCAAGTCCTCGGTACCTATCATCAAGGCAAAAAGGTGCCTCACAGCACTGACCTGTTGGAGAGAAGCAGGGGCTCCCTCCCTTTGGTCCTGGATACATTTTAGAGGTAGAGGTTCTCTGCTATAGTCAGAGACATTTCCCTTTAGCACTGAAGTTGGAGACAAGAAAGAGAGGCCTGGCAACACCCTGGGAGAAATGTATAAAGGAGAGAAATGCTTTATTTGGGGTGCCCTCCACCCTCCTACACCCACACAGCTCTTACGAGTTCATAGAACTAAGAAAGGAAATGTCCACATCCCTCAGATCTGACACTGGGAAGAAGCTGAAGTTATTAGAATTTCTTAGGACATTCCCTGGGATGATGAACCTAGAATCTAAGAATCTAGGAATCCCGTTTTGGTCCTGGGGAATGAATGCTGTGCAGTGCTGGAACCCAAAGCTGTAATTCTATTCCTGAAAAAAGATGCTTCTCTGCTTGCGTCTGGGTGGCCCACTCTCCCACAGCTCTGAACAGTGAGCAGGTTGAGGACCCACAGCAGCGCTGGTGTCTGGTCACTATCCCGTGACAATGCTGAAGGGACCAGCTATGCTTGTGGACTGCAGTGATTTGTTGGGTAAAGCTGCATTCTGAGACAGCCAGAGACGGGGTCACTGTGGGCAGGAGGATGTGTCAGAGGCAGATTGCAGGTCGAGAGGGTTATTTTTGGAATACTCTGAGGAAGCGGATGGCGTGGCTGCCCACACTGCACCAGGGCTTGGTGCTGCGGGATATAGTTTTCAGAGTTGTCAGTCCCTCAAGCCTCATAACTAAAAATAAGTATCTACTTATTAAAGCAGATTTATTTTTATTCAGACTTTTGTATTTTTGTACTATTACTTCGCTTCAGAATTGATTTTTTCAAAATATTTTGTCTACAACGCTTATAATTCTGCAAAGTCCATAAGCTATAATCTATGCCTTGATTCCAAGAAAACTGGCTTTCTCACTTCCATGTTCTCTGGTACTTGCAGAAAAAAGAGTTTACATTTAAAGAAGGGCAAAGGAAATTTTGGGGAAGAAAATATAGAAGAGATTAAACACTAAGCTGAAAACAACACTCACCATATCCTAGAAAGGCAGTTAGAGGCAGCCAGACCCTTCCCTCACTCCCAAGAACTCTCCACTTGCCCAGAGCCTTGTGCGCATTGTGAGGCAGCTCCCAGCAGGCCTGGGGGTGTAGGTGTTTCCGAGCATCTGGTGGTGAAACAAACTAGTCATTCAAATCTCAGCATCTCCATAATTTATAACTCGACACCCCTGATCACAGCTGGTCTGTAACTTGGGATACAGTTCTCTGTTCCTAACTTTTTTTTAAAGCAAAATAAAGTTAACTCCCCTTTTTAATAAGAAATGTTTGTTATATTCTATTCAATCTGAAAACTCTTACTATTAATATTCTAACTGACCCCTAAAGAAAACAGCAGAGTGGCTGCACAAAGGTATGGTACGAATAGATGCCGTCTCTATCATTAGTAAGAACCGGCACGTCACTTAGTTGTCTTACAGCAGTACAGATGTTATCATAGCTGTTGATATTTTTCTAGACTACAATTGAGGATATTCATTATGAACTCTTATTAGGTTATCAGTCTCCTCTTGCTTAATTGTCAGAATATCCTCCTTGAGTTAATTGTTGGTACCAAGCTCCTGCCCTTCGAGTCATCTTTTAGCCCAATACAAATAATTTCCTTCATCTTCCCAAGAACTCCAGTTTGTCCCTGTCCCTCTACATGGCCCACATTACCACACCAAATACTGCTGAGTCACTACAAAGATGCTTTAAAAAATTACTGTGTATTTTTTTTTAGGTTTATAGAAGAACTAGAGGCCTGATGCATGAAGATTCGTGTAAGAACGGGCCTTCCTTCCCCTGGCTACCAGCACTGCCTTCGCTCTGGCCAGAGCTGCCTTTCTGCCTTCCCACGCTGTCCAGAGGCCTGGAGGGGCTGGGGCAGTGCGGAACGCCCCCAGCTGCTGGGTGCCTGTGTATGCAAATTAACCTTCCATCTTTGTTGGGTTAATTTGCATACTCACTCCTGATTGGGTAGTGGGTGTCGCAAAGGTATGGTCAATATGCATCTTACTCTTTTATTAGTGTAGATTGAGCAGATAGTGTGAAGGGTTCCCACATACCCCCTCACTCTATTCCCCAACCTCCCCAACAGTTTGCCTTATTAATATCTTGCATTAGTGTGGTTCATTTGTCACAAATTATAAACCACTATTGACACATTATTATGATGAACTAAAGTCTATAGTTGACATTAGGGTTTGGTCTCTGTGTTATATTGTCCTAGGGGTTATGACAAATGTATAATGCCAGGGCTTCAGTTTCCTCTAGGGTACTCTTACTTTCCCCTGTTGTTTTGGGGCTTCTTAAAGAAATCCCTTAGAAACTCCTTCTTAAATACAGCCTATGTTTCTGTTGCAATATGCTATGATCATATTGGAGCCCTACTGATGTGGAGGTCAAGGTATTGGTGAGGGGGAGTGTTCTCGAGTTTTATTATTAAAACCAGTTAGTTTTTTAATGAGCCGGAGTCTTGGGACTGTGACCTTCAGAAGAGTTTCTTGGCCTTTTTTCCTTCCTTCCCTAGTGTAAGACATATGGCTAGAGGGAACTAGAGCTGTCTGACTTTCCCCTAGTAAAGGCCCTGGTAAAGCAGTTTCCCTGAGGGCAGGACCTCAGGTCTCTGATGTATCTAAGAAGAGTTGTTGCTCAGTTTGTTCAGCATTTTTCCTGTTGTGAGGACAGGAGTGATGACTTACAAACTCTTCCCATGTCAGAATCCTGACCAACAATCTGCTTTTAACTGTAATGATTCTCACGAACAAACAATGTCAGGAAGAAGCCTGCACAGAGCCAATAATGAACTCTCAGAAAGAAAATCGACCCAAAGCAATCTATAGACTCAATGCAATCCCTATTAAATAACAAGGGCACATTTCACAAATACTAGAACAAATACTCCAAAAATTTATATGGAACCAAGAAAGACCCCAAATAGCCACAGCAATCTTGAGAAAGAAGTATAAGGTAGGAGGGTTCACAATACTGGAAATGCAATAATGAAAATAAGCAAACCATGATTAGGATGGATAATACATAATGTTAGCAAAATAAGTCAGACACAAAAGGGTACATACTGTATGGTTGCATTTATCAAATGTTCAGAACAAGGACAAAGTAAAAACTGATAGTGACGGAAATCAGAAGAATGATTATCGTGGCAGGAGCGGGAAAGTGCATGGCACAAGGTGGGACTCGAGTTAGCTTCTATTTCATGACCCAAGTGGTGATTAAATGGGTGTGACCTCTTGTGTACCTGACTACAATTTTCACTTAAAAGAATCTAGCGGTGTATATGCACCGACTTAGAAAGGTAATCATAACATGCTATATCAGCAAGTAGAAAAATAAAATGAATTATAGATCTCCAATATAATATAATTGTATATTGGTAGAAAAAAACCAACAGGTAAGTTATTATATCCAAAATAAATCTATAAAGCATTTATTAACAATGCTTATCTCTTGCATTTTTGCTTTATGAAATTTTTGGATTTTCAAGGAAGTTAGCAATTAGTTACATATTTGAGTCAAAAAATGTCCAGAAGTAATAAAGAAATAGTTTTCTAGTTAAACATTCCACACTTCCACATGTGTCTCCCTGGAGTGGCACAGTATGGCACCCCTGACAGCATATTGTCTGTGGTACCAAGGAGCTGAGTCTTAGCTGCTCTGGTTCTAGCGTTCTCTCAGGGACAGAAGGGGAACAGGTCCTCTACACGTAAAGTCAATGCACCTTCATTAGCCTCACTCAACTTATGTTCAAAGGAACTTCTGTGCAGGTCCCTGTGGAACACTCATCAAGCAAAGGTAAAAACCCCAAAGGCCACTGCACATTCGCCCAACTCAATCCCAGAGAATGGATCCACTTGTTCATGCACTATTTACTTAACAAAAGGCACAAAGGATCACTACCATTTGCCATGTCTTAGGTGTGACACTCAATAAGCTTGCCTGCAAACCTTTACTTAGACACACCCCAACTTACTTCTGTTAATTTCACTACTAAATGGCCTTTTAGATAATCATTTTTCTCAACCAATTTACATTATAAACTAGAGGCTTGGTGCACAAATTTGTGCACAGGTGGGATCCCTCGGCCTGGCCAGCAATCAGAGTTGATAGGGGCCGCAGGAGGTAGTCTAGTGGGGGGAGGGACCGTGGGAGGTTGGCCAGCCAGGGGGAGAGATCACGGGAGGTTGTCTGGCCATGGGAGGTTGGCTGTGGGAGCACACTGACTATCAGGGGGCAGCTCCTGCATTGAGCGTCTGCCCCCTGGTTGTCTGTGTGCGTCATAGTGACGGGTCGACCCGTCGTTTGGTCGGTAGCTTAGGCTTTTATATACATAGATTAATTAAAACTTTCTGTCACCTAGTTTTATTTTTTTTAGATTAGTTTTACTTATAGATTAATTAAAACTTTCTGTTACCTAGTTTTAACATGAATATGTTATGAGAAAAAAATGTTGAATCTCTACAAAGTATATTTTTAAAATACTTAAAAAATGGGTAGCATTTAAAAAACATTTTTATTATATCAGAATAAAACTATTTAGACAATAAAGATGTTTCCAAGTAAAAATTGAAAACATACCCAATATATGAAAAACATAAGCTACCTATGTTGTGTAAACATGTGTACACAATCTCTAAAAATCAAAGTTATACTATTTTCCCTCATGTGAAAAATAGAGAACAAATTTTAGCCCATTTTCCTTAAAACAACAACAACAATAATAACAACAAAAATATATTCAAATTGATGGCCAGATCAAAAAACAAACACACACAAAACAAAGGCAAATATTTAGAAATTATGCTTAGATTTATAGAATTACAAAAAATAAAAGGAAAATATTAAATAATCATTTAACATCACAACAGTAACAGATGCTCGTTATTTTGTCCCATGCAGGTATGAACCAGAGAAAATGAACTTGTAAAATAATGAGGATTAGTCCACTATAAGGAAGAACCAGTTTGTGTGACAAAAGGCTAGAATAGAAAGCAGGTGCTAAATGAATCCTGTCCATTTTCATGGACTAGAATGGAGCCCGGAAGGCATTTTCTCAACAAAGAGGGTTATGGACCCCAGTAGCTAGCTGTGGGCTCTGCATCAGGCAGGGTGCATTCGTGCACCTCCTATGCCATTATTGCCCCAAATCTGTGATCATAGACCTTCATCATGAGGACACTGAAATGTTTAGAGAACACAGTGGATGCACGAATAAATAAACGCATATGGTTATAAATGATGCAGAAAAGAACAAGTGCATACTAAACATCTTTCCCATTATGCAAATGCATTTTGCTAGTGATCTTTTCTATTTTTACAAAGATGCTCCTCATTACTACTTTTACTATGTGAACTACAAAATTGTGTATCTGTTTTAACAGGAACATATACATAATTACTCCGTGGAGATGTTTTCAAAAGTGTCAAAATATAATGAACACACTGACACTTTTTTTAGGGCTCCATGTGCCATTCTAAAACATGTTTACAGAATGGATTAGAACATTTGTATGAGGCAGTTTCTGAAGTATCAGTTATTGATTTTATTTTTTGTAAAGTGCTGTTCCGAACCAGTTATGTCACACAGAAAGCCCTCTGGTTATGGAGAATGTGTAGGTGCACAACGAAACCCGAGTAACTTCACTGCCCTCCATTTTCTGAGAAGATTCCTTCCTCCTTTGTGGCTGAGTTCCCCACCACAAGCTGAGCTTGGGTCCCCCTGAAATGAGCAGGTGAGCTCTGCTCATAGAAGTCTCAGCCCTTTTGTTCAATGACTGCCAAGCACCCTGTTTTTCTCTAAGAAAAGTAGAACAGGTGATTGCATTGGAGATGAAGTGCGGTGTTACCAAATTGGGCTAGTTTGTTGCACTTTTGGCCAAGTCAGAAGAAAACTCACTGTCTTTTTCTAAAAGATAAACAGATCTCCTACATGTTTTGGGAGATACAAACATAAGGAACTACTATGGCTAAAGACAAAATGACACTAATTAATTACAAATGCTTCAGTCTGACCAAGTGAAAATTATTGCACTAAATTAACACAAACACCATATAATTTATTCCTTAGCTTGCTACAACAGAACTTCAAAATTATAGATCAGATTTTGCCTTAATTGGAAAGAAACATAATTAAATGAAAACATGTAGTTCTTTTTCCTATACTCAGATTTAAGTAATTAAACTTTTTTCCCATAACCTTCTTGCCTATGTTACTAATGAAGTACACTTCCCGGTTCCCCCAACTTATAAAAGTGCACTGAGCCACTTCTGGTTTCCCTCCATGCCCTCTGCAGATGGCAGAAAAAGATTCTACCACTGAGACTTTTACCTCCAAAAGCTTAGATTTGTCCTATCATGAGTGAGTGCCATAGAAATCAGAGTCTAGTCCTCTCACTTTAAGAATGAGAAAATTAAGATTCAGCGTAGTGACTAACAGAAATTATTATTCATACGGTTGGGACTAGATCACAAGTCTCTTGACTTCCAGGCAGGTTCTCCCCACCATTCCCTAGTGGAATATTAAAACCAACCAACCAAACAAGCAAGACATCTTCACAACAAAAAATATATTCTGTGGTTTTGCTAGTGTTTTTACCTCTGAAGAGATTATCCAAGTCATTGTCTTCTTTTTCTTTGATTTTCAAACACTTTGCCTGCTGTACATGTCTGTACAAAGAACAGAAATAAAACCTGGATTCATTATCCTGTGAGGCAGGAATAACTCATGACAGCAGCACATATTTAAATAGAAGCCACAGGGTAAACAATAGAGAACTAGTAGGTATTTTGCTCCACAGAAACTTCCTTAGAAATTTTTTTTCAATTTAATATTTAAAAATATATTTTTGTTCAGAAACTCTAACTTTGACATCAAGACTTAAAGGTCCTCCTCCTCCATTATTGCCAAATGCTTTTAAAACTCTCTGGAGAATAACCTCTTCAGATTCTGAGAAGGAGCTACTAGGGAGAGTAGGTGGGTAAATAATAATTGCTACAGATGATTTTAGCGCTTATTTTAATCAGAAGATTATATACATTGTGCCTGAATAACTGTATAAAGTAATTTGCTCATATTGCTGAATGTAAGAGAATGAATTAACTTTTAAATGTTCCAGTATGCTGTAAGGACTAATTTTGTAACTCGAATGGAACTTTATAAAAATTTGAGGCTCAGAGTTTGTAATGAATGTGGTAGTTTCTAAAATGAAACTTTTCCAGTGTTGCTAATTACCTAATAATTAATTTTAGGTAGACAGAACTTGAGGTAGTTGATCAATTCATCTGTAATATTTGTGATTTTAATGAAAATGATAATAGCTTGCTTTGCAAAAGTATTTTGTAATTGCACTTGGATAGCAGCTCTCTCATTTTATCCTCAGGGATAAGCCTTTGAGGTAAGCATGCAAACACTGTTTCAATTTCTTATTTAAATGAGGAATCTCATTCAGTTACTCAAACCTTACATATAAGATAAGTGACTTGTACAATAATTTAGTTAATTTTATCTATAGCTTCTATAAATGTGTTTATTATGGTAAAAATACATTCAACTTATCAGTGAGATTTTTTTAAACAATTAAGGCTGTTCCCCCGCCCCCCATAAAAACACACACCAAGAAACTGAGAAAGAATTTCTACTGAAATCCCATTTTCAGACCTTGAAAGAAGGCCCTACATAGCTACTGTGGATCACAGTAACTCCAGGTAGTTAGCCACCTGTGGTGCAATGCAGAGACCAGACCCTTAGTGTAGGAAAACCTAGCTGCATGGTTTAGCACCTGTGTCCTTAGTTTGTGACTCGGGTGCATATTTAAACTCTAAAGGTCTCAACTTCCCAATCTGCAAAATGGGTACAGTACAATTTCACTAACTGCCCTGAACAATTAGTGAAAAAATATTATAAAAAAGTATATAAACTCTTATGCATCGTGGACATGCATAAAATGTGTGGAATATTTTCATTAATTCAATGTTTATAATTTCATCATATTTTCTCTATATATATCACCAGGATTTGTTTGTTTGCATTCTTATAGGGGAGAATAAAAACTATAGAAAGAGGGCCTGAACGTGAGCAGCGAGCATCTGGCAGAGAGCTAGTCAACATGGAATGCTGAAGGTACATCGTAGGTGCAGAGTAGTAAGCTTCTCCTGGGAAGCTCATATGCCAGACATAAATTTGATGGGGCTTTTAAAAATAATGTAAAAATAAATCCACTAAATTTATTGAGTGGCTTTTTATAAACTTGGCAGGTACTACAATTAATCACAAATATGTTTTGTCATAGTTTTCCTTTCAAAATTATTACATCACTAGGGAGATACACCAAGGCAAACCCTGTGAACAGTTGAGATTCAGTTACATTTCCTGAGGGAGAGAGGTATTTCCAAGGACTCTAGATTTCATTGAACCTCATTTCATTCTCACAAAAACTCTATAGGTAGGTATAGGACCTTTGCTATTAATAAAGAAATTGAGGCTCAGAGATATTAAACCACTTGCCCATCTGGGGCACACAGTGAAATAAAGGTGGAGCCAGGACATAAACTCAAGTCTTCAAACTCCAAATCCAGTTTCCTTCAGGGAACACATCTACCATTAACCTAGGGTGTACTGAGCATTTGCAAAAGACTTTGAGATGTCACATGCGGCCCAAAAGAAAAGGAGAATAATAATAATGCCCCTGGCAGCTGGAGGGAGGATGCCACTTGGCACTGGGCTAGTCGGATTGTTCTGCAGAGGACTCAGCTGTGGCTGGTCCTGAACGAATGGGGTGTGGATGACTGATGGGCTTGTAAAGGTCTAGGGAATTAGACTGGAATAGAATGGGCATAAGCAGGATGGGAGGGAGAAGTGTTCTGGGGACGGGAATAAGCTAATCAACTTACTTGGATGAAGCATCTGTGCTGTGCAAGGGAAGAAAGATCAAAAGAATAAGCTGGAGCCAAGCTGTGGAGAGGCCTGCGTGCTGTTCTCAAGTGTTTGCACTCCATCCTGATGGCAGTGGGAAAGGCACTGAAGTGTCGCATCATAAAAGAGCCTAGTGCATACCGCCAGTTTAAATGTTTGGAGATGATTAGGCCAGTAAGGTGCCAAAGATTCATATTTGTTTGTATTTTAGCTAAAAAGGTAATACCATTGAAATTTGCACATATTAGTATTTCACCAATAATTCTTGAAGCCTGGCTTGTACATTTTATATAGTTATCAGAGCTCCAGGCCCTCTAAACAATCTTCAAAATCTTTACTAATGGTACTGCCATTGCTGCAGCAAGTCAAGCTACTTGTCTGCCTGTCCTGATGCATTCTCATAAAGGAGTGCATATGACTTAGAGGATTACTGCTTCTGTTGTGAGACCTGCCACCGTCATCCAATAATCTCTGATATCCACTGTTTTTCCTCTTGCCTTTTCCTTAGGATTTTGCTACTTTCAGTTGAAAAATGGAACTGCATGTTCTCTGACATTCTTTCTATGCTTCAACTACTTTTTTCCCCCAGTTTTTATTTTTTATTTTATTATTTTGCAATTTTTTCTGTATTGATTAAGGTGTTACATATGTGTCCTTATCCCCGCATTGCCCCCCTCACTCCCCTCTCATGCCCTCACCCCCTGGTGTCTGTGTCCATTGGTTAGTCTTATATGCATGCATACAAGTCTTTTGGTTGATCTCTCCTCCTTACCCCCACCCTCCCCTACCTTCCCTCTGAGGTTTGATGGTCTGATCGATGCTTCTCTGTCTCTGGATCTCTTTTTGTTCATCAGTTTATGTTGTTCATTATGTTCCACAACTGAGTGAGATCATGTGATATTTACCTTTCTCTGACTAGCTTATTTCGCTTAGCATAATGCTCTCCAGCTCCATCCATGTTGTTGCAAATGGTAAGAATTCCTTCTTTTTTACAGCAGTTAGTGGCTACCATTTCTGTGTTCAAATGCTAGGCCCTGAACCAGAGGCCTAACCTGTAGTAGGTACTATGGATCTTAAGTTTATGTGCTGAAAATGAAGAGAGAGTAAGTGGCTGGCCCAAAGTCACATAGTAAGCAGAAGCGTCCAAACAGAAGAACCAGAATTTGAATGTAACTCAGTTTAACTGTAGCTAGACACCTTCTAGAGCAGGAGTTGGCAAACGACAGCCCACAGTCAGATCCTGGCCACTGCCTGCTTAGTAAGTAGAGTTTGACTAGAGCACAGCCATGCTCATCCATTTACTCACTGTCCACGAAGGCTCTCAATTGCTAACTGCAGCAGAGATCTTATTGCCAGCAGAGTCTAACATACTTATTATCTGCCCTTTACAGAAAATGTTTCTGACCACTGTTCTAGAAAGGAAAAGGTCCCTAGGGCCAGAATATACACACCACATGGGACTGTTTTACACTGTTATCTTTTCCCAAAATTGCCTCGATAACTGTATTTAGTTATAGTAGGGCTTGAATGGCAAATATTGGGCTCTGACTGTCTTTTATTTTTAGACAAATTGTCCAAGTCCAATTGACATTTTTTGAGCTTTTCCTACATGCAGGTGTTGCATTCAACCAAGATGGTGCCTGCTGCCGAGAAACTGATAATCTAACAGAGGATGCAGCTGTGCATGCTGCAAACTCTCACATGAAGTAGACTGAGAAAGGGCTACAATAGAGAAATGAAGAAATCACTATGGGATCACAAAGTAGGAGGGGGATTTTCTGCTTAAAGGTCAGAGAGATCAGAAAAACCTCTCAGGAGAAGATGAATTTGAGTTAAACCTCAAAACAAATTTTACTAAGGGAAGTACTAAGAGGGACACGGCAAAGGCATAGACATGTGGAGGGTAGGGAGAGAGAAAACTTAGTCATGGGGCATGGTGTGTGAGGTGGATGTGCAGGCTGGGGTAAATTATGAGGACTGCAAAAGCTTCCCATGGACATACATACTGTATGCATGCTTCTGTGTATGTATATTTGTATATGTGAATTTATTTATAGTCAAGCAAAATGAATCAAGGACCTATAAGATGTTATCAATCCAAAGAAGGATTCATATAATATGTTTAGTTTGTAAATAAAAGTAATTAAACTTTAAAAACACTGCATTATAAAGTATCAATTAATAACACAGACATGAAAATATTTATGCAGCATTATTTATAAGTGGAAAAATACTGGAAATAACCTGAATACCTATCAGTAAGGAAATGAGTGAAATAGTTAAGACATGTCCACACTGTGGAATATGATACAACTATTAAAGAAAATGCACTGAATCCACTTGTGTTGAGATGGCAGATTATCCATGATGCATTGTTAAATAAGTAAAACATACTTTTTAGCTAATATCTTTTATCTTCAGACTTTCTTTGAGGCAGCAAACAATGCTTTTGCATGGCAAATTTATTTTTTCTTTGTGGGTACTTAGTTGTCTCTGTTTTGACAACATTTCCATATAAAAATTAAAGTCCAACACCAGATTATTTTTCTTTTGATGATAAGTGTTGGTTTATTCAAGGTGCTTTGTTCAGTCTGCTATTATATACTTGGGATAAAATATGAGTGTATTTTGTGGAAGCCTCAGAAATTAGTGTCCCTGTGTTTACCTTTCAGGAATGCAGCACCTTTCCCAATATTTACCATGATTATATAGTAATCTACCCAGTGTAGATACAAGCTAACTTTCAAAGAATCCTTAGCAAAAAATTAATGTAATTAAAAAAGAGTGTGTATCTGCACATCTGTATACATACATTAACACAGAACAGGTGTAAAAGACAATATGACAATCTATTCACACACCCACACCAGAATGCAGCATCAGAGTTCAGGAGTAGGGAATGAGAATTTATTTATTTTTTTAAAATTCTATATTGCCTGAATTATTGCTAGGAATTTTGCCATATTCTTATAAGCCTTTAACTTACACTATTTGATAGGAAAAGGTATGGGTATTATTAATGTTTTCAATGTTTAATTTTTCTACCTTTATTAATGTACATTTTCTCATTTTCCTATAATACACAGGCATTGCTTTACTTATGGAGAAAACATGTTAATGTCCTCATTTTACTATTTACAATGAATGGGAAATAATTATTTTAAAGCTAGATTAAGTATGTAGATAAGAAAAAAATACCCACTGGTGCTTGGGCAACAACTTTTTATTTCTTGAGGTGCAAGAGCACCAATGTTTGCTTTATGCAAAGAACCATGAGCATTTTAGCACACACTGTTCTACAGCAGAAGATGCGATTTAATTACTAAGAGCCTGGGCCAAGACAGGATTCCAGAAATCCAGAGATTCACAATAAATTGTAAAATGCCTTAAGAGAACCAGTTCAGAAAAGTATTTGTAAAGGTCTTTTTAAGGTATACATTGATTATTTTATAACATTTCAGCAAAACAGTAACTTTGTTGAGGAAACACAAGACTACAATGAAGTGCCAAAGGAACCAAGATGAGTTGAGCAAATGAGGGCCAGGTCCTTTCATGTCATTACAGTTTCTGTCTACACTCCTGCGCTGATCTTGACACACCTCATTTCATTTCAATTTTCAAAATATTCAACAGAATACTACTCCCTTTTTTCTTTAAGGCTTGGATCTGCTTATGGTCCACAGGATGCTAATATAGGTAACGGCTGAAAGCATTTCAAGTGTTACCCTTTCACTTCTTTCATGGCACCCATCACAATCTGTGACTTTTCTCTTCATTTATGGTTTACTTTTGTTTTACTCCTCCAACTCCTCTACCTGAAATATACTCCCTGCTGAGATGGGACTGTTTGTTCAGCTCCATATCCCCAGCCCCTAACACACCAATTGGCAACTGAAGAAGCTCCATACATATTTGCTGAATGAATGAGTGCTGGTGCAATGAGTGAATCTGCATGCCCACTGACAAGGCTGCAGGGACTAGAGTCATCTTGCTTGAGAAAAAATCCTCATTCTGCCACTACCTAGCTGGTGTGACTTTCTTATCATTAAGTAAAGGCTGAAAAGGACGAGGATGGACCAGGATTTTAGTCTGTTATGTTCACTGCTGTATCACTAGGGCTTGGAGTAGTCCTGGCATGTTGCAATTAATGACAGTGTCAACAGGAAAATAAATTCCTTGGCTTTGATATCCTTATTTCTATGTTGAAAAAGTTGAATTAGATCATCATTTGAGTCCTGCCCCATTGTGAGCTCCAGGATTGTCACATCTGAAGTGTGGCCTGGGCGGGAGCTGGTGTGGAAGGCTGCAGGCTTCCTTGTGCAGCCACAGTCCTCCACAGGCCCAGAAGGAACTGGTGTCTTGGTGCTTTGCTCACTGCTCAACTGATTAGGGTCTAATGTAGTTCCAGACGCTGAGTAATATTTCAGATAATTAAAGGTCTAACTTTCTATGTTTGGTGTAAAGATGTGTGGTATATATACACAACTAGAACTGGTAGAATTGCAAGACTTTAAAATCAACAATTTTTATAAAAATGAAAAGAAGATATGGAACTACTATTTCAATAATCTCTACTATGTGCCAGGTCCAATTATATAGCTATAACTACATCTATCTTACATCTATGTTTATCTATATATCTATAGTCAAAATCTAAGCCTCATATTTTATCTTCACTTTACAGGTAAAGAAATTGAGATTCTAAGAGGTAATGTTTGTATCTGAATCAGTCAACTTAGACTTGCTAAGTCCTATAATGAAAAAATTAATGAAAAAAAAACCCCACCCAAAAACATAATGAAAACTGTTTCCTAACTCTTTAGCAGCCTCCAATCTTTTTGAAAAAATAAGGCACACACAACACAAGTATTAAAAAGGCACATGCAGACACACATGCATAAGCTAAGAACAAGGAATGGGATCATCTCTTATTTGATCCATATCCTGGGGCCTAGGACAGTCCCTGGCACATAGTGTTGCTCAAAATCTACTTAATTTGCTGAGTGCTTATTAAGTGTCTGGCATTATATGAAGCATCAGAAATACAGAGACATGTAAAACACAATATCTAACCCCAAAAAGCTCATATGGGTTGGAACTGCTATCGAAAACTTAAAGACAGAGATGAGCCTTGGAGAAGGGAGAAGATGCAGGCATGGATAAACAAGGTAAGAAGAATGGGAATAAAAACAATATTGCAGATGATGACAAGTGGTGAGTGAGACATTGTGTAGACTTTATTCCCTAAAGCAGAGAATTTATGTGGGAATGAGTGAGAGAAAAGACTGATGCATTAAATAAAATTTATTTAATAACTTGGAAAGTTAATATGGGGAACAATCAACTAACACTATTTTAATTCTGAGAATGGACTTCAGAGAAGGTATTTATGTTGTAGTTAATTTGAGTAGTGGAAATAAACTAGTTGGCTCATGGCAGTGCAATGTATTATGAGGATCATTAGGAGTTATTCCACTACATGCCATTCTGTGATTACCATAACTTTCCCCAGCCATTTTCATCATCAATACAGGCCTTAGGGAAGTGCATAAAATTTATTTTATGGCAGACATTAGGAAAAAAAAGTGATCTTTATTAGGCAGTTTCTTGGATCTTCTCAATAGTAATGATTAAATATGACAGGTATTTTAACTAATGGTGGTTCTAACAATTGTGTGAATTAAAACATATGAAACACTGCTCTGGGGAGGCAAAAGAAGTTATTAAAGAATACTTAGGTGGGTTGGAAATGCCAGAAAGAATATGTCCTGCTCTGCCCTGGAGAAGCTAGCTAACAGAATAGAGGGAGAGGTGGGGGAGTTGCATTTCAAAGTAATTTTCTTTATGATAAAACTGTTTTAATAAGTATAATTGTATTCCATTGTTGTAGATAGAATCCTTTAGTATATTACAATGAAATGTGTTCAAGGTTATGTACACTAATAAAAGAGAAACATGCAAATTGACCGTACATCCTCTATACCCACAAGCCACGCCCACCAGCCAATCAGGAGTGAGTATGCAAATTAACCCAACCAAGATGGCTGCGGCCACAGAGCGAGCAGGAGGCTTGGGTTTCCCTGGCAATGGAGGAAGCCAAGCTTCCCACCTGCTCTGGCCGGCCCTGGCCTCTGCTCAAGGCTACAAAGTTTCAATTATAGAAGATAAATAAATCCCAACAAAAATGGCGGCGGCCATGAAGCTGGAGAGAGCAGGAGGCTTGGATTGCTCCTGGCGATGGAGGAAGCCAAGCTTCCTGGAGGGCCCTGGCCTCCACTCAAGGCTACAAAGTTTCAATTATAGAAGATAAATAAATCCCAGATACCAGGGCCTCCCGCTTGGGTCGCCGGGGGCTGTGGCTGGCCTGCAAACCACCACAGGCCACTCACCCAGACCACCCCGCGCCCCAAGGGAACCCCTACCCAGATCCAGGACACCCTTCAGGGCAAACCAGCCGGCCCCCACCCATGCACCAGGCCTCTATCCTATATAATAAAAGAGTAATATGCAAATTGACTGTCACTCCAACACACAAGATGGCTTCCCCCATGTGGTCAAAGATGGCTGCCCACATGTGGACACAAGATGGCCACCACAATATGGCCAGCAGGGGAGGGCAGTTGGGAGGGACCAGGCCTGCAAGGGAGGGTAGTTGGGGGTGATCAAGCCTGCAGGGGAGGGAAGTTAGGGTTGACCAGGCTGGCAGAGGAGGGAAGTTGGGGGCGACCGGGCCTGCAGGGAAGGGCAGTTGGGGGGGACCCAGGCCTGAAGGGGAGGGTAGTTAGGGGTGACTAGGCCGGCAGGGGAGGGCAGTTAGGAGCAATCAGGCTGGCAGGGGAGTGGTTAGAGGGTGATCAGGCTGGCAGGAAGAAGCAGTTAGGAGCAATGAGGAAGGCAGGCAGGCAAGCAGTTGGGAGCCAGCAGTACTGGATTTTGAGAGGGATGTCTGACTGCCCATTTAGGCCTGATCCTACCGATCCCAGATTGGAGGGGGTGCAGGCTGGGCTGAGGGACACACACCCTCGTGCACTAATTTTGTGCACTGGGCCTCTAGTGTTTGTGTGTGTGTGTGTGTGTGTGTGTGTGTGTGTGTGTGTGTGTGTGAATAAACAGTTTGGGAAAAACATAGTTAAGATTCTTCCCCTTTAGTATTCTGTTTTTACAAAATAAGAAATAAATGCATCATGAGATGACCTTGAGAATCCTAGCTAGCAGCTGAGAGTAGTCTACATTTAAACCCAGCCAGGCATTTTCAAAGTCTTAAACTGTCATTCCTTTGCCAGCCTTAAGTTAAAACATGTATAGGATTTGGAGTCAGGAAGTTCTGGATTCTAGTCCCAACTTTTCTACTGATTATCTGTGCGATCTTGGACACTTTGATTAACCTCTCTAATCTTAAGATGCCTACATTGTAAAATCAGAATTAGAACACTTACCCACACAAAAGATGGTTGTGACGATGAAATAAAATGAACAGGATGATGTATATAAATTGTTTAGCACAATGCTTGTAGCCCAAAGTAAGTGAATGATGTTCATATTTTTGGTGTTACTATTATTAATTTACTGAACTAGGAATACTCTGAGTTTAATCAAAATAACTATGTTTGGGTCCCAGATCAGCTACAATTAAGGATTTTTACTCCCTCACCTAAATGGCAATCCTATGATGATAGTAATTTCTGCTTTGACTAAATCACAAGACTATAGGAGCTCCAAAGTTAATGTATGTGCAAACTATAGACTGTTAAACAAATTAAAGGCTTTTTCCTTCTAGAGTACATACCCAAAGAAAAGACACTCAAGCATAAAGTCATATGCCTCTATTTAATGCACCATGAATACACCACTACTCCGTTAGTACAAGGGAAAAGGAATATCTACATAGTTTTTCAGTAATGATGACCTATTGTGAATCTACTCTTTAAAGTTGTATTAATATGTAGTCCTAATGCTATAAAGGTTAATTTTGTAAACATCTATTAGTATATAATCCATTCAAGTTTAAAACTTGACTCTCTACTAAGAAAATATGAACATAAATAGACTATTTCTACTACAAAATTATGGAGACTAAATGTTTACTAATAGCTCTCTTCAAAGATTAACATGAGAACAAACATACTTTTTAAAAAGAAACACAAAACTGGGATGCAGTTAAGAAAAATCCCTTAAATTGTTGGACAGCATGTAATTGATTTTGGAAGAATGTCAAGAGTTAATTTTACATTTTGCATGTGAATTACATGAAGTCTGGAATTTCTAAGGTGACAAGTGTTGCTTGTATGAGAAATTATAGAATTCCTGTCCAGAGCTGGATGGATGGATTAGAGGCCAGTGGAAATTATAACTCTAATTTACACTAATTTAGCTCTCATGCTTATGATTGGACATGAACCAAGTAAAAATTATTTCTTGCCATGTAGAACAGATGGAATTTAAATATTCTCCCTGACCTGCACCTGATATCTTGGGTTAGAGGAAAAGTTATCTCAGGAAATTACTACAAGAAATCTGAGGGGGACTAAAATATACTTTATCTTCTTATAATTAGAATACATAGTATTCCTTGTTGATGTCCTTGAACTCCTGCTGGAATTCTAGACTATGAACAGGGTGTCATGGATCTGGGGGGTAGTCACAGTGGGCACAACTGCCAATACTGTTTATTTAAACACTGTTATGATGGTTGGTTAAAAGTAAAAGTGAACAGATTGGAGTGCAATGATAGCTTTGGTCTTGAGATTTGAAAGCAAAATAATATTTAAGAACTCAAGATGTGTGCCTCTACTCCCCTTCCCCATCCAGCTGCTTGCACAGTTCTGTGCATACATGAAATAGGATTTGATAGAAAAGGATCATGTGACTTTTTGCTCAAACATCAACTAACCTTCTCCCCTGTTTCTTCTATCTGTAGTAATTATGCTTATCTGAGCTATTTCAGTGCAAAGCCCCTTTAAAATGATAAAGTGCATAATAATATATTGAAAAGAGCAACTTCCCAAGGGGAGTTCAAGACAGGGGAAGCCATATATATCTGTGCTGAAAGTAAAGTTTAGCTCACTTCAGAGATAATACAACTTTGCAATTATTTTTTAGAATAGTTCAAAGATCTGCTCAGTCTCTATGGCTGTTGACATTGAGGATTAATGACTAAAATATGTACAAGAGAGACTGACTAAGATTTTAGTGGGGAAGAAGATAACAGCATAGAATAGCAAGGGTAAAGGCAAATAGATATATGGAAATAAATAAGCATTGTTCCTTGGAAAACAGTTTAAAAAATTCTCCCTCAACTAGAAAATGGGAAGGATGTTCAAGCTCTCAGCTAGAGTTGTAAACAGTGTGGGTGTGAAGCACAGTGAAGAACAACTAGACCTGTGAGGTTTCAACAAGAGGAGTGGGCGTGTAACAAATAAAAATGCAAGATACAGCAACAGAAATAGAGAGGCACGCATATCCATAGCACATAGATCATGCCTTAGAGGGGAGCTAATCTGCAGTCGTGTGCACAAGGGTCAAAAATCAAAATAAGCCATTTAACAAAAATGAAATGCCACACAAATTCTGTATAACATTTGCATGAAAAAAACACAAAACACAAAACCCACAGTTCAGAGTGTAAAATCCACAGTCCAGGGTGTGAAAGTGTACCCTCCCGATGAACAGGCCTCCCTTGTAGGGACTGAAGGTGTAAATGGGCAGAAAGCTGTTCCTGTGCAAACTCTGCTCCCACAGAGAGGCAGGCATGTCTTCCCTGTCCACCTGCCAAGTGAAAGGAGCGAGGCTTTGGAGGGTGGAGACACAGCAGCCCTCAGCAGAGCTCTCTCAGAGCTGGCAGAGGGAGGGTCCAGTGTCACACAAGGGCTTGGACATGACTGCCTTCTGCCTGCAGACGGGTTTGAAAACACCCACTTCCCGCTCCTCCTCTCTTGGCTCCATTTCTGCCTGGTTTCCAATGATTTACTCAGTGCTGGATGTTTCTGGGTTTATTCTTCACAGCACGGAGAATCGAGCTCCTTTACAGAGATGATGTTATTTAGAATATTTACTAATTTAGGTTAAAAAAAGCCAAATAAGGTTCTTTAGAAAATGATTATATGTAAATAAACATTGGAACCTGATACTTAAAATGTAAATTTATATTTCAAAACAAAAGGATGATATGTTATCAAAAAATCAAAAGGAAACTATTCAGAGTCAGAAGAAATCATATCTGAGGTACATTTGGATTAAAGATGACAGAGACGAGTTAGCAGGTAGGAGAGGAAATCCTGATATAACTTGCTGAGTACAAATACTAGGCCTTGTGCCAAAAGAATCATTTCTATAAAATGAATCCAAAGAATAAAAAAGTTGTCAAGGTAAAAGGAAATCTTACAGAATTTTGTAAAGGAAATATGCTTTCTATTGCTTATATGTAATATATACATTTACAAAGAGATACAGTCATATTTTGATAAATAAAATATTTTTAAATGAAGATAAAATGAAATATTTTAAATGAATTCTATGAGCCAGTGATCATAATAATTCCCAGAAAGAAAAAGAAATTTTACAAAGAAATGTGATGAATTATTACTATTAACAAAATTGTTCTTTTACTATTCTACATGGTTTACTTTCTGCTTCACATATCAAAAGGTTCCTTACCTGGGCTGACTGTTCACCTTTTCATGTTTTCTGTTGAAGTTCAAATTACAGAGATTTTTCAATTTTAAATGTGAAGAGTCTGATTCCAAATTTGCCTGTGTTTTTTCTCTCACACGATCATGGAGTGTTGTCTCCTTTTTCAAGTTCATGTCCGAATACGGGCAGCCAAAAGCACTGGTTTGTAATAAAATGAGAGCACAGTTTGCAGTGATAAATCAGTGACCATTGTCTTTGGAACAGACATACATCCAATATTTAAATACTGAGTAGACATTCTCTTTTCAATAAACATACTGAAATAAGTTTATTTTCATATTGTCCTTGATAATATTTTCAGATTCTAGACACTAGTCAGCTGAGTATTCTAGGTGGATTCATCAGAATATATGATTTTTACAATTTGGGAAACTTAAAAATCTAAGAACTACATAAATATGAGCGATGAAAATATTATAGAAACACGACTCAAAGTTTCCTCCAAATCAGACATAAGCTGATTTGACTATTTATATAGACAATACTATGGTTAACTAAAATATTTCCCAATATCAGAGAATATTATGCTTTTGTTTCTTAAAATTTACATATCCAGAAATACTATATCTGGATTTGGCTTAATCCTCCTGAAACTTGCTATGAAGTTATGAGTGTGAATGGGAAGGGGCACCTGTAGGTGCAAGAGGAGAGACTGCAGTTAAGGCTGAACCCTGAATGCTGGATGTGGCTGGAGCCTAATGTCAGGTGTGGGCAGGAGGATTGGTCAGGACAAATGATCTGGCTCTTTCAATAGGCTGACTGACTGTCGCTGTTAGACTTCTGTGTGCACACTCCTGTCTCCAAAGAGGCCCCAAACCTCTGCTGCTGTTAGGAATGGGGCAGCCACAGTCAGTGGAAGCACAGGTGCGACAGAGGTCACCTGCACACAACCCTGGGAAAACATGCCCTGCTGGGGCTTCAGGCTTCGTTTCTCTCCAGCAAAATGAAATAGAATCCAACTCATTATGGTTGTTGTGACCATCAATCTCAAGCTCGCTCGCTCTATCTCTCTCTCTCTCTCTCTCTTACAGATACACGCACACACACACACACACACACATATTACATGGCAGCTGCTATCATTATCACAGTGTTATCCACATCTAGAAAAGCACACAGTCAAATGCATTAATATTTAGGCAGTTGGTTCCTTTATAGAAATTCATTTCCTATTTAGTGTAAATTTGCTGATACATGCTGCATAATAAATTCTTTCTGAATATGTGAAAGTTTTCTTTTGTGAGTTTAAGATCATGATAAAATCAAGAACAAATGCAGTTTTCCCTCTATTTTAGACTGAGTTTCCCAGGGGGTGCCTATAATCAGTCTAGCCTCAGAGGGTTTGTAGTACCAACCTACATCCAGAATTTGTGATGGAATGGTTAGGATGACACCAGCTGAGCCCAGCATGTCTGGGGAAAGCTGTACTGACATCAGGGTGGATCAGCAGCCTTTGCTACAGAAAGAACTGTCTCTTTACATGCATTTTCTATACTTTTTAATAATTGCCATTGATTTTTTAGTTTATTCATTCATTGATTCAACAACCCATTAATGAGCATCTGCTACATGCTAGGCAATTTAGAAAATATAAATCTAGTAAAGCTAAGACATATATACCAATGAATACAATTTATAATAAGAACAAAATAGCTACTCTTATTGAGTGTATACTATACACCCATTACAATTCAAGGTGTTTTACACACATTATTTTAAAAACTTATTACTAAATACCCAAATATATTATTAGTATTATTTATTTTACAGGTGAGAAAACAGGCTCACATAGGATAAGCAACTTTCCTAAAGATGATGCCTGGACCTTTCTTGGGAAGCTCCAATAGTGATCACTTAATCATTAGCACCAATCAGGTGAGCAGAAGTGGGACAAGGCTTTGAGCACCACCAAAAACGAAAAGGGCATAGGAAAGATACTTCCATAATTCTCATAGAAAGAGTAGCTGAGGTAGGTATTTTCAGGGAAAAGCAAGTACTTGGTTTGCCACAGCTCATGGCTAGGGGGACAAATGCTAGCATATGCTGTCCTTGTGAGGAGTGGAGATATGATAAAGTACTATTTCCAGTGACAGCAGGGCAGGCGTGATCTCTTTAAGCTGCAGCATACAAGACTTAAGGAGATTTTAGAGAGAACTTTCTGCAGTGAAAGGTGAAAGACTAACCTAAGGGAGATTGGGAAATGTTTATTTCAGTCACAGCTGAGCTTTCATTAAGATACTATTACTCAGAAGCTTTGCTGTTCATGTAACATATTCTCTCAATTTGAGATTTTTTTAATGACCATTATTGTGAATTTTTAAAATTTCAGAGCATCACTCCTCCATGATTCGTGCTGCATGGTATTAATGCTATCTCTTCCTAAGACTTATTTGTCCATAGTGTAGAGTGCTACCATAGACCCTCTTGCTCACTACTTGCTTAGGTTGAAAGAACTTTTGTTTCCCTTGATCTTTATTCATAAATCAGCTCCTTTGGTCATTTAATCATACACCTATTTCCTAATTTCCTTCTAGACCCTCTTCGTCACTTGGGCACTAAGGTATGAAAACTATATGGAACTCCCGAGTGTCATTAGAACAGAATATTTCCTAACTCTGGGAGGCAATGTGTGTGAGAACATATCTCCAGATTATATGAATCAGAATAAAGCATAAAATTCAAAAGAACATATTAAATGACAAAAATATACTTTTCAGAAGAAATTCTGGGGACCTTAAAAGAAGATAATGATGGGATACCAACGAATGTACAAAAGAAGCGGGGATGAGGGGCTTTCAGATAAGGGCAATTTTCCAGCTGGTCGCTGCGAACAGTTCCTGTAGGCAACCCTGGGCTTGCCTGCATTCTTTGCAGAGGGACAGTTGTGTTAAAGAGAGCATTGCAAACGCTGGCCTGACTGTGCAAATGCTGACCTTTACTCATGTGTATGTGCATATGCCCATGCATGGGAGAGCGTGAATGATCTGTGTAAATCTACACACAGATAAAGAAAAAAAACAAGTGAAGTGATATTCCTAGGTATGATAAAACCATTTAAAATTTACTTTTAATTTAGTCAAATATTGAGGGAAATGGTTCTTAAGATATACTGTCTTTAGAAAATTATTGACATAAGCTGAAATGTCTATGACTAAAAGCTCTGTTGGTCAAGGTAAAATGTCAGTTTCTGACTGAGAAGGAAACTGTATATTCAAATTCCACTCATTATAGATGGAGACAAGCATGTGTAAACACTGCAGGCTGAAGTCCTGAGCAGCAAGGTCCTGTGGGAAACATGGTTCTTCAGACTGAGCAGACCATTTCTCCTCTCTCCTCAGTTCCTTTCTTTGTAGTTTTTGGGGAGAGAAAGACAGCAGGAACTGTTAAGTTGACCCACAGGAAACTGCAGTCTTAAAAAGTCAGATAGTAAAATATCAGGAATTTCATATGGTTCAACTGAGTAATTTATTAAAAAATGTCAGCTCCACGCTCATCAATAGCAAGGCAGAGGAACAGAGGGTAAATGCTAAACAAGCAAAAAGCTGCTAGACAGTTGCAAACTTTTAACAGAGGTTTTTTGATGGATCTAAAACTGAGATCCAGGCATCCTCTTACTTCATAAGTATGAGGAAACATAAAAATGACTGCAATGAAAATACTGGTTTTGCTTTTCAGAATATTTAAGTACTAGTAGCCTTGTGCACGAATCCATCTGCCAGTAGCTCTCTGCAGGGCTTGGCCGCTCCATGCCTGCTGCACAGAGGCTCATTTGCGGCCGGGCGCGGAACGCTTGCCTTGTCGCTGGGGCGAGGAAGCAAGCATTCCGCCAGGCCACTCACGCTGCCCGCTCTCAGCGGCTGCCCCCCCAGGACTGGGGGACTCCGGTGGGGCTGAGAGGACTGGGCGCTGCCATCTTGTGGCTATGGGAGCCTCCATCTTCGTGACGGAGTGACGATTAATTTGCATATTACCCTTTTATTAGATAGGTTAATTTTTAACATCTGAGGATAAATGAAAAAGTAAAAGTAAACTATCAGTATATTCGTTTCCTTAAAAAACTGCCCTGTACTCCTTTGAAGCTCAGCGTTCCTGACTAATGCTCCACATTTGAGTTATAATGAGGTTGGGGGAGGCAGTGGCATGAACAGGCAATGCTGAATCCCCACTTTTTGTGGCAGGCCCAGCCTCTGATTTCCCATTTCTTCCTTTCAGGGCAGGGGTTTCTGGCTCTACAGGTTGGTGCAGTTTCCCCATATTCTCAGGATCAATCCTGATCTGAGGCTGGAGGTAAGTTGCTAAACCCACTTGTTGATTCTAAAGTCCGAAGGTCCAAATTTGAAGCAGGACCCGGTTTTGATACCTGTGCTCATGCCTTTTTCATGGGACCTACTCATCATTATTGGCTCCAGGTCCCCTAGCTTGGCATCTGCCTTGGTCCTTGTTCCTAAATGCCTCGCTTGCTGCCATGACTAGAATTTGGGGCCTTGTTAGGACTTATTTGTGTTCCTACTTTATTCTCACCAGCCCCTGCCCATGATGAGACCTCCTAATCAACCCCAACCTAGGAAGCAGGGGTCCATTTCCCAGATATTACCTGGTCAGTCTGCCATGTGCTTCTCACCCTGAATTATTCTCTATTACTGTGCTTTCCCCACTAATTGGGAGCCCTTCCTTCTTCTTGGATTCTTCTAATCTGGCCAAACCCCCTTGACACAGGATTCTGCACATACAACTATAGTATCATCTTGTATCAATAATGTGTCCATTTTCTGATACCCAAGCAACAAGTTTGGTTCCTACTTCCCTCTAAATGCCCCACTCTACTGAAAATAATGGGCTATGTCTGTCAAATCCTAAGAGATGGACAGTTTGGACCCAGAGGTTATAACTCAGTTGTCACAACATACCTAATGCTAACTTCCCAATCAGTTTGCAGTTACCTTCAGGGTGATCAGGAGGGACCTGGGCACCAAGTCCCAGGCCAATCCTTCCGGCCTGAGCAGCCCCTCCAGGGTCAAATCCTTTCTTGTTCCCAAGTACTGATTATCATTTTTCTTTCTGTGACATGACTTCAGAAGTTTAGGAAGCCTTACAAATTTAATCAGAATGGCAACAATGAAATAGTCCCTTGAGTGCTTCAAAATATAAATAGTCCCTTGAGTGCTTCATAATATAAATAAATAAAAATACAAACACAGAGGTTGGTGGGATTTCAGGAAGAATGTCAAGTCGTTGACAACCTTTCTCTTTATCCTGAAAAGTGAAATCGCCCAAAATAGGCAACTGGCCCCCAGAAGGAGCCCTGATCTAGAATAGGTCCTCATACAGCCTGAAATTGGGAGTGTATTTAGACTCTGAGTTCTTCTCTGATGCAACTAACTCACCCTTGATGAAGCCTATTGTATTTTATATTTTAGTCACAAATTTTTTATGACTAAAATATAAAATACAACTAAATAGCTAAAAACAGCCGAAACCGGTTTGGCTCAGTGGATAGAGTGTTGGCCTGCGGACTGAAAGGTCCCAGGTTCGATTCCGGTCAAGGGCATGTACCTTGGTTGCGGGCACATCCTCAGTAGGGGGTGTGCAAGAGGCAGCTGGTCGATGTTTCTCTCTCATCGATGTTTCTAACTCTCTATCCCTCTCCCTTCCTCTCTGTAAAAAATCAATAAAATATATATTTTAAAAATAGCTAAAAACAACCTGATTTAAAAAACAGGCAAAAGACCTAAATAGTCATTTCTCCTAATTCTTTTTTCCTTATAAGACCTACACAAGATGACATAGAAGAGAAGGCTCATATCTTAACCTCCCAGAAATAATGGCAGCGAGGAAGCACTGAATGGCTGGCTCCTTCAGATCATAAAAGAGGGTGCTGAAACTTCATAAAGAAAGGGGTTCGGCAAAAAAATGGGAGGAAACAAGATAAATAAATACTGCCTGCCTTGCACTTTGGCTTTGGACCCTGATGATGGCAAGAGCCCCATCCTGCTAGCAACTGCCCACATCATACCTGTTCCATAAGGAAAGCAACTCGCCTCCATCCTACCTCATGTTGGTTCCAAGTGGACTGAATACTGTTTATTCTCACTGCCATTTAAATGTATAAATATAAGTCACTTCATTTCAGTCAATATGTGGTGTTCTAAACTCACACAGTATGAGAATGTTAAACACTTTTTATTCTTAGGAAATACTGATTTCTTGGCCAAATAGTATTAAACGGCATGATAAATACTGAAATACAGATTATTGCAATTATAGAATACCTATAGTACTTTTCACATGTGACTTAAGTTGTTGCTGATTTTAAATGATTAAGAGAAAATATGCATGGTCCATGTTGGAATATAGACCAGGAAGGAAGAAGCATCATAGCATTTTAATATCTATTGAGGATGTAACACAATTTTATCATATTTTTCATAGATATGGGCACAATCCAAATGTTATATATCCTATATAATAAAAGGCTAATATGCAAATTGACCAAACAGCAGAAAGACCCGTTGCTATGACGCACACTGACCACCAAGGGGCAGATGCTCAATGCAGGAGCTGCCCCCTCGTGGTCAGTGCGCTCCCACAGGGGGAGTGCCACTCAGCCAGTCAGGCTCAGGGCTGGTGAGCACAGTGGCAGTGGCGGGAGCCTCTCCCCCCTCCGTGGAAGTGCTAAGGATGTCCGACTGCCAGCTTAGGCCTGGGGAGTGGGCCTAAACCTTCAGTCAGAAATTCCCTGAGGGCTCCCAGACTGCAAGGGGGCGCAGGCCAGGCTGAGGGACTCCCCTGAGTGCATGAATTTCATGCACCGGGCCTCTAGTAAGATTATAAGTTTCAGGGTCAACCACTAATTCCTGTGAGTTTAAAATGAGATTACCCAAGGTTTCCTTTTATCCATACTTTTGCCAACCCTTATTTACTTATTTTTTAACTAGAGGACTGATACATGAAATTCGTGCAAGGGGCTCAGCCCTCTCAGCCACGGCTGCCTCGGCCCTCGCAGCCCCAGCTTCATCCAGAAGGTCATCCGGAATGTTGTCCGGACAGTCATTCTGCTGTCCGGTCTAATTAGCATATTAGCTCTTTATTATATAGGATAATAGCCATCCTAACAGGTGTTAGGTGGTATCTCATTTTGGTTTTAATTTGCATTTCCCTGATAATTAGTGATGTTGAGCACCTTTTAAACTACCTGATGGCCTTTTGTATGTATTTTTTGGAGAAATGACTATTTAGGTCTTTTGCCTGTTTTTTAAATCAGGTTGTTTTTAACTATTGGGTTGTGTAAGCTCTTTATATATTTTGGATATTAAGCCATTATCAGATGTATGGTTTGTATATGTTTTCTCCCATTTAGTAGGGTGTCTTTTCATCTTGATGGTTTCCTTTGCTGTGCAGAAGGTTTTTAGTTTGATGTAGTCCTACTTACTTATTTTTGCTTTTGTTGCCTTTGTTTTTAGTATCATAGTCAAAAAAGTCATTGTCAAGGAGTTTTTTCCCATAAGCTTTCTTCTAGGGGTTTTATAATTTAAGATCTTACATTTAAGTTTTTAATTCATTTTAAAAATCCTCATCCAAAGATATGTTTATTGATTTTAAAGGGAGGAAAGTAGAGAGGAACATCACTATGAGAGAGAAACTTTGATCAGTTGCTTTGTGTACACTCCCTGACCAGGGATTGAACCTGCAACCTAGGTATGTGCTCTGATCGGGAATCAAACTCACACCTTTTTGGGCTTAAAGGATGACACCCCAACCAACTGAGTGACCCAGCCAGGGCAGTCTTTAATTCATTTTGAGTTGATTTTTTGGTATGGTGTAAGATAAGAGTCCAGTTTCATTTGCATATGGATATCCACTTTTCACAGTACCATTTATTGATGACACTATCTTTTCTACCTTGTTTATTCTTGGCACCCTTGTCAAAGATCAATTAACTGTATATACAAGGATCTATTTTTAGAATTTGTTCTGTTCCATTGGTCTACATGTCTATTTTTATGCCAATGGCATATTGTTTTGATTACTATACCTCTGCAATATAATTTGACATCAGGAAGTGTGATGTCTCCAGCTTTGTTATTCTTGCTGAAGATTGTGTATCCATAACAAGTTATTGTGGCTATAGCCATTTTTAAACATTTTAACTTTTAACTTTTTTGCTGAAGTGACTGATAAATTACCATTACAGTATTAGAGTATTCTGAATTTGAATATATACTTTTTATTAGCAGTGAATTTTATACTTTCATGTTTTCATGCTGCTAATGCCAATATCAAGATGACATAGGTGCTAAAAATATCTTACAAGAATTGGAAAGCTGCCATAATAAAAATGCTTCATGACCGGCCAGTGTGGCTCAATGGCTGAGCATCAACCTATGAACAATGAGGTTATGGTTCGATTCCTGGTCAGTGCACATGCCTGGGTTGTGGACCAGGTCCTCACTGTGGGGTGTGCAGGAGGCAGCTGATCAATGATTCTCTCTCATCATTGCTGTTTCTCTCTCTCTCTCTCTCTCTCCCCCTTCCTTGAAACAATAAAAAATGGAAACAACAACCAGCCCAAGATATACAAGGAGGAAGAAAACATAGGGAATGCACCACTGTGTTGTTACTCGGGTCTTGAAGTCTCTAGCTTGTCTACTTCCTCCTCTCTACTTTTCAGAGCCTTCATATATTTATTTTATATATAATGTCTAGGTATTAGTGGAAATAAATGAATAAAAATATTATACTCCATTGTTCTGGAAGTAGAAGGCCCTAAAGATCCTTTTAAAAGCTCCTCCAGGACAATAAACCTTTCTTTACTCCTCTTTTAAAGGAAGAAATTTTTCTACTCAACTAAAGCACCAAGGGAATCCTGAAGTAGTAAACGATACTTTCAACAGGGCAAACTGAGTTTCAGTCCCCCTTCTACCACCAAGCCTCACCTCTGCAGATCTTGGCTTTCTCATAGGTAACATGAAGAATAGCATTCCATTCACTGGGTCAATGTAAAAATTGCATTGAATGCAGAATGCGAATACAATACCTGGCTTATGTGCATCCAATAAAGGCTATTTCTTTCCAACCCTAATTTATCCCTCTATAATTCATAATACTGTTAGTTACAGGAATTCAATTTTCACACTGTAGATGCATTTCAGAAAAAGGAGGCATTATTCCCACCCCCTCTTCTACTTGTTATAAATGTATGTTCTTAGAACCAAGTTGAAATTCTTTTGCATGGCATTCAAAGACAGACCCTCTTGATCTGACCTAGCCACCTTTCTAAGCCATCTCCATCTTCATGACCTAAGCTCTGGTTACATCAGAATAATCAATGCTCCTTAGATTTGAAACACACTTTCCAAATTTTATGATTATTTACCTCATCATACTGTTATCTATCTATCTATCTATCTATCTATCTATCTATCTATCTAAAAGCCTAAGTGTCCATCTGACCATACGACCGGTAGCTATGACATGCACTGACCACCAGGGGGCAAATGCTGAACACAGGAGGAGCTGCTGTGAAGTGCACTGGCCATTTAAAAAGAAACAGCACCACGGACCTGGCACCATCAAACCAACACTCAGCTTCCCCCATGTGGGACACAGGTCCCGCCACCACCCCTGAGCAACACCCTACCAAATCGCAGCCAATACTGCTGAGACCCCATGGCTCAAAATACGGCCCACAGCCCAACCCAGCCCGGAAACAGTCGCTGTGGGCACCGGGTAATGACGTCATGTAGCAACTCCTGGCTTCCTCTCCCTAGCGACTAGCCTTCTTGGAATTTCTTTAGCTCAGGAACCCAACTTGCTTTATAGCCAGGGGTGAACATTTTACACTTTAACCAAATGTTTGTGAAGCATTTTCCCATGCCTCATCTCATTTGATCCTCACAGAAGTCCTAGAGTAGGTAGATAGGAGACTCAGTAGAATCCTATTTTTCTTTTCATTAGCCGGAAAACAGATTTAGAAAGTTTAGAAACTTGACCCAACTGAAAAGAAGTAAG
This sequence comes from Cnephaeus nilssonii, assembly GCF_951640355.1. Classification (NCBI taxonomy): domain Eukaryota; kingdom Metazoa; phylum Chordata; class Mammalia; order Chiroptera; family Vespertilionidae; genus Cnephaeus; species Cnephaeus nilssonii. Next base: position 59,719,789 of record NC_137082.1, read on the forward strand.
AAATGCTGGAACTTGAAAGTGATTTCAAGTTTTCTCACTGTGCAGAATATAATCAAACACTGCTGGAGTTAAATATTTTACCCTTTGTTCTCCCTGCGTGATCTACAATAATAATCTGCTTCATGTTGATATTTACTGCTGTGTTGCTGACAATTACCTGAAAGAGAAGTTGGGGTGCTTCACTGGGCTGGAAAAAGTTTGGCTAAATCAGAAAGCAGGTCTAATTAAGCAAGTTTATTCTGTATACTAGTATGTAAAAGGCTAAGTTGACTCTCACATGCACAATACATATAAAGCTCTTGCTCGCGCCAATTTCATGCGTGTGTTTCGATCTGTCATTGTTGATAGTGAATTTGGTTGACACATCTATTATATATAAAAGGCAAATAGTGATATTAAAATATTTTCTTCTAATTAATTTCCTTTCAATGTGCACAAATCAGTGCACCAGGACACTAGTTTGTATATACCCATCTTGTATACTATGTTTCCTGAAATCAGAGGCCATAATTGTTCATATCAGTGTGAACTGAAAAAAAATTGGGGCTACCTTATATCCCAGCACTTCAGTAGCATATCAGTTTCTAAAGAAATAACAGTCATCTACACTAATAAAAGAGAAAAATGCTAATTGACCATTCCTTCGCTACGCCCACAGCCAATCAGAGCAAGTATGCAAATTAGCCCAACAAATACAGCGGTTAATTTGCATACACAGGCGCTGAGCGGCCTTGGTCCCGGGAACATCCTCCGGACCCATGCTGCTCCTAGCCTGTAGGCCCGTGTTTAGGCCCTGAGCGGCGGGGGTCCCAGAACGCCCTCTGGCCACTCAGAGCCTATGAGTGCAGGTGCCAAGCGGCTGGGGGTGGGGCGGGAATGTCACTGTGTCACCATAGTGATGTGGGGACGTTCCCGCCCCACCTGCAGCCGCTTGCAAATGCTCCAGCACCAAGCGGCGGTTTGGGTCCACGCCCCCAGCCTGGGGTCTCAGGCTGGCAGCAGCGTGCGGACCCACATGGTGACTGGGCCCCCACCCCAGCCTGGGGTCTCAGGCATATAACCCAGAAAAAAAGACTTGAATATCGCAATCAGCACAAAAGTTTCTCTCAATCTCTTATCTCACTACCTTAATCAATGTCCCCAAACTCAGCCTAGTGGGATTTTCTCTTTCCAGGGCCTCCTTTTCACTATCCCAGATTGAATCCTTCCTCCTAGAAGCTGCCTCTGTCCTTGCAGAAAGATTAGTTTAGCCTTTTCCACTTTTTGCCATCTCTACCCATTGTCCAGATAAAACAACAAAGACCCAACTGCAGAGGTGGAGAACCTGCCCCTTCCTGGAGAAGATTTAGCTCTGATCACAATTTAGTCTACTAGCTCCTGATGTGGTTTTCAAAATATTCATAAATTTGAAACTGATAAAGACTAGAGTGCATGCCAAGAATATGAATGCTGTTGGCACAGAAATAGTAAAGAATTAAATGCATTTTCTATTTATTTTTATTTCATTGGAGTCATTTCATTACTGTCTGTTCTAATACCAAAAAGTCAAGTCCAACGTACGGCATTTACTTGGTAGGCATTAGGAAATACCTCTTAATTGAGTGTGTACAAAATGTTATCTGAACTTTTCTGTAATAGGTAATATTTTCAGTAAACTGTGCAGGGAAGAAAAAATGCATCATGAGTAAAGGTTGAAGTTTGTGTGTTCTGTGTGTATGTGTGTGTGTGTGTGTGTGTGTGTGTGTGTGTGTACTCTTTCCTCTAAAGTATTTTAGTGCATGGTTACTAGAAACTTCGAAGGTATAAATTATTCTGAAGGAATGTTATATATAGTATACTGAGTAGCAAACTAATGGCCTTTAAAATTTTATGCTGAAACAAGCTTAGTGTACTAAGTAAGTAATTTATGTAACCTATGCATGGAGAGGAACTGATGAATAGAATCTGCAGTTTAAAATTTTCAAATAGAGTACTACCTACATAGTTAACATTAAGCAGTAAATTAAACAAAGTAATTAACATGCTATATTATTAATACAATGAAAACAAAATTACAGCAATAAGTCTGTATTTCTATTATGACAATGAACATTTTTGCAACTATGTACAAACTGTTTTCACCATTTTCATTTTAATATTTTGGTTAAGTGGTATGAACATGTCAGAGATGATTTTATAGCTTAAATTGGCAAGTGCATTTTCATTTGGAATATTCTAGTGTGAAATACACTTAATTTCTGCAAAGGCCTTTACAGTACATTTTCCTCTTTTTATAAATCAGCATTGTTTTAAGATAAAATTTTACTGAGAAGTATTTTTTCTGGACAGTTATCCATAGGGCACCTGGAGAGTAACTGAAGTAAAAAATGCTCCAAGCATAATTTTTAAAATCATCCATAGGCTAAAGGTATACATTTTGGCTATAGATCATAATGAAATAAATCCATCTTTTGGATGGCTTTAAATTCAATATACTTAATTTCAATAAAATTGCAAAATTTATCTGGATATGCATGAATATATGTTTAGATATTTATATATTAATATATCCCCACAAACATCTAACTTTTGTGTTAAATGCTAATGTTGACTTAATGTCAACAGGGCATTTAGATGTTGTTTGGGATGTTCTTTCTTAAAGTGATAAATTCATAGTCAACTCAAGGAACCTATGGGCTCAGATTAGGAGTACAGTCTTGTGATGGAAAAAGCAAAATCAAACCAGCCCAGGTCAGACAATAAAGCATCCTTCAGCTGCCTGAGCTAAGTAGTCCCAAACACTAATAGACAAAAGAGATCTTAAGACATCCTACAGTCCCTTCTTCCCCACCAAGTGATATGCTAGGGAGGGTTTTTTGTTTTGTTTTTTGGCAATACTATAAAAATATACATTTAGATAAGAGGTGGCCTTTTATAATTTTACAGTACTCAAATAAAAATTCATCTGCAGGCTCAAATATGTATAGGCAGACTTCCTGTTAAAGAAGTTGATTGTTAATTATCTACCCTCTAACTTAGTTAACAAACCAAAGGCTATGTACTGCAATTTAGTGTGTGTAAAGCAATTTTGTCCTAATTAGAAAAAATAACCAACAATAGGAATCCATCATTATATTTTGAAGGGAGCTGTTTAAAAACAGGTTTTCCTTTGTTTTGTTTTTTAAATAAATAACCCTGAAATATTAAAGATGGCGGCATCAGGGTAATTGTGGATAAAAACAAATATCTCTTTCAAGAAAATATCATCAAACTATTTTTCTTACCATAAACTCTTCTAGAACATTATTCAAGTCATTTGCTTTAAATAATTGTTGAGAATCAACAGGTAAAATACTTTATAAAAGTTGATTGGGTTATCTAAAATATACACATGAAAATGTTTATTCTGCTAAATTTAGGTAGTAAAATTATTTTTAAAATTAAAGAGAGATGTCATCAAAACACAATTTAATTAGTCTAATATTCATGACTAGAGGCCCTGTGCAGAAAATACATGCACGGGTAGGGTCCCTAGGCCTGGCTGGCGATCAGGGCCGATTGGGGCCTTCTGGCTGCCGGCCTGGGCCTCCCTTCCCCAGCTGCCAGCTGCCGGCTGGGGCCTTCCTTCATTCCGTGCCACCCCCTGGTGGTCAGCACATCTCATAGTGAGTGATCAAACTCCCCATCTCCTGGTTGAACTCCAGAGGGGACACTTTGCATATTAGCCATATATATATATATGCACACATAGATAGATAGATAGATAGATAGATAGATAGATAGATAGATAGATAGGTAGATATTACTAATAACACGTTATGCTTCTATAGTTTTTACTCTTGTAACCCTAATTTAAGGTCTTTTTTATGTTAAATCATTCAGTTGTCACAATATCCTTATGAAATAGGGATTATTATAATTTGCATTTGACTGAGGCACAGAGAGGTTAAATAAGTCAATCAGGGTCACATAGTTAAGAAGATGTAAAGATGGAAATGAAATCCAGGTAGCCTGACATTGGGGTCCAGGCTTTTAAGTACTATGCCAAACTGCCTCTGCATTTTCTTTGAATACATTAGAGAAAATAAAAACAATGAAACACTTGGCATAATGCCTTGCACACACTAGGTACTTTGCCAAATGGATACTGAAGATATTGGTATATTTATATAACCCCTTTGGCATTGATTGCATAGAAAGAACAAGCAGGGAAATTAGAATACTTTGAAATAATTTAAGCCGCTTAATGTTTTTGAATTTCATTCTGAAATTTACCAAGTTGCTACAAAAATAGAACAAGGTAAAGAGGAATTCTTTAGAAACAAAGGCACATTCTCTGCATGGAATGAAATGTAATATGAAGAACTGGCCATCTGGATAATTTTTTTATTGGGACAAGCTGTAATTTATAAAACCCTGAGAAAGAACAAGAAAATAGAGGATAGTCTTGACTTTGTACCAGAAAAATATTTCAAAGCTCCATCCTATCATGTTTTTAAATGAGAATTTAAACATTTGATACCCACACATACACACACTAGGGTGGTATCGGCATGGTCAAATGCACCATTCCACCTAACCCTGCTCCACAAGCATCCAAATAGTGTCCTGTTTTAGTGGAGGCCAGGAGTAGGAGGAAAAGACTACTGTCTTTTAATTCCATTCACAGATATTTACAGAATGTGACTACACACAGCTATATGGGCACTATGACAACCCAAAGTACAGCAAAGACACCACCTCAATAGTCTTTATCTCAAAGATCAAAACCCAAACAAATTAAAAATCTAAAAGGCAAAAACAGTGAATGTTGTGGTTTATTGTTATTATGTATATGGTTAATAATGATGTAATCATAACAATTGGAACATTAACTTATTAAACATTAATATATAACCAGGCATTATGATAAGTGCATATCACATTATATGTATTATTTCAAAATGTAAATAAAATCTGGGAAGGGAATGTTTTCAGGAAACTGTTTTTGCTGTTGCTATTATTATTTATTAAATTAGGACTCAGGACGGTACAGAGGCAGGTTCTTGAAAGAGGACTGGCCTCAATCAGTCCCAGGGGTGTGGACAGAGACAAAAGATCGTAGGAGAAAACCAATCAGCTGGAAGGCAAGACTGTGGGCAACACTTGCTCATGATTGGGCTGTGTGTGTGTGTGTGCAGGGAGGGGTCCAAATGTCTGGCTAAGAATTTCAACTACTCAGAAATGCAGTAGAGAAAGGTCTGGAAGGTCACTGTAGCACCTCAGGCCTGAGGGCCGGCAGGGGCAGCATCTGGACAGCAGGCATGAGGGTCTGGATAAGAGTAGCAGCAACAGAGGAGTTCCTTCCTATACTTTTCTATGTTGTAGAAAAGTAATCAGTGGGACTTAAAGACTCACTAAACTCAGGAATTGTTAAGGAAAACACTGAAATCTAAACTTGTAAGTGTAGTGATAAAGGTGGGTAAGGTAGGGTTGCTGATGAAGGGGTAAGAAAGTAGTTTGTTTCTAACATTGTAAACCGCAGGCCTAGCAGTACACCTCTGGATGCATTCCGCAGGTGAGCGGAAACAGCCACCACGGAGTGAGAAGTCGGAAGGAAGATGACCTTTAGGGAGCCACCAGCAGACCCCTGTGGCTGAAGCTGAGGACGGATGCATTCTCCGAGTCTCAGCCTGCACGCACACTGCTGCTGCTTACATTTCGTGCATCTGTTAATGTTCTCTGAAAATCTTAATGTTGCCTGGAAATCTCCAGAGGTTTTGCCTACACTGCCCACTTCACTGTGTTTACTTCACCCAGTAACAAATTCTTTTGAGTCACTATTTAACCACTGACCCCCACGCCAACCTTCCCCCTGTAAATAATCTCAGGACCCGACCAAGGAAAGGACACGGTGTGACAGGCTTCCCACCCATCGGACACTCGTGGACTTCTGGTCTGAGCAGGAAGACACAGCCCCCCTGCAAGGCCACTTGCTCTGCCGTGCACAACAGGAGTACCATGTGTGGCGGTCCCTGGCCTCCGTTGTAACAGGATGGGGACGTATTTCCTTTAGGTTAAAACGGCACAAGGGTCTGTGCTTTAGTAATAAAGAACACTCTTTGTACAAGGAAGACATCACTGGCCTGGTTGGGGGAGATTCCAGGAAGGAGGGAGGACTTGGGTGTGGCACTGAGGGTAACTAATATTCAAAAAGGTAGAAAAAGTTGCTTTTGTCTTGAATTTTATCAATTACCATTAAAAAAAAGTTGCTTGTTCAAAAATAGTTTCAATATAAATGTTCCAGTTATACATTTTTTGTTGGCAAATCCATCTAGATAAGCTGGCATTTTAAGCTTCTAGATGTGTTAGTTTTGCAGTCTAAGAAAGCTGAACGAGTCTAATTTGCAGGAGCGTGGATTATTCAGGTCCATAAATGGCTCCTGGTGTGATTTATGGAACTGGATTTCTCAGCTGGAGTCACCGACTGGGAGTCCATTCTTGAGAATTAGTTGAAGCTGAGTCTCAGGGCAGATGGGTTTTTCTAGAACGTGGGAGTGTGCAGTGCTGGCTGCTTCCCTTCCCTCCCTCTGCACCTTCTGAGCCTCCTTATTTATGGTATAGTGAGGCTTTCAAGGGACTGAGTCTGCGTCCGTGGAGAAACTTGAGAAAGGAAACTTAGTGGAGGTAAATCAGGGTTTCTTTGTAGTTGACAACATGAAATCTTCTCAATAGTATTATACACTGGCCTCTCTGATAAACGTTCAATTTCTTTTTAGACCAGTGATGGGCCACTTTTTAAAGTGACACTTGATATGAAATAGGAAATTAACCTATGACTCCACTCTGGAAGTGGCTGCTTTTTCTAACAGTTTTTTGGGGACTTCAAAGTACTCTGCCTGTCCACTTTGTTAGACTTAAAAAATTGTTCAAATCTCCACTAACTCATTAAATTTTATCAGTTTGACAGTGAAATCTTTATAAAAAGTGTTCTGATTTTTGCAGACTTCAGCTCTATGCTTTCTACCCACACTTCTAAAAGGTTTACTTATCTGTTTAGACCATGAAAAGTATTGGGAATTTTACTAGCTTAGAATCTAAGCTAGTAAAATACGATTTTACTTGTCCTTGTTTTAGCTTTCAAACTACATACTGAAGTTTACAGTTAGAGGGCAGTTATAAAAGTTATATATAGTTTTTAAATTATAAAATTTCTAGTATAGAATGTTAGTAAAAGGAAAAATGTCCTACTCCCACTGCAAACCATCAACTTTTTCTCTATTTCCTTGTGGTTTTATTTTTCATATGTGTGCAGGCCTCATTCAAGTGTGTCCATGTATGTAGATGGATTTAATCATTATCACACTCATTGTCATGAGACCTGAACTACTCACTTCTAGGATAATTCCCAAATTTCCAGCACCAACGACAGCCCCATGGGCGACGCAGCGCTGACCTGCCTTCTCCGCGGGAGCACCCTCTGCTGGCCTCACTCTCCCAGGTGCACTCTCCTCTCTGTAAGCCCTTTCTGAATGGTGAAGCAACATTATTACACAGCCTGTTCTGGGCCATAGTCCTTCTGAGAGCCGGTTAAATGGCGTGGATTTCCTGGTGGACAAGTGCACATGTGCCACCGGACATGAAAGGCGGCACCTCCCTCCCCTGAAGCCACAGCCTCCTGGAAGCCCAGGAAACCCTTGGCCAGGGGCCTCCACGCACAGAAGGCCTCTAACAACCACAGCTGTCCTGACCTTTCCATTGTCTTTAAAAGCAAGAGAGATTTTCATCAGACTGACCTATGGCCCCTTTCGAATATAGTCTTCTTTCATAAAAAAAAAAAAAAAAGAAGAAAAGCAGAGGCCAGGAGGCTTTCCTGGCCCTGAGTCACCTGTCCCCACAGGCACTGTGGCCACAGGATCTGCATTTGGGACAAGTCCTCAGTGGCCTTGCACACAGTGAATGCAGGCGACCTGCTAGGCACTGGGTGGAGGGGCCAAGCACATCTCATCGTGAACTTTTCTGCCAGGCAGAAGAGATCATTGAAATTAACGTGGAGAAGTATAACTGCTCAGTGTTCGCTAGTCCTCTGCAGCCTGGAAAGGAGTGTCTCTGCTTCCACTGGGGAAACGCTTATCCAATTTATATCAGAGACCCTTATCCAAATTTAACCTGGTGCTAGAGCAAAGGAACCTTACAGTTAAACAGGCCTGGGAAGAGGGAGAGGGAGACAGAGGGGGAGGGAGAGAGGGAGGGGGAGAGGGAGGGGAAGGGGGAGAGGGAGAGGGTGGGGAAGAGAGAGAGGAGACATAGTTGATAACAATACATCTGTACCACTCATCTGTCTGCACTTATCATTTTGGAGAATAAGGAAAGCTCGGGAGTGAGAAAATGCAGTGTTGTTGCAGCATACGAGCCTTTAGTACAGAACTACAGAAGGATAGGGTAATGTGTGCAGAAATGAGAAGAGGAAAGTGCTAGAAAGATGCCTAAGTGTATTTGTGTACGTTAATCCCCAGGTGCTCTCAGGCTTTCAGGTCAATGACCTTTCTTTCTCCTCCTCCCCCTTCCTTGGCATTGAACAATAGCCAGACCCAAAAGTTAGCCAAACAAAAAGGTTGTGTTTTCCAGCTGCAAGGAAAATAAAGAGAAACTAAGAAAAGGGACAAGCAGGGAGAGGAGGAGCAGGAAAAGAGAATATACAAAAAGATGGAGCTGGAGAAGTAGAACAAAAAAAAAGAGAAAGTGCTGCAAAGGAGTGAAAGAAGGTGAAAATTCAAATGCTAAAGGTTTCTTTGGGGGCTGAAGAAAATGCTCTAAAATCAATTGTGGTGATAGTTACACAACTGCATTTACTGAACATCATTGGTGAACTGCATGACGTGAATTCTAGCTCACTGAAGCTGTTATATTTAAAAAGTAAACGCAAATGTTAAGAATTGATATATTAATATTTTAATGCACATCAGCCTTTTGGCCAACTTTATGCATAGCAGAGCTGCTCTGCTGAGGGCCTCCTTCAGGCCACAGACTCTCTTGCATGTTGAGGATCCAGGGCAGATGGCTTTTACTGTCACTAGAAATGAAGAATCTGTAAGATGAGGCTGAAAATGCAAAGGAGAGATATATAGGGGACAAGAAACAGCCTGCTGCCAGGGTCAGCTGATTCCATTTTCTAGTGTTTGAACTAATGAGCATCAGTCCTTTCTTCTGGTTCCTGAACACACTTTTAATTTGGGGAAATTGACAGTAACTAGTAGAGATGCCTACTTGCTAAACAACATTAATACTCAAATTTCTGGACTATTGCATGCACACACAGGCACACACACCTAAGCACTAGTATGGAGCCTCATGTCACTGTCAAAACAGTCCTCTTTTGTCTCTAAAATAATAATATGAACTTAAACCTGTTTTTAAAAAGGCACACCTTCCAACCTGAGGGTCCTATTCTTTTTTTTTTTTTAACTGCAGTTAGTATGCCTTCCTATAAAGGTTTACTGCGTTGGAAACTTCACATTACTAAGCTAGAAGAGTGAATGTTCATGGCTTCAGAAGTATTTAGATTGAGTGCATCGCATTTTGGAGCCTGGTGAAGTACACAGATGGTGTGCATATTCTCTTATTACACATAAGCCTCTCCCTGCTGCATCCTCTTCTCAGCCGTGTTCCACGCAGACAGAGCTAGTGAATAACTCCTCTCCATATATGCAGAAATGTCCTTTTTGAAATCTCTAAGCCCTATAGATTTCTGAATGAAATTGAGAAAACAATTCATTTTTCTGAATGTTGAGCAGTACTTAAAGTACAGTAAAATTTAAGTTAGTTTAAAAATATGGCAAGTAGCCCTGTCTGGGTGGCTCAGTTAGTGGGAGCATTTCTCCTATACCAAAAGGTTGTGGGTTCAATTCCCGATCAAGACTAGGTTTCGGGTCCAATCCCTGCTCAGGACACACACGGGAGGCAAACCGATCAACGTTTCTCTCACATCGTTGATGTTTCTTCCCCCACCCCCTTCCTCTGTCTCTAAAAAAATCAATGAAAACATATCCTGGGGTAAGGATTAAAAACAAAAATCTGACAGGCGTGTACCCTCATTATTTGGAAACTTAAATAAGTATATAATGTCTAGGACTTTATAGAGGTATTTATGATAAACAATGGTTTGGGGAAAGAATGTTCTCAATTGAATATAAATTAATGAAAAGTAATCTTTAAGATGTATGACTGACAAAATAGCTTCTTTTTGATTTTTAGTACATTTAGAAGCAATCAAGTTATGCAGCAAATTAAGGGGAGAAATTGTTCCCGCTGTCTGAGAATGCACATGGTAAGTGAAGAATCTTTCCATAATGTTTATGCTCTGGGCTTGGTTAGCTCCCTAGCACATCAGAAGAACACAGCAGATCATCTGTCCTTCATATTTAATTCAGTTTGTTTGCACACTGCATCCTTTACTCAGTGTTTCCCAAAAAGCAATTTCAGGAAAGATAAAATTATGAGAAAATACTTTTCAGAACTGGATGTGCTGATAACAAAACAAAGGATATGGATAGGAGTCTTTGGAGAAATAAAAATTACTCTCCTGTTTTGTTCATGTCTAAGTATTATCTGATTCGTATCGAAGGTTAACATATTCATGCACGCAGATGGGAATTGCCTTCTCTGTTTTTGAAACTGTGAGAGAAGAGAACAAAGACTCAAAAAAAAATAAAAAGAAAGAAAGTATATTCAAGATTCCAAAAAGCTATATTGTATAACCACAAAACCCGATGAAGCTTTGTTGCATTTAAAGTAAAACTATGTGACTGAAGGGATATGTGGGGAAAGAGCAAATGAAAAGCAAGGATAATTAACTTCATTTATAGAACACGTCACTTCCAAAGTGCTGAAATAATTACAAATAACTATTTAATAGTGGCTCTCATAGGTTCCTTAGAGTCCTCTGATTGTTACTTTTTTATTTGGTAAATACAGACAATAGGAATATAAAAGGATCTCTCAAATATATTCATTGATTCACTTGTTCAAGAACACTAAGCCACTGCCTTCCTCAGTTCCATTCCTAGGCAATTTTCTTTTCCTGTCCTACTAATAATGGACAACGCAAAGACAATTTGAGTTTATTGTCATAATTATTTTTTCAAAAACTGGATATTTAAAGCCTGGATAAAAGTAAATGTGAAATGGGTGTTTTAAATGGCTCCAATGTACACTTAAGCAAAGTGTGGGGATCCAATGTAATCTGGAATACATTGACATCACTTCTGCAAGATCCATAGTCTAACTGCTTGGAGATTAAAACCAAATTTGAATGTGAATTCCTCCCTTTCTTTCTGCCCTCCCCTTCTTCCTTCCAAAAGTATTAACTGAACACCTACCATATACCAGAAACTGTTCTAGGCATTGGAGATACTGCAGTGAACAATACCACACACACACGTGCACACCTACACACGCAAACACAAAGATAAATATGTATTTCCAATGATGGCAAAGAAAGTAGTGGGGAGAGAGATGATGCTCATGTTTGTGGGTGTGGCCTCACTGAGGTCACTTTGAAAGAGGTGAGGGAACAAGTCAAGCCTTCCCTCTGCCCATAAGCTTCCTATCCCTCTCGCCCTTCACACAGTGCATTCACTGACTCCTCTCACCTTACAGTGTGAACATCACTTTCTCTGGGAAGCTTTCTGCAACTGCTCCACTGCAAATTAATCCCTCCCTCCACTGAAACCCTAGGTACTCATTCATATATTTTATATACTCTCAACCTTATTAGACTACAAGCTCCTTGAGAATCTCTGTACTCCTTTTATCACATCTTATAGCTTCTGTTGTTGTCTTGGACACAGCAATATTCCAACCAATGGTTCTGGAATAAATAATTAGTCAATACTATAGACTAAATGTTTGTATTCCTCCCTACCCCATTCATATGATGAAATCTTAAATCCCTGAATGATGGTATTAGGAGGTGAGACATTTTGGAGATGCTTAGGTTGTAAGAGTAGAACCCTCAAGAATGGGATTAATGCAACTGGCAAAAGCAAGCACATTGTATAGGGACACATGCACAACTGGCAGAACTGAGTAAAAGCAAAGAAATTATAGTGAGCAGATGGGATGGCCAGTTGCAGAACTTAATATAATTTGTATTATGCTGTGTTGTTTTGGTGTGGCTTCTTCAGTTAATATGATGTTGTGAGATTCTTGTAAATCATTGTGTCTGACTGTAGTTTTTTTCATTTTCTCTGCTTATATTTTTCCTTTATATAGGTATTATAAGAGTATGTTTAGGTCTTGTGGGGAAGATGCACTTAGAAAGGAAAATACTGACTAATAGACAGTGGGTAACAAGGGTCGGGGTGCGGCTCAGAGACCAGCAGTGAACAGGAGAGGGGCTCCTCTGTTTTCTGGGAGGGAAAGAATTATGACCAGTTGGTTAATGTTTTCTCAGTGAAGTAGGAGCTCTCTTCTTGGAGAAGAGAGCAGAAGAGATAGTTTCAGGAAGGGAAGGGACACAGAAATTATGTGAAATAGCTACTGTTAGGAAATTTCACAGACTTCCAAGAGATTGTTGAGCCTGGGCAGGGCCTGAATGTAAGCCCCCAGAATGTCTGGGCATAAAGGGCAGTGGGGATACACCAGCTAGAATAGAATTCCTTCTGCAGCCACAGGCGTCCTCAGTTTAACAGCAGGGGAGGGAGACAATACTTAGTGTAATGATGAGCTTAAACAACCTATATAAAAAGTCTGGTGGCCAGTAAGATGGCTAATCCTTTCAAACCAACCACAGTTTCCTCATCTATAAAATAGAGATGATATTTATTTTAAAACATTTGTGGTGATAATTACATACAACATCATGTCAAAATCTTGGCACGCAACAGAGACCCAATTTTGAAGTGTCATTAAAAAATGTTCTCAATGGAATAACAATAAAACCACAATGGCATTGTTCAAAAGAACTTCTCCATGCCTACATCCTGTACTAGCTGGAGAATGCTGAGTATACTCATGGGAAGAACGCTTAGTATGCTGTATTAGGAACATCAGAAGGGAAAGCTGGCCCTTACATTTACTATATCAGATGCACTTCAAAGAGCATCAGTCAGCCACCAGCAGAGGCAGCTAAGAAAGACAATCAACCACAGGGGTGGGTGCACGGGCTCAGCCCTGAATGCCAGATGAAATATCTGTCCTCTCAACCTCCCATCCGAGAGGCTATGAGGGCACATGCCAGGAAAGGTTGGAAAGGTTTAGGACTACAATGGGAGAGGCTCTGGTCACTTCCTCAGCCTCATCTGTCACCCTTCATCCCCATCACCACCACCCAACTCCAAGCTCCAGGTATTTAAAATCAAGTGCAATCACACACACGGATGCAGGCATGCATGCACGTATGCACACTTATTCTGTGTCCTGGCTACTCTCTCTTACTGGAGTACTCCTCCTTTCCCCTTTTCCTGGCTAAATCTTACTCATCCTCTGCTCTCAGGGATGACAATCCCTTTTCTAGGAAACTCTTTGAAACCCTTAGACTGGATCAAGAACCCACATAGGACTCATACATAGCTTCCTAAACACACCATTCTCATGCCCTTTGATTAATATTATAGGTATTCATCTCCTTCCCTAGACTGTGAGCTTCTAGAAACAGGAATAGATCTTATACCGAGCACAGCACTGGGCATATAAAAGGCATTTCAATAAATGCTTGTTCATAAAAGGATGAAAACTGTATGAAAAAAGAAAGAAACATAAGCCATCCCAGGTGATATATTTTTGTTAATGATAAATAATTATTTTAATTGAAGATGTAAATGAAAAATTTTAACTATTTTTAAGTCATAAATTTCTAGTGCTTTTCTTGAAGCTCCTACCTATCCCATTCAGAAGAAACCCTAAGACACACAAAAATCTCATTAGCCACTTATGTAGCCTTATTTTTAAACATTGTTAAGTAACAATAGAAGTAACTGATTATACCAAGTGCTTCATTTTTTTAGGGGTTTTCCTCTCACTTTCCTATATAGAAGAGCAGGACTCAATCATTGGCACAAATGTTCCCATCAAGGTACACTTACACATTAAAATGTATATCTGGCATTTCCTAATGAGTCTGGCAGTTTGTTTTGTTATCAGAACAGCGTCCTTCCATTCAAAGCACCTCCTTTACAAGGCTGATCTGTGACTGTCCTGAATTCTGTACCCATCCTGAGTGACATGCAGTCAGCCCATCACCGAATTCCTACCAGTTACTAACAATATTAGTTATATTGGTTATATGAAGTCACAGAAAAGGAGAACATTGTTTCTTTTGCCACCAGCAGCTTGCTTGATTTTTTAGAAATATGATAGCTGGGGATACTGTGCTGAAATTCTTAGCACTTACATCTGTGAACAAAAATTAGGGCCTCTTGGAGCTACTGTCAAAAGAAACCATCAGTGCTGAAAGGGTAGGAACGTGGAAACGCTGACCATATGCTGGTGGCACATAGACGCAGAGTCTCCTCATACTCAGGATATAACACCAGTTTGCTGCTCAAAAAAAAAAAATCGTTCTTAGTTCTTTTAAAAATATTTTTTTTCATGCTTGAATTACCAGGAAAGAATTCTTAGATAACATGTGGGTGGCAGGGATGAGAGAGACAGGCTTGTGAGTCTGCGGTTTACTGTTCAGGAAATACTCAAAGTAGTGGTATAGGCTATTTCATCCTTCTTTCAATTTTTATCTTCTACTAGAGGCCTGGTGCATGAAATTCATGCACTCGGTGGGGCAGCGTCCCTCAGCCCGATCTGCGCCCTCTCGCAGTCCAGGAGCACTCGGGGGATGTTGTCAGTTGGACATCCATAGTGCTGCCGTGGAGGGGGGGAGAGGCTCTCACCATCGCTGCTGCATGCCAGTCGTGAGCCCGGCTCAGGGCTTCTGGCTGAGCAGCACTCCCCCTGTGGGAGCGCACTGACCACCAGAGGCAGCTCCTGTGTTGAGTGTCTGCCCCCTGGTGGTCAGTGCACATCATGGCGACCGGTCATTCCACCATTTGGTTGATTAGTGATTACAATTAGCCTTTAAAGGATTTTACTACCTAGTTTAAACAGCACAGAAGCCTGGCCAAATACCACTTGACAGAAGACCGCGTGCCTCTTTCATGTATGTGGGAGGTGCATGTGCTTATTAATTCCAGGATAAAGCCATTTTTTTTTTATGAAATGTAAACTTTACTACAAGGAATTTAAGGTCAGGTTTAATTAACCTAATATGCCTGTCTGAAAGACCTAATGTCTCATAGAAGGAAAAGCCATTTCTCTACCCACCCAACATCAAGCATTAAGTAAGCAAAAACAGGCCAAGAGCTGGAAAATGTACTCCAGAACACAAGGCCTAAAAGCAAGGGTTCCTCATTCCTAATGCAGGGAAGTTGCATCATTTTACTGTGTTCTGTTTGCTAATTTTCAATCCAAGATAGAGACCAGCAAAGCAGATTAAAACCTGAGATGAATACTGTGGACTATGAAACCCCAATGGGCTTAAAATTGCATAGGTGGGTTTTGAACCTCACTAAACTGTGTGGCTCTGAGACTATACTCAGGGTAAGCCTTGGAAGCTGGTCAAGATACCCAGGCGCTGGGTGTGGTCATTGGCAGCCTTTGCACTAGATAAGTTTGCTTCCCCTGGAAACAAATTTCTATGGAGAGGAAGTGACTGGAGGGCTTCCTTCTCGCCTGGTGTCATGTCAGACTGCTGTTGGGTTTACCAAGCTTAGAGGGTCAACTTGTAGGAACTTGTGAGTCATGTTAGCTGGGAAGGCTACTTCAATTTCTTTTAACTTTTGCAACATGTTTTATTGAAGTAGACTTTACAGAATGCGGAGATCATAACTTGCTGTCACAAACTGAACACACTCTTGTCACAAGCACTAAATCAAGAAACAGAATATTACCCCACAGCCTCTCCAATCCCTCTCCCAGTTACTCTCACAGGATAACCACAGTTTATACAGTAGTAAATTTTGCCTGTTTTTGCACTTACATTAATAAAAATCATTAAGTATTTATTATTTGTGTTTGGCTCAAACCTTTCAGTCAATGCTAACTTTGTGAACTTCATCCATTGTTGCATGTAGAGCCTGTTTCTTCTTGCTGTATAGCTAGCATACATTGTATGAATATGACACAATTTATCAACTCACTGCTGATGGGCATTTGGGTTATTATAAATGTGCTGCTATAAAAATTCTGGTACATATCTTTTAGTGGGCTTTTGCATACATTTCTGTTGGGCATTTAACTTGGAATGGAATTGCTATATCTTTCTAAGTTAATTTAGGTGTGTACTACATAATTTATGCTTACTACATTCTACAAAAGGCCTCCAAGACTAAAATCCATTACCTGCAGAATTATTGGTTCTCCATTCATACTTGAACCTTTTGCAGCATGTATTATTATAATAAGTCAATGGCATTGTGTCTATTTTAGTAATCAGCATGATCGTTTGCAGATACATGGTACCACATTATTTACTTCGCATTATTGCTCTGGAATTTCTAATGCAATTCTAAGCCATCCTGCACGGTTATAACTGAGGAATTTGGAAAATTCAGTAATAACAAGCTAGTTCTTATAAACAGGCAATGCACTGCTTCCATCTGGCTCCATATAAAGGCAGGCGGGTAAACAATAAATATGACATATGTGGATACTGATTATAACAGCAGAAGTTGGAATATGATGCTTTATTATATCATCAAAATGAGAATAATCAAAGCCATGGGATAATAAAATCATCATACCTAACTTCATATTTTCATAACTAAAGCTTTTATTTCAGATTTCTGATTTGTACATCGTTTTTATTTTACTTTATGTTTTAAATTTCACCCATTCCTCTACCTCCCTCCCCTTTGGAGATCAAAGCTTCTTCTCTATATCTGTTTGTTTTGTGTTTTGGATTCCACATCTAACCGAAATTATACGGTTTTGTCTTTCTCAGTCTGACTTATTTCACTTAGCATTATTTGATAGTTTCTTATTGATAATTCATGTTTTATATGATGTACTTTAACAGCTCTACATACCAAAGTGGAAGCAGATATTTAGGTAGCTTATATCTCTGCTATTTTCTATAAAAAATTATGAGTAACTACTATAGCTGTCTTTAAGAGTCCCTCTCCCTCTCCATCTCCCATTTCTCCATCTCTCCATCTCTCCATCTCTCCGTCTCTCTATTTTGGAGTTCTTTATAGTCTCCTAATCACCTGCTTATCCAGGAGTAACAGGTTTGTATGTCATTTAGTATCAATTTCCCTTTCTGACATATGTACCTACCAGAGGAGTAATTACAAGACATTTACTTCAAAAGCAGTCACTTATTAGCTGTGCCATGATGAGAAGATACAATTTGCCCAAGATGTACTTTTTTTGATTCATACAATAAAAAATTTAAAACTTACATTGTAGGGTTGTTCTATGTAAGAATTAAGATAATGCATGTGAAAACATTCTGTAAGTGGTTAAATAATATGAAAATATAACATATTATGATTGTTATTATGATCTTGTAAAAAAGACTCTTTCCAAAGGAAAAATACCATAAAAATTTGGTATCAAAGTTAGTATACCATACTATCTGCCTGCAAGTAATTTCTGAAAATTGTCACACACCACTTAACAATGGGGATATATTCTGAGAAATGCATCATTAGGTGATTTCATCATTGGGTGAACACCATAGAGTGTACTATATAAACCTAGATGACATAGCCTAATACATGATATAGGTTCAACCTTATATAGGTAGAGCCTATTGATCCTAGGCCTCAAGACTATACAGGATATTACTTTGCAAAACAACACGAGATATAACCAAGCATAAGAAGGAATGATGCAATGAAAACACATAGTAAACATGAGATGAATGAAGTTGCTGCCTGTGTGACGCAGCATACTGTTTAACAGCAAACCTCTTTATTTTTATAAGTAGAAAGGGTACACTCTAAAATAATGATAAAAGTATAGCGTAGTGAATACATAAACTGGTAACATAGCTATTTAGTATCATTGTGAAGTGTTCTGTACTGTATATAATGGGACCCGCTATACTTTTACACACTGGCTGGGCAGCAGCTTTGTTTACACCAGCATGAACTTAGGCATTGTGCTATAACATTACAACTGCTTTGATGCCACTTGGTGACAGGGATTTTTCAGCTCCATTACAACCTTATGTGACTACTATCCTATATATGGTCCTTTGCTGACAGAAATATTTTTGTGTGACACATGACTGTAAGTTGCATTATCAACATTATTCTCATTCACAAAAGGCAGACTGGCCCTGACTACATATCTACTTGGTTTTAGACATCACTTTTTTAAATATAATTTTTTTCTTTATTGATTAAGGTATTACATATGTGTCCTTACCTCCCCATTGCCCCCCACCCCACTCATACCCTCACCCGCCTGGTGTCTGTGTCCATTGGTTAGGCTTATATGCATGTATACAAGTCCTTTGGTTGATCTCTCCCCTTACCCCCACCCTCCCCTACCTTCCCTCTGAGGTTTGACAGTCTGATCGATGTTTCTCTGTCTCTGGATCTGTTTTTGTTCATCAGTTTATGTTGTTCATTATATTCCACAAATGAGTGAGATCATGTGATATTTATCTTTCTCCGACTGCCTTATTTCGCTTAGCATAATGCTCTCCAGTTCCATCCATGCTGCTGCAAACGGTAAGAATTCCTTCTTTTTTACCGCAGCGTTGTATTCCATTGTGTAGATGAACCACAGTTTTTTAATCCACTCATCTGCTGATGGGCACTTAGGCTGTTTCCAAATCTTAGCTATAGTAAATTGTGCTGCTATGAACATAGGGGTGCATATATCCTTTCTGATTGGTGTTTCTAGTTTCTTAGGATATAATCCTAGGAGTGGGATCACTGGGTCAAATGTGAGTTCCATTTTTAGTTTTTTGAGGAAACCCCATACTGTTCACAGTGGCTGCACCAGTCTGCATTCCCACCAGCAGTGCACGAGGGTTCCTTTTTCTCCGAATCTTCGCCAGCACTTGTCATTTGTTGATTTATGATGATAGCCATTCTGACAGATGTGAGATGGTACCTCATTGTCATTTGATTTGCATCTCTCGGATGATTAGTGACTTTGAGCATTTTTTCATATGTCTCTTGGCCTTCCTTATGTCCTCTTTCGAAAAGTATCTATTTAGGTCCATTGCCCATATTTTGATTGCATTGTTTATCTTCCTTTTGTTAAGTTGTATGAGTTCCCTGTAAATGTTGGAGATTAAACCCTTATCGGTGATAACATTGGCAAATACATTCTCCCATACAGTGGGCTTTCTTGTTGTTTTGTTGATGGTTCTTGTGTTGTGCAAAAGCTTTTTATTTTGATGTAGTCCCATTTGTTTACTTTCTCTTTAGTTTCCATTGTCCAGGAGCTGTATCGGTGAAGAAACTGCTATGACATATGTCTGAGATTTTGCTGCCTGTAGATTCCTCTAATATTTTTATGGTTTCCCGTCTTATGTTTAAGTCCTTTATCCATTTTGAGTTTATTTTTGTGCATGGTGTAAGTTGGTAGTCTATTTTCATTTTTTTTTTCCAGGTATCTGTCCAATTTTCCCAACACCATTTATTGAAGAGACTGTCTTGACTCCATTTTATGTTCTTGCTTCCTTTGTCAAATATTAATTGAGCATAGTGGTTTGGGTCAATTTCTGGGTTCTCTATTCTATTCCATTGATTTATATGTCAGTTCTTGTGCTAGACATCACTTTTTAATAATGATGTTTATTTAAAAATTTTAAAAACAGAGTCTCCATAATAATGATGTACCTAAGCTTAGATTATAAATAAGAAAAAAATATAGAGAGAGTGACAAACTTCTCAGGCTTAGGAATGTTACCTTTTGGGGAAAATATCCATTTTAATTCACATTACTGAGTTTCCCTGGTTTTAAGATTAGCTAGCACAAATTTTTCAACAATTTGAGTAGTGCCAGGAAATCACAGCAAGTTAAATTTTTTCAGTGTCTAGCAGATAATGGGAGGATTGTTAATATTTATTCTTGAGGTATTTTCAAGAAAGGAGTTATTCCAACCCAGTTCTTTCTACTAGCAACAGTTTTGCAACTATGGACTTTACATTTGAAATACAAAAAGTCACTTCTAACTTATATAGAATCCATAACATACAGACACAATGGTCATGAAACTTATCAACCAAATATTACCTCATTAATTTATCTAAAACAATTACAACACAAGGAACTAATTGATATTTTATTGTCTGACTAGAGGCCTGGTGCATGAGTTCATGCACCAGTGGGGTCCCTTGGCCTGGCCTGTGGGATCAGGCCAAAACCAGTTCTCCGACATCCCCTGAGGGGTCCTGGATTGTGAGAGGGTACAGGCCAGGCCGAGGGACCCCGCTGATGCACAATTGGGGCCAGGGGTGTGGGAAGTTGGCCAGCCAGGGAGAGACTGTGGGAGGGCTCCAGGGCATGTCCGACCTGTCTCACTCAGTCCTGATTGGTTGGACCCCAGCAGCAAGCTAGCCTACCAGTCCGAGCATCTGCCCCCCTAGTGGTCTGTGCATGCCATAGCAACTGGTTGAGCTGCCTTAGCATATCATTAGCATATTACACTTTGATTGGTTGAACAGATGAACGGACAACTGGAAACTTGGCATATTAGGCTTTTATTATATAGGATTTTACTCATGGAAAAATATATATATAAAGCCTGAAAAATGAAACAGATCTAAAGCATATTATTTTGTAAGTTGGAGTACAAGTGGTTTTTATTTATTTTTGAATACTTGAAATGTTACCCAAAATGTTATTGATCATGGACTAATCTTGTAATACAATAGTATCAATTTTAAAATAATGTACATGGCAATATTTCTATTTTTTATGAGAATAAGTTTTCTTCATTTACAATTTACTTCGATTTTGCTTTGTAAGGTGATTTAAAATTACATGATATTACCTTTCGTTAATTGCTATACACTGTTCTTACATCAAAGTAAACCAAAGCCATATATGCTTCCATCATAATATGGTACAGCATATACAGTCTTGGAAATTCTTGTAATTTGAAATTTTGTACTTAGGAAAACCCTTAGAATGTGTCAAAGAACAGAGTATCTTTGAAAATGAACACTTCAGTTGCTATAAAACTAAACATTCCATATGCAATCTTTAAAGTTAGGGGGGAAAAAACAGAGAATTCTCACATTATTATTTCCCAGTTCAGTAAATCAGACATATACATTAACCTTCAAGAATTTTATAGTAATGGGTAGAAGTGATTTAAAGATCCATGGCTGATCTTCTCTGTTACTTCATCAAAGCTTTTACTAAATTGGTTATAAATCATTTCATTTAGAGAATTAAACGTATTATCTAAAGTCATATACTCTTTTTCCTTTTACTTATTAAAGTAAAAATACATCTGCAAGTTTATTTTTAAATTTCCACCCAGTTCAATTTCACTATGTGGTAACATAATGTCAAAGAAAATGACAGGCCAAGTGACAAAGGAATCAGATGAATGTGAACACATGTCATTAAGGAACTCTCTTGGCATGCTAAAAGTTTTAACTGAAAGTGACAATAAATTAAGAAGTACCATGAATATAAAATGAAAACCTTGCCTTTGCGAATCCTTTGTACATAGTATTCAATCTGTCATTATAAATTCATAAAATTTACAGATCCAAACTAAACAAAACAGTCATTACGTAAAATTTTTATTTTCTATGTATATCAAGAAGAAGGTGTTTAGGGGAACTCACTTAGAGATGCAATATGGCTCTAGTAGCAAAGGCATCTGGGAAATGTTGGACTCCTTATTTAACCTTTTGAAATTTTAACTCTCTGTGGCCTCAGGCTTGGCTGACTACCCAGAAAACCAGAATTCAGTCCAAAGATAAAGGTCATGCCCCCAGGAAAGAGATTAATGAATGTATACAGTGTGGGTAACTGCCTGATGTTATCTGTTAACTTAGAAATGCATTGTTCTTTCCGGTGGTCTAAGCTACTACCCTCCATATGTTTTTACTATAAACCCTCTATAAAAAAGATACTCTGTTCTGGGGGGGTGGGGTGGATTTATTCCAGGCTGCTATCACTGGGAGTGCAGCTGTTTTGTTCATAAATGTAAGCTCCTAATAAAGCTCTTATGAATTTGAATAAGGCTATGTGTCAGTTCCTTGGAATTGACCCTAAATTTAGACTTTTGGGTTTTCCTCCAACAAGGTGCTATTATGCTGAGGTAGAAGGACTACAGAGAATTAGAAATAAAGTAATATGCTCTTAGCTGAATTATTATTTGGGGGTAAACAAAGTTTTAAAAATAAGTTAGAGAAAACATAGCAGATTGGAAATGTGAACTCATCCTTTCTCCTTGATAATAGATCCATTGTCTTACTACTAAAAAATGAATAAACAAATGGAAGTGCATAAATGCATAAAGACAAGGCATGAAAAGAAGAAATGATAGCAGATAAAATAATTTAACACAGTTTTGAAACTGGAAAATGGGTAAGCTGTGAGTCAAGAGTCTGAGAGGGAGGATGCCATAATAAAGACATACCGGGAAAAATTTGGAAGGTCATCTCTGCTGAAAGGAGCTTACTCAGAAGAAGGGGCCCATCAATTGGTGACCAGGGGCTCTTTGGTGTTGGCCGGGCCCTTGCCTGACTACAATCCATGAAGCTCACTGACTGTCAGGCCCTAACGTACCAGCTTCCTGGCACTTCACTCTCAAGAGTGAACACAAGCAAACACTGCCAAGATTTAGAAATGCCTTTCATATGGCAGAAGCAAGCTGGCCAACCTAACCAAAAAACAAAAACACAAGTACCTGCAGAAAAAGTCGATCCAGGAAGCAGGAAAACAAGAGCCTCATAAATTGTCCAAGTTAAGAAAAGACCCACAATTTATCAAATAAGAACAAGATGCAATGGAAATCAAATCAGAGAGTAAGGATTCATTCTCAAAAACTGAAAAAAAAAATATCATAGAACCATTGAAACTACCAATCAAAGGACTGGGAGATAAGGTTGAGGAAATATTCCATAGAAGAGAACAAAAGACAAGGAATTTAAAGTGACGAGAGAAAATCCAATGCTCTTTTCTATTTTTTCTATTGCTCAGTGCAAAAAAGCAACAGAAAAAAATAGAAAAGAGCATAATTAAGAAATAATATAGAAACACTTCCCAGAAATAAAGGACATGTTTCCACATTGAACTGATGAATGAAGGCTCATTTCAGAACACAAGAAAGTCCTGAAAATATCTAACCGGTGAGATTCTCTATCTATTCAGTAGAGGAAGAATAATCCTTTTTTTGTGAATTGAAATTTGAAATGCCTTAAATATTCTGATGAAAATGTTTCTATCTATCCACAACTAAACAACTGTGGATCAGGAGAGATAAAAATGTAGTATTTTGCTATACATGCATACCTTCCACAAATCCTATCCCGAAAAGCTAGGAAAAAATAAAGTAGTGAAAAGAAGCCTCAGAATCCAAGAAATAAAGGATCTAACAGAAGGGAGGTAAAGGGAATTTCAGGAGGCAGGAAAATCCTAATAAGATGGTTGTTTATCAAACCTGCAGAGAAACCAATTCAGAACGGGAAACTGGGGGGGGGGGGGGAGGGGGGCGGGCAAGGACAGGGCTCCAGGAGGATCACCTACTTTGGGGTGATGTTGATTAGTGGACCATCAGATATGTCCGAGTGCAGCTGAGAAGGGCTTTAGAGGTGAGAGATAACTAAGCAGGAGTCTGAGCCTGCCCCAGAGCTGGGCTGAGATGGGTCAGAGGTCGGGTGGAGGAGTTTGTGTTCCAAGGACAAAATGTGATGCAACCAGGGAGTGTTCTCTCAAAACCCACCCGAGAAGCAGGAGGAGGGAGGAGGAAACGTTATCCTTGAGGAAAGGCTACTTCCAAGGATGACAGGAGCTAGGTCTAGGAAGTCAAGAGCCCACAGGAGTTCCACAGGCCTCTTACTTACCCAACAGGAACCCTGTTTTATCACAACAAAGGCTAGGGCAGGAGAAGAGCCAAGACCCAATCACAGAGGTGGCACCTAGAGCAGCCCTGTGAATCGTGAGGTCTGGAGATATAATACCTTGTGCCTTCTAGTTCCCTTAAAATGTCCCATTCTTTTCACCATCACATCTGTTCAGTATTTCATCCTTTTCTAAGTGCCATAGAATGCCTTTGTTTAAACTCTTCTTTCTTTTTACATTCTAGTTTCTTCAGAAGTTATGAGGTCAACCATTAAAAGCCACTCAGTCAAAAAAATAATGTCAGATATTCTCAATCCTACCTAATAAAATAGCAATATGCAAATTGACCGCACCTTCGCTACGCCCAAGCCACGCCCACCAGCCAATCAGGGCAAGCATGCAAATTACCCAACAAAGATGGCGGTTAATTTGCATACGCTGAGGGAGAGAGGAGTGAAGACTGAAGACAACTTAGAAGGAAGAGGGAGGAAAAGCGGAAAGCAAGGTGGCTGCCAGAGGGAAAGCCCGGGCGGGGCGGAGTGGAGCGGGGCGGGTGGCAGCAGCGTGTGGATGCAGGCGCGGCGGCCGCTTGCAGGATTCTTCCTGCAAATGGGCTACTAGTATTATTCATAATTAGATATTACAAGTAGGAATAGTCAGGCCCCACACTAGATGAGAAAAGTTCATGGACGCTGCGGGAATGAAGTGGAAATGTCTATTGTGAGTCTTTGTTCACAATGTTTTCAGAATCCAAGTAGGGAAAGGAGAATGAGCTACACATGAGAACAATGTGGGAGACAAATCAGCTATGATGAAGTGGAAGAAGAGGCCTTGAGTAAGCTACTCTTGCAATCTTTAGGAGCTGTCCAGGGTGGTATTTGTTATTCCAGCCCCAGAGCTACAGGAGAGTAAACTCCAGAGAGTGCTAATGGACAGGCCAACTGCAACATGATGGTCTGGCTAACTTTGAGGATAATGATTCAAGTTGTGAAGAGGCACTAAGATGGCCAGTTGTTTCATCTGGAAAAACATGCACTCAAAAATCTACCATGAGAAGGCAGAATGTGGTAAACTCCCTTAGGGAACTTCGTCCAGTATGGCAGCCACTAGCCATATGTGGTTATTGAGCACGTGAAATGTGCCAAGTGAGGAACTAAGCTTTAATTTTATTTAGTTTTAATTATTGCTTAATTTAAACAGACACATGTGACTAGTGACTACCATATTGGACTTTGCAGTTCTAGATTTCAAAACAAAACAAAGACACACACACACACACACACACACACACACACACACTAAAAGCCTGAGGAATGTTATTTGTAGCCACATAACCCCTAGTGGTCAGGAAAGTTGTTCAATCAAGTCCAACAGGGTCCTCACCTAATATAGACCACCCTCCAATGATGTGATCACTTCCCTCTTTCCCATCCTCTACATGTCCTTTACTCTCTCTCCTCCTTCCCTCATAAAACACTACAGCATCTCCACCAGGTCTATCTCACTCTTATCCATGACTCCTACAATGTAAACAAGTAACCCAGGTGTCTGTAGATCTTCAGTTTATTTGTTATGGATACTATATTATATTCTCCTTTTTAAGTGCTAATATCACATTTACATATATAACATTCACGTATGCTCTTTGGAAGTGTTTACCGTTATTTCTTACATGAACACTTGTTTTGATTTGTTTAGAACTGTTTCAAACACAGGTTTTCAGAACTGCAACCACCTCATCAAACAAGGACGTCTACTTGTTGTATATCTGTTATTCAACCATGTTTTCTTGCTTCACACATTATATGATTTGTTCTTTTCTCTTTATACTTCTCTATATTTTCTTTAAAAATTTGTTAGGCAAGATATCTGTTTGCTGGACAAATTAGATGTCAGCTCTGTTCAGTTTTAATTTATATATTTTGTAATTGGATCACAATATAAATAATTCATCTATCCATCATTTTACCAATTGACAGGGACAAAACAGGCAGTAATAGCTTATATACATTTATTTGTATGTATTTTTCATTATAAGAACCATCTTTTCCATACTGTTATCACATATTTAAAGCACAGGTATATTCTGCAACATAACTCCACATTTATTACTTTCTATTCTAGCAAAAAATTATCTCATCTCCAAATGAATAAAAAAAAATAGAGAAAAAGAAATAGGGACAAGGTGAGAACAAGAGGGGAAAAGACAAGAAGTTCTGGAATTTCTCTAAAGAAAGCAAGATGCAGCAGCTGTTTGAAGAAAATGCAGGACTGGGGTGGGACCTAGATGGTAAGTATATCCTATGGAGGGTGTGTTTAAGGAATCAGAGAGCAGAGGCACTGGGAAATGATGTGGGTCTGGGCAAGGCCTCCGGAGTCCAGGAGGCTCTGGGAAGGCAGAGGTGAGCAGTAAGAAATGTCAAAGAAGGGGTTTAGGCACAGAGAAGGCAGTATGATAGGGAGATGTCTGACTTCACAAGAGTCATTGATGATGCTACCGATAGCCGATAGCCTGCATAATGTTTTAATTCATCTCTGAAAAAAATTAAAGAAGAAAATATTTTACCTGTGATGTGCTGAATACCGTGGGCCCCGGATATGGCCTATTCCTCGGCAGCCTGGAGTAGGACAGACAGCTTGGCCTGGCAGGATTTTCACATCCTTTGCTCCTTCAGGAAGTAAAAGAAACACCCTTAGCAAAGAAGAACTGGAAAGACTAAAATATGTAAATGATATTCATTGAGACTTTACAAATTCAAAATAAGTTATCACAAAAACCATGTATTGGGTACTTGTGATGTTTTATAAAATGACTGAGCAGAAAATAAAATTGCTGTAACAGATAACACTAATAGCAGCTAATATCAGATGCAGAGCAAAATAAATAAACATTGAAGAAATTATTTAAAAAAAAACAGTTGTGAGAACATTCACTTATCTCTTTCAGAGAATAGTACTGGCAAAAGCAATACAGCCATGAGGTGAGAATGTGAGGGGGTGAAGTCTGGTTTGTAGTTTCCCATTATACTACTCCCACTGACCACAGCAAGGCACCCCCAAATGCTAGACAGAAACAGGGTGAGCAATTGTGCATGCCAAAGACAGCGAACGAAACGGGGCCCTACACGTGCTTCCTCAATCAGTTATCACAGCTATCTGAAGAAAGCACTGCCCGACCCATACCACACACACCACACTACACACCACACACCCATAACATACCACACCCACAACACCACACACACCACACTATACTATATATAACCACTTCAGAGATGAAGTCTGTCAAGAAGCAATCCATCTCTAAAGATGATCAGGATTTAACCCCCTTGCTCTGTTCTGAGACTTCCCTCAGTCTGCTCTCCCTCATTTTCCCTCTCCCCAACAGAGATACCAGCTCCTAGAATGCTCTACCCCCTACTGTCAGACAACTGGGTCTCACTTCCCTGACAGTCCCACATTCTCCTTCTCTCTCCCCAGCTCTGGTACTTCCACTTCCTGTGCAAGCTCCCCATTTCCTGTCCTCATTTCACGGTTTCTCTATTCTCACTCTAACTGTCTGGCTGCTGCCTGAAGAGAGTACATTTGGAGGTTTCTTCCGGAGAAATTGTTCACTTTCTCAGCCCCATGTGTCTCAGATTGGCAGGGAAACCAGTGCCCTCCTCTCCTCCCAGCATCTCTCCTGGACCACATTTCTTTCATATTCTTCAATACTCCAGTTCTTCCGAGGCTGACTCCGTGGGGCTCCCTCATCACTGGCCCTCTCATTGCTCACACCCATCTGCCTGTCAGCCACGCCACTCAGAGAAGACTGCAGCCCTCACTCACTGGGTTCTGTTCTGTCCCAGGTCCAGCAATACCCGAGGCATCTCAATATGCATAGTCATAGCATCCCATATGCTGCCCTCACAGATCATTAACCAACTCATCTCCAGTGGCTTCTTCCCTGGATCCATCTGGGCCAAACACAAGGAAAACCCTCTGGATCTTGTCAGCACTAAAATGACATTGCATCTAAAATCACTAAGCAAACAGTCCATCTAACTACAAAATCCTATCCTTCCAGATTGCTTGCTCGGGTATCCAACCCAACTCCAGATGATGTTTTCAACACCACTGGAATTCCCAGGCCACTCATTTCCCTTCTTTTCCCACCATCACTCATCAGTCCCCACTTATCATAACTCTTTTCCCTTGTTTTAGATTCTATCAACCTCTATTGCAAATAACTTAAATTCCCTTCCCTCTCTGACCTTATCACAAGTGCCTGGGGGGTGGGAGAAGCCAACCATGGACCAAATGTACTATCCTGCTGCTCTGTGTTTTGTGTAACTAAGTTCTCCTGGGAAAAATTACACAACAGTGCAGACTGTTACCAAAACTACTTCCTCTCTTCAATACCACATGGACTCCTCTAAACTCCCCAAACCTTCCACCAACCTCCACCCTTCAGCTCTCAGTAGCTGAGTTTGCCTGCTACTTCACCGAGACACCAGGAGATCGCTCCCTGTGCACCATCATTTCCACCTTCCTTCCCATCACAATGCAGGGAGAATTCCCTCTCCAATCACCATTTATGTTTGAGGCATAGCTACCTCATTCTCCAGGATCTTTTAGGTGATTGGATATTCTAATCACTCCTGGACTTTTGAATCCTTTCTACCAACATTTAAACCTACTCCAGTTTCTCCAAGTACAAAAAGAAATGAAGACAAAAACAGAAAATAAAAGCTTAAAACTCCACTTGGAACCCATATTTCCCTTTATTGCTGTTCATTCTTTCCCCCTTCATAGCCAAACTTCTCAGAGAAGTTATCTTTATTTCTTCGCATCTTGCTTCTCAAATCACATCAGTCTATCTTCTGAGGTGAGTAATGATCTTTATGCATTAAGCCCAACATACACTGCAGAGTATGCATCACACTCTATGTCTTGGTACTATTAATCACTGTCTCCTTCTTGAATTGTTACTGTCCACTGGCTTTGGTGACATCATACTCTGACAATTTCCATTTGCCAGCTATTCCTCCTCTAGTTAACCTTAAAATGTCACAGAGCCTCACAGTTTGTTCTTGGGCTATCCATTTCAACACTTCATTTATCAACTGTATGTTACAGATGCTCATAGACTATAGCCCCAACATTCTTTATGTTCCAGACCAATACTTCTAACTCCACACATTCAACTCCAATACATCTCCACTGGGATCTCTCAAAGGCATTTAAAACTCAACATGTTCAAAACTGAAGTCATCATCTTGTCCCCCAACCTTCTTTTCTGCTAGAGTTGCTCATTCCAATAAATCACTTCACACTCCATTCCAGAAACCTGGAATGATTCTTGACATCTCCTCTTTCTCATTTCACTCTGCCTCAACTTCCAATCGATTCTCAATCTCTTAAATATTTATTTAGCCTGCCAATTTTTCTTCATCACTATCATGACTGACCTAATCCAAGTCATCATCATCATCTCCTTGAAGGATTTCTGCAGCCATTCTTGACTCATTCCAACCTATTCTCCTACTTGCAACCAGAGTGCCATTTTCAAAACATAAGTCTAATCTAAGCAATAGCTTCTTATTGATGTTTGGATTACATCCAAAATCCACATCCTGATCTACCTGATCTGATTCCCATATACCTCTTTAGCTATATCTCATTTGATTTTCCTCTGTATTCAATATTCAGCATCCAAACTGGTCTCTTCCTGCTTCTTAACCTACCAGGTTCTTCCACAATGGAGGGCATGTGCATGTTGGGATGACCTCCTATTTCTAAGCCTAGATAACTCCCATTTATATTTCCGATCACAGTTACATTTCATGTCCTCAGGCTGCCTTACCTAGAGTATGTTAGGTTCCCATTTCATATAACATTTACCAAAATACAAATTGAACGTTTATTTGTTTAATGTTTATCTCTTTATTAGACTATGAGCTGCATGCCTATGTATATTTCATTCTTATGTGACCAGTACTTAGTCTGACACAGAGTTGGTGGACACATAGTTGGTGCTCAATAAACGCTTATTTGAATAAACAGATGAGTATCCCACAGTCCTCCCCTCAAGATGCTCTTGGGTAAGAAAAGAATCTTACACAAAACCCAGAAATTTGGCCCTGGCTGAAGAGCTCAGTTGGTTGGAGTGTCGTCCTCTATACCAGAAGGTTGCAGGTTCAATTCCTGATCAGGGCATACACCTAGGTTGAGGGTTTGAGCCTCGGTCCCAACTCGTGGGAGGCAATCAATCGATGTTTCTCTTTCACATTGATGTTTCTTTCTCTCTTTCTTTCTCTCTCTCTCAATCAATCAATCAAAACATACCCTAGGGTGAGGATTAAAAAACAATAACCCAGAAATTTGCATTACAGTTTGATTATGTTGCACAAAAATACTGACTGAAGCTGGGTCCCAATGTGTGGTGATATTATAATAAATATTTATACTTCAAATAAAATTTTATTAAATTTATCAAATTTAATAAACAGCTTAAAAAAATATCCAACAATTTTTAAACAACTCGAGGGAACTGAAGTTTAAAAATTGTAAACAAGTCCCTTAAGTAAGAAGTATTCTTATGTTAGTCAGCAAATAAAAGGATCTCTGACAAAATAAAGGGACACAGGATAGAGGAGACTGTTCTCCTAATTGCACCTCACAATATACTACCAAGGCCACTGTCACAAGGCCTGGAATATTAACCCATATACCTTCCAGCAGCCAGCCCAGGTGTCACTCTGTGTGGACAATATTCCAGGAAATTCTCAATTAATGCTACTTAGCATTTTTCAGGACTATTTTAATGTACTTGATTAAATTAAGATTTAAAGGGATCTTTTAAATATTTAGCACTCATGGCTGTCATAATTCTCTCCTTGTTAGATCCATAAGGAAAGAATGACCTCAGTTATTGGGAGAAGAAATAATATATTAAGAATTACAACAAGGGAACATAACAAAAGAGTTAAGAAAAACATGCAATAAAAATGCATAGAGTGATAATATCCACTAGAGGATGTAACAGAAAAGTGGAACAGATTTAAATGTCACTGATCACAGACAAGTTAAAATATTTTATTTACTATTATTATCTAAATAAATTAGCCACTGAGGGTTATTCACTCATTTAAGGAGATATTAAGTGCCTGCTATATGCCAGACAGTATTCCAGGTGCTAGGATAAGGCAGCATTCCCAACAGAAAGGCCTGACCCCTTAGAGCTTACCTTCTGTTGCCAAAGACAGAATCAACAATCAAATGAGAAGCAGACTGTAATGTTAAACAGTGATGGTGGCAGGAAGATATATATAAAGTGGGTGAAGAAGAGAAAGTGACGGGGTGGGAGTGCGACGCTATTTAAGGCAGAGTAGTTGTACATTTGAACAGGATCCTACATGAAGGGAAGCATGAGACATTCTGGGACAATAGCAGGAAGGCAGGTGTGGCTGTAGCGACATGGACAATGAACAAGGTGCGAGAGATCAGACGAGCCAGAGCGAAAGGGTCTGCCTTGTATTCTGGGTTAGAGTGAGGACACTGGAAAGTATAGAGAGGGACTGAATCAGTGAGAAAATACAGGGGTCATGTTCTTTGAGAAGCATTTGCTTCCACTGGAAACCAGTAAAGGTCTTGGGCAACTCTGCATTGTGGTGGAACTAGAGGTGCCAATGTAGCGATGACATCCACAACTGGCACTGAAAGCCAAGGACTAGATGAGGTCCCATAGTGAGTTAGTGTCCTGGAGGAGAGAAGAAGCCTGAGGACTGAGCCCTGGGAAGCACAATATGTAGAGACAAGAAAGCATGAGAAAGGGGCCCAAAAGGAGCAGCTGGGGGAGTAAGAGGAAAGACAGGAAAAGCCGCATCATTCACAGAGGAAGCATGTGAAGGTAGGGAGTCAGTGGCTGTGAGCAGGGCTGGGTGCCTGGAACAGACAGGAACAAGCCTGACTGAAGTTCAAGGGAGAATGGCAGAGGTAAGAGGGAATGATAGCTTAAACTATTTTGGTGAGTTTTTTATATGAAGGATGGTATAAAAGTGGGTTTGTGGTCAAGCATATATTGTTATTATTGTTTTTGTTTGAGTGATAACGGGGATATTTCAGTTGAAGGAAAATTTGATAACGTAGAGACAGGATGTCATTATAGGGAAAGGTTCTTGAGTGGCCGCACAGGGATAGGCTGGAGGCCAGTGAGGACTGAGTGCTGACAGCAGGGACTCACCAGCTTCAGTGGCAGGGGCACGTGTACAGAGGAGGGTGTGCTGGGAGATCAGGGTTGGGGGTGACCAATTTCTCCCTGAGAGCATTTATTTTCGCAGCAAAATAGGCAGCAAGATCTCAGCTGAGACTAAGAATGGAGCAAGGGATGCAACAGTATTGAATCTAGAGAAAAAAATAAACTGTTCAAATATGCACATGTTTTCATTTCAAATAATTAAGCTTTCATGATCTTTTTTTCAATTGGAAACTTTTGTATTAGTAGCTTGTTTTCTTTTCCACCCCATACCCAGGAAATTTATATTATAGTTTGCTAAGAAGATTTAATGAAATAATTACACTTGACTGTTGGAGAATGCAAATAATGAGCATATCTTTCAAACTAATATTATAGGTTAATCATACTTATTCTCCGTCTCCTAATAAAATTGGGGACAATAAATAGCCATTGTGATATAACAATGAATTTATCAAAAAGGAGAAGAAATAGTGTAACCAAACACCATGTTTGCTTGTACTGGGTTTCAGACTGTCAGGTTTCATGATATATAAATAAAATAAAACAATAATTTTCTGAAATGGAAGTGCAAAAGAATTTTTAAAAGGTTACTAAAACTATGGATGTTATACTTACTTGGTGATTCAGAAAAAAACATTAAAGATAACAATGTCAATATTAGTAGAGGAAGGTAAATTAACCATCCACCTATCACAGGAAAACATTCAGAAGTGTGCTAGAGCCTGAAGGACCAGTGAATATGAAAACAATACTAATTCCACTCCTACAGAAAAGAAGCCTGAAGACTGAGCCCTGGGAAGCACAATATGTAGAGACAAGAAAGCATGAGAAGGGCCCAAAAGGAGCAGCTGGGGAAGTAAGAGGAAAGCCAGGAAAAATGCATTGTTCACAGAGGAAGCACGTGAAGGTAGGGAGTCAGTGGCTGTGAGCAGGGCTGGGTGCCTGGAACAGACAGGAACAGGCCTGGTAAGAAAAGAGGGCAAAAGCAATGGACAGCTTTCTAGAGGTTCCTTCCACAGATCTGACAGAGCTTCTGAGCAGTGAGGACAAAAAGTGAAGCATGGTATATTGGGCTTTGCTCAGTATTTAAAAAAAGACAGCAGAGCAGCTGGCAAAGATTTTCTTAGCAAATATGATAAAATGCATTTATCACATGCTGAGCTTTAAATAGGGAAAGAATAATATGGCGGGTAATTGGATAATTGCACAAGGATCCTAGAACAAGAGGATCTCATGTGTAATATGGGTACAGTTTCAGGGAGACCATAGGTTTGCTGGAAAATGGGATGATTCAACCTGAGGTATCTGGATGAAACATCCTCTCTCTGGTTGCTGTAAAGGCCTAGAGACAAGACAGTGAGGACTATGTGTATGGTATTAACCAATACATGGCTGTAATGACATTAAAACAGAAAGGAAGAAATATAGATTTAATTTGAGATATCTCTCATTCAAACATGTCATGCTAGCATTATAAAGTTAGGAATTTATACCATCAGTTATATCATAACTATTTAAATAGACAAAACTAGGCTCTTTTTATATTACAAAATAGCATAGACCTTCATAAATTGCCAACCTGTTTTGTTGCCCAGTTTATAAACTTTGAAAAAAATCAGAAAAATTACACTCTTGATTTATGCAGGAAAAAACTGGGAGAGGTCCATGTAGATAAGGCAGAAGCACCGGATTTTAAGACTAGAAAAAACTTAAGTTAGGAATTATTGGCTCACTAAAAAATGTAGTTTACATGTAACTAAATAAAACTGAGCCTACATTTAACTGATAAATTTATTGTGAGGAACTGAGGGTAATATGGCATCAAAAAGTAATTAATATAAACACTATTTCACTAGACTTTCCTACTTCTTTTTTTCCATTATTTTAAAGAAAGAAATCAAAACAGATAGACTTCCTTCTAAACCTTAACTTTTAAATAATTTTGTCTCAAAGATCATTTAAAAAACCTAAAACTACTTTCTTTGTTCGGAACCTCCTTTAGCTTGTCTTTTATATAAAACCAAAGGCCCAATGCATGAAATTCATGCAAGGGTCTCGGCCCTCTTAGCCCAGGCCCTTGCACCCCAGGCTTCTTCCGGAAGGTCATCCAGATGGTTGTCCGGATGATTGTTCTGCTGTTTGGTCTCATTAGCATATTAGCTTTTTATTATATAGGATCAGATTTTTTTTAAAATGACTAATTGGGTACTGGATTTATGTAAATGGATTATTCCCACCTAATCTAAATGAAAATGCTGCAAAACCACCCTTCTCCCCTTCTCAATTGTTCTCTCTCTCCCTCTCCCTGATGTCTGTAACTGATGCTTGGATGAAATGAAAGAAGCAGGACCGTGCAGGAGTTTCTTCACCAGCGGCTTTGAATTAGTCTGGATTATAGAATTTAGTGAGAAAGACAGGCCTCACTGACTGCAAATGTCAGTGCTGCCCTCGAGGGAGCTCCATGCACAGAGATGCCACAGACTAGATGACCTACATGTTGCCTGATCAAAACAGCACATAACAATGTTCATCACAGACATAAAGGCAACCACTCGGAGAAGGCTCCCATCATAAGATCCAACCATCCAGATTCTAGCTTGCCTATGGCTCTGTGGTAGCAAGGGTAGCATGGGCCCCAGGGACTGCCATTTCAGTCCAATATGGAGCAGCAAGGCAATAGCAGACCAGGCTCTGCCAGGTCAGAGGCCATGGACACAGCAGGATCAGGAGAGTCTGAGAGTCGACTAGAGAAAGGAGAGAGGTCCCATGACTGGCATACAAAGCAGGAAGGACAGATATATTTAAACATAAATTTTCAGGTCCCACAAAATCAGAATTCTGGAGGTAAGCTTGCACATTTTATTTCTTAAGTATTCCCCATGCAGATTGGGAACCACTGACCTAGTCCATTCACTTAATTTTGCAAATAAGGAAATAAAGTTTTAGAAGGTTAAATAATCTGTGCCAGATAGAAAACCATATTTCAGTTGATTAGACAAGAACTTAAGGTTCCTAACTTACAGATCTGTACTCTTTCACTCTGTTATGCTGCCCAATAAGCAAGTGCTATAATAGGAACTTTTATATGTTCATATACACAATTTTATTAATCAACAATTCCTAGCTCTAAAGGATAGCAAGGGTAGATATGAATGTCAAGGTAGCCAACTGCACACAATGAACAGAATAGTCTGGCTGATCCCACCATGCTATCAGCAATGGATATGGTAAGGAGCACATGTGGGAGTCAGAGACCATCACTACTCTCCTAGTCCTCATGCTCCTCCCAATGGGAGCGGATCCCTGAGCTCACAATGTTCCTAGTATTTAAAATGAGATATGGTTTTCATACAGCATGACCTTCAGCTCACCAACACGTCACCTAATGCTGAACAGGTGCTGACTATTCAGTTCAATAACAGTGGATAACCCCATGTACTGGGATTACTGAGACACAGTTTGCAATAACTGTGACTGAAAACATTTTTTGCCTTACTTGCTGAATTTAGAAGCTAACCCTAGAACAAGATGTGAGTCCACTGTTGCTGAATTTTCCATGGCTGCCTGGCATTGTATAACATTTGGTTGGAGATATTAAACAAGCTGCACATTAAAGAATGAAAACTTGCTTTTTTGAAAATATGATACTATTTTGAGTATTATTGCTTTGTAGTGTAATCTGAAGCCAGGGGAGATGGATGGATCTATAGAAAATCATGTTATGTGAAATAAGTCAGATGGAAAAAAGGCAAGAACCATATAATTTCATTCATATGTGGTATATAAAACTGAAAGCATTAATGAACAAACAAGACAAGCAAACAAGAAAAACCTCATAGACACAGCCAGTAGTTTGGTGGACACCAATAGAAAAAGGTGATTGGGCAAGGTAATAAAGATAAAGAAGGCAAAATAATAAGCTAGTCAGAGAAAGACAAGTATCACATGATCTCACTCATATGCGGAATCTACTGAACAAAATACAATGATGAACAAAATAGATACAGAGATGTAAAAGCATGGGAGAAAGACGGATGAATCTCAGAGAGAAGGGGGGAGAGGGGGCAGGAAAAGATTAACCAAAGACCTTGTATGCATATATGCATAACCCATGGACACAGAAAATAGTGCAGTGAAGGCCTGGGGGACAGGAGTGCGGTAAAGGGGGTCAATGGGGGAGACATCTTTAATACTTTCAACAATAAAGATAAATTAAATAAAAGAAGGCAAAATATATGGTGACAGAAGGAGAACTGACTTTTGAGTGGTAAATACACATCCAACATACAGATGATGTATTATAGAACTGTATGCTTGAAACCTATATAATTTTATTAACTAATGTCATCCAAATAAATTTAACTAAAAAAAAGAATGAAAACTTGCAAAAACTGTATTTATTTTTTTAAATATACTTTTATTGATTTCAGAGAGGAAGGGAGAGGGAAAGAGAGAAATATCAATGATAGAGAATCACTGATCGGCTGCCTCCTGCATGCCCCCTAGTAGGGATTGAGCCTGCAACTCGGGCATGTGTCATGATGGGGAATCCAACCCTGACCTCCTGGTAATAGGTTAATGCTCAACCATTGAGCCACACTGGCTGGGTGAAAACTATTTCTTTTACTCTGTTTTACAATTCCTTAGATCATAAATGATTTTAATGGTTAGGAAAATAGTCGAGGAAAGGAGCATTATGAAGAATGTATGATTATTAAAGGGGAAGGATGACTTAAAAGGGAAGGTCAGTAATGCAGAAGGTATGCATTACTGGGATGTAATGCCAGTATGATATGCTATCAGCACTGTGCCTCTCACAATGAATGGATTTCAACTATTTGATGATTATAGAAATAACATTACATATAGATAACATTTCTGAAGGAACGATACAAGTAAAATTAAAAATAGTCTAAATAATGCTCCAGGGAGGGTGAGATGGAGCAGAAGACGTTCAAATATAGCAGGGGGAGGCTATTGGCTGGTCCATGTAGCTCTGGCTTTGCATCTGCAGCTGCAAGGGTGAGGAGCTCTTAAATATGTCAACCTGTGAGCAGATCATGAGAAAGATCTATACTCACCAGTGCTGGATGCACAGGTGCAGAGAGCTGTTAGCCCAAAGACTTGTGCAAATTATTCTGCCATCATTATCTTATGTGTTGAAGTGAAACTCATTGCTTTGCTCAGAAAGAAATTCTAATTTTTACTTTTTGGTTTGAAATAAATGGCAAAGCATGTATGCTGCCGTCCACAATCTGGCCAGATGTTACTCATTGACTGGGACAGGATAATAATCTATTTCAGCTTACTGTCAAACTATTGAGTCAGTCCATGACTTTGAGAAGTTAGTGTGTATTTGTTTTAAATGTATGTAACTTTGCACAGAGCTGTACCTTGTTTAGATACAACCTACCAATGTCTGTAATGGGAGGACTAATACTCACCCACCTTGTTACATTCCATCTCCACTGAACAGTAGCGAGCAAAGTCATCTAGCTATGATGGGAACATAACCTGTAAAATCGTTCTGAGCTGCCACTAGGATTTCAAAGACTAACTTTTAGAACCAAGTAAATGAGTTCTGCCTTCACACCTCCAGAAGGCAGAGCACACAGGATAAGACTTCAACAAGGACCATTTAAAACATAATATAATTTAGACTGTAAGTACATTTTGAAATGTATTATTTTTCCTTGATATTTCTAGCATGCAAATCTGTAATTAGGGACTTCTAAAATAGCTAACTTTTTTAAAAAAACACAATGCGCTGTAATTGTCTATTAAGTCAATGACTACTTAGGGACTCTTAAAACACTGCTGATTACTTGCTTGCTGTATTTTGGAAGAACAAGTACTAAGATTCCTTAGGAAATCATCTTTAAAACAGAGTAAAATTGAAAATGTGTTGTTACTTAAGTTAACAAACTCCATTTTTCCCCCTCTAAATGACATCTATCCATCATAGTTTCATTCCACATCTAGGCTATAATTGCATTAACTCTTACTTTATAATCTAAGTGAATTTCCATCTCTGATGAAATAAAACTTTTCTAATTCAACAGGACCCCAAATGCTCATCAAAGAGGGCTTTATTCATTATTCATTTCTTAATGTAGATTAATGAATTTCATCTCACTTAACAGGATAAACAATGCATTAGGCCATATGGTGCATTTACAAGTCATTCTGTTATACATCTGCTGTGTAATGAAACAAATGAGATAAAAATTCACTATATCTTTTTATCAAGTTATGGTCTATTTTGCTTGTTTAACAGTTAAATAAATTAGCCTGTTCTTAAGGTCTTTAATTAGAAAGGCTATACATATTATTATACTTTATATTACTATTTTACTTATATGTACTTTAACTTCATAATAATGCTTCATTTAACTTACTTTGTAATCAAGTAGCATAATTAGTTCTAAATACAAATCAAAAATAAACTAAAGAAAGAACAATGACCATGTTATTTAGACATGCAAGCCAGCTAGAAAACTTCCTTTTTCTGCCAGTCAACTTTTTATTGATGAAAGGTTCCTTTGTTAGTAATGAGAAGTGTTTGGCCCATGTCTTTACCACTAGTCCTGACTAGACTAATTCCATAGCTACAACTCAATAATTCACTTCATAAAGGTTGTAGGTGAGAGCCCAATGCGGCCACTAGAGACGCATGTTTTGGCATAAGTGATCAACCAATCCTTAGATAGAGAAATGAATATAAAAAAAATATTTATTGGAAGCCAAACACTAGAGAAATTATGACAGATTCAATACTCATCGACCCTCCATTCATGAAGCCTACAGTCTCATAAGCACTACTGATAAAAAGCTGAGAAACAGATGATTAAAGTAATACATATTGTGAGAAAAGGAAGTTGTGAAACAGAATATAATAGTGGTGGCTGTTTTTAGATAATGTGGCCCAGGAAAGCATTCCTTAGAAGAAACCATTTGAGATGAATTCTACAGGGTGAGAAAAAGTCCTCCATTCTACAAAGTGAGAGAGAATCCCCCATTCTATAGGGTGAGAGAGAGTCCCCCACTCTACAGGGTGAGAAAGAGTCCTCCATCTATAGGGTGAGAGTCCCCCACTCTACAGAATGAGAAAATGTCCCCCACTCTACAGGCTGAGAGAGAGAGAGTCCCTCACTCAACAGGGTAAGAGAGAGTCCCCCACTCTATAGGGTGAGAAAGAGTCCCCCACTCTACAGGGTGAGAAAGAGTCCCCTACTCTACAAGGTGAGAGTCCCCCACACTACAGGGTGAGAGAGAAAGTCCTCCATTCTGGACAGAGAAGATAGAGGTGCCACCCTTTCTGGAAGCCCAGACTTTGCACTGCCACAGGCTTATCCAAGGCTGGAACCTCACACCAGCTGGGCCACCCACTTTCCCGTCTAAAGAAGGGGTGACAGAGAGGGAAGCCTCACATGATTATAAAAGTACTAGAAGCCCGGTGCATGAAATTCGTGCACGGCGGGGGGTTGTCCCTCAGCCCAGCCTGTACCCTCTCCAATCTGGGACTCCTGGAGGGATGTCCGACTGCCCGTTTAGGCCCGATCCTCGAGTCAGACATCCCTCTCACAATCCAGGACTGCTGGCTCCCAACTGCTTGCCTGCCTGCCTTCCTGATTGCCCCTAACCGCTTCTGCCTGCCAGCCTGATCACCCCCTAACCACTCTGCTGCCAGCCTGGTTGATGCTTAACTGCTCCCCTGCCAGCCTGTTTGCCCCCAACTTCCCTCCTCTGCCAGCCTGGTCACCCCTAACTGCCCTCTCCTGCAGGGTTGATCACCTCCAACTGCCCTCCCTTGCAAGCCTGGTCCCTCACAACTGCCCTCCCTTGCAGGCCGGTTGCCTCCCAACTGCCCTCTCCTGCTGGCCATCTTGTAGTGGCCATCTTGTGTCCATATGGGCGCAGGATCTTTGACCACATGGGGGCAGCTATATTGTGTGTTGCAGTGATGACCAATCTGTATATTACTCTTTTATTAGATAGGATAGAGGCCTGGTGCATGGGTGGGGGCCAGCTGGTTTGCCCTGAAGGGTGTCACAGATAAGGGTGGGGGTTCCCTTGGGGTGTGGGGCGGCCTGAGCGAGGGGCCTGTGGTGGTTTGCAGGCCGGTCATGCCCCCTGGCAACCCAAGGGGAGGCCCTGGTATCTGGAATTTATTTTCCTTCTACAATTGAAACTTTGTAGCCTGGGGCGGAGCCAAGCCTGCTGCTCCCTCCAGGGTGGCAGCCATTTTGGTGGCAGTTAATTCACCTTCTACAATTGAAACTTTGTAGCCTTAAGCAGGTGAGCCCGGCCAGGGTGTGCAGAAAGCTTTGCTTCCCCTGTTGCCGCCGGCAACCCTGGCCTGCTCTCTCAAGCTCCATTCTGTTGCCATTTGTTTGAATTTGTTTACCTTCTATAATTGAAACTTTGTAGCTTGAGTGGAGGCTTAGGCCTGCAATGGCTATGGAATGCTTGGCTTCCTCTGTTACCTGGGAAACCTTGCTCTCTGTGGCTGTAGCCATCTTGGATTGGGGTTAATTTGCATACTCACCCTGATTGGCTGGTGGGTGTGGCTTGGCTGGCGGGCGTGGTTTATGTAGCGGAGTTATGGTTAATTTGCATATTACCATTTTATTAGAGAGGATATACACACTGTAGGGTTCAGGCAAACCAGGAAATACATTCTAACTATGCCCTGGACCACCTTTGTTTCCAACAAGCTGGGCAATCTCCAAGTCTCCAGGGACCTAATGAGCTCAGAGGATTGTGTCACTTTTATGTTTGACATCCACATCTTTGGTGTCTCCCAAAAATAAAGCACTTTTTCTAGTTTGGTTCACACTTTTCGAGAATATGAATCAAACCCTCTCTCCTACATCTACTTATTTTTATACCTCAGCTGAGAGAGCAGTCTGCTCCTCTCAAGTTTGTGGCGGTTGGTATTCATGGCACAAACGGTGAGGCCAGCCTCGTCTGACAACAACTGGTCACCTTCAGGGGGGCTCTCCCTGGAGGGCTCAGCAGCCCATTATGTCACTCAACACCCCCACCAGTTCTTGTCATTTTATGTTTGCTCTTTGTCATTTCAGAACAAACACTTTACACATACCGATGAGAAAAGTCAGTTACCAAGTGGCGCATCCAAGTCTACACTTAATTCAAAAACGTTTCCTGGTTTGGTTTTCTTTTTTGTCTCCAGCTATATCTCCCTTAGAAGCATTGGGACCTGTCATAATTTTATTTTATTATTCTATCCCTACCTGAAAACATTAAAAAAACATTTCCATGCAGTCAGGTATTTTACTCTTTTTAACTATCATTTCTAAAAGTGTATTTAAGACAAGGGCTGAAGGAGTAGGTAGGGGGAAATAATATAGACAGATTACATTTATAAAATGCAGGGAGTTAGGAAAATAACAAGCAAATTGGACAAATATTCACTGAGAGCCTATGCTGTGTGGAGAGCACAGTCTGAGCCACGAAACCCATGGCAGGAAGTGGTAGGTCACCAGCAACATGAGGTCCCTGTCACCAGGAGAAGTATTCTAGTAAGGAAGAAGGATGAAAACAGAAACAAATGAGCTTATCATCTCATATCAGCCTGTGAGAACTGTCATTAAGAAACACAAAGGCAGCTAACAGAGCTAAAGAATGGCAGGGCTGTTGTCTTATAAACAGCTCAACAGAGAAGGCATCTCTGGGAGGGACCCTCCGAACAAGCCTTGGGAGCACAGGGGGCACAGGTTCCAAGTTAAGGGCACAGCAGGAGCAGACGTGGAAGCATGCTGGTATGCTGGGAAGAGCCCTGAGTGAGCAAGGACAAGAATACAAACCCTTGCTAGGGAGCTCCCGCTGGTCAGATTGCAGAGGGCCTGTGAGTGAGAGGAAGAGCTTTGGAACAAACTCTTTGTGAGCCAAGAAGCATTTGGAGGGTTCTGGGCACAAGAGTGACAAATAAATAAATAAATAACAAAACAAGGAGAGGACAACATACTATAGGATGATAAGGGCAAAGAGAAAATGCATCTCCTCAAAGACATCAGACAAACTTTTGGAGACCAGGTGACTCTTGACTAGAAATGACTTCACCTTGTTGGCCCAAGGCTAGAGGAAGTGAAGACACATCCTCCCCAGAGGCAGAGCAGCCCTCTGTATGGTCTGAGAAGCAAGGCGAAAGGAGACCCAAAGAAAGTGGACTGCCTAAAACAGGGACAAAGAAATGGTGAATTGTGCTTAACAGAGAAGGCTCCTATTAGAACCGGTTAAATCCATTTGATTTGACAACTAGAAAGCTACTAAACAATTCAGTGAGAATAATTTTATTTCGCTGGTGGTATATTTACAATTGTGATATTGTTATCTATAATAAGAAATATAGACCCATCCTGGCACAGAACTCCTAAAATTCTTGAATTTCCTGTGTTGAGAGTAATAAGTGTCTTTTGTATGTTAATGAGATGATGACTTTTGGAAAGCTCGTAGGGGTGAGGGCTGGTTGCCTATGGAGCCAACCATGTAATTATAGGGTTGGAAACTTCAGTCCCACCCTAGACCATTACGGAGGGGAGAGGGGCTGGATACAGTTCAATCTCCAGTGGACAACAATTTAATCAATCATACCCATGTAATAAAGGCTCCATAAAAACCCAGGAGGACAGGGTAGGAGCCCTTCTGGGTTAGTACAACAGAATGTAACCATGTGCCACCATGCTGGGCCATGAGGACAGAACCTCCTTTGTTCAGGACCTCACCCTGTATATTACTTCATAACTAGTTTCCTGAATTCTATGTGCTGCTCAAGAACCTTAATTGAACTCACGGTGGGGGTCATGGAAACCTATGATGTATAGTCAGTTTTTTATAAGCAAAGTTAACAATTTGAACTTGTGACTGACATCTGAAGTGGGGACAGTCTTGTGGGACTGAGCCCTTCACCTATTTTCCTTTATTGTTAGTTATACTCCCACAGATTACCTACTCCATTGAGCAGAGGATGGCCAGTAGCTCTTGTTTTGGAAATTAACCAAGCTTGGATATGATCAACTTTGGAGTTACAAAAACTTGGATATAAATTCTGTTCTGCTCTGACTGACTCCGTGCCTTTGTGCAAGTCACTTTACCTTTGGGACTTGCAGGCTTGTGACATTAAATGCCTTAATTGCTGTTTTGGGTTATTAGAGACACAGTGGCCCCACAGTAAATAGCTCTATTTAAAGAAATTTATCATCAAATGTGACTGGGATTACAGTTTCCCAATAACATGACTAAAAAGATTGCCCCCAAAAAATCAAGTAGATGACCAAGGTAAGCATGGCATTTTTGCTTTTGATGTTTTTATATCTTTTTTAAAAAATATATTTTTATTGATTTCAGAGAGGAAGGGAGAAGGATAGAGAGATAGAAATATCAATGATGAGAGATAATCTGATAGGCTGCCTCCTGCATGTCCCCTACTGGGGATCGAGCCTGCAACCCGGGTATGTGCCCTTGACCAGAATCTATCCTGGGAACCTTCACTTCACAGGCGGATGCTCTATCCACTGAGCCAAACCAGCTAGGACATTTTTATATGTTTGTAAAGATACTCATGGAATGCAAAGCATGACAGAAAGCTCTTAACAACTTAATAGTGCTACATCTTAAGTATTTAATTTGGATTCTAAGTGTAGAAAAAGTCCACCATGAAGGGCTATACATTAGAGAAACAAATTATGCCTTCATTGTACAAGAAAAGGAAAGTTTCATCTGGCAGAGGAATACAGGGCAACCTGCAGGTGAGCATCTGTGGCTGGGAATGGCAGCTAAGGGGTAATTGTCATCACTTGGCCATACAAACTGGTGCTCTTCACAGATGAATGAGAACATTCAAATTTTTATGCTCAAAAGGTTTTCATGATCACC
This sequence comes from Cnephaeus nilssonii, assembly GCF_951640355.1. Lineage (NCBI taxonomy): Eukaryota > Metazoa > Chordata > Mammalia > Chiroptera > Vespertilionidae > Cnephaeus > Cnephaeus nilssonii. Next base: position 59,763,929 of record NC_137082.1, read on the forward strand.
AGTTACTGTTTTGAGAACTTCTATATTAGGCCTTTGTGACCGAATATTATAAATTATTGAATATTATTATTATGAAGAAAATGAGGTATAATTTCGGTTTTAGACAGACTATTATAAGGAAGAAGTGACAAAAACAGGAACTTGTTACAACAGTCAATGCTAGACTTTCAAACTTGGTTTTGTTGTAGAACCTAGACTAACCATTTTTTTTCTACTTTCCAGTGGGAGAAATTTTCAGTGACAAATAAATTTTGGAGCAGAACTCTGTTTGTGTGTGTGGTTTTGTGTATTTTTGCATGAATGGTATATATTAAACCATATATGTCTTGAAGTCTAGGTATTTAAAAATTAATAAGACTACTGATGAACATATGAATAGTTATAAACCATAGGGTTAGTTGAACAACCTATAATAAACCATATTAATAATGATTAATCTAAACAAATTTATAACAAAAAAGCAAGCACAGCACTAACAGACTATCATGACCAATTGAAGACAGCCAATTACAAGTTATCTTCCCCACAATTTATAGGGATTCCAATCCCCTGAGTGTGAGTACTCAAAACAGAAATCTTATAATATTGCTAACACATGAAACTTCAGAAAAAAACTTAAGTAAAATATTTTGGAAACTTCTGTCAGATACTAATTTCAGCACAATTTTGAATATTGTAATCCTTAATAATTTACAGTTGTATATAAAAATGAAAATCTATAGAATGTTATGCAATTTGCTGAAAGCAGCTAGCATTAATTGAGCACATACTATGGGTCAGGTAGTCTTTAACATGTTATGCATATATTTACCCTATCTCATTATTATAAATATATGAACTAGACATACTAATATCACCTCCATTTTATAGGTGAGGCACAGAGAGGCACACGCTCAACAAGCAGTAAAACTGCCATTCAAACCCAAGCATTCAGATTCTACATTTCACACTTTTAATAACTAGGCTATGTTGCCTCCAGAACTTGAATTTTTAGATCCATTCTAGGCTATTCAGGATGATCTGTGCAACTCATCCATACACTCATTTCTAACTATGATGAGAGTGCAAATAGTGCAATGGTGTTGGAAAGGAGGAGTGCAGGTCAAAGATGGATTCTAGAGAAATAACAAAAAGAGTATCAGCAAGAGGTAATGACTGGTCGTATGTGTGGGATGATGAAGGGGTAAGGATGAAGTGGAGTCCAGAATGACTTTGAATAAGAAGTAGGAGCTTTGGAAGCAAGTAGGAACAACAACAACAACAAAAACAAGTTTTTGGTTTGGGATGATGTTCATGTTTGAGATAAGCATCCGTAGGCTTCAGGATGCTTATGAGACATTCAGGTCAAGAAGTCCATTAAGCAGCTTGGCAAAGGAAGAGGCAATTAGTGAAGAGAGCTGTCCCTATACCTGAAATGCTGATCCATCTCTACCTCTGTTGAAATCATTCCTACTTAAGAAAGTTACTGGAATGAGAGACTGAGGTGTGCATGTGGGTATGGGGGAGGGAGATAACATAAAGTGAGACCATTTCCCCAGAATGCTGGGGTGTGAAATTTGGGAAAATATAAAGCATGGTCAAAGAAACCACAAAGCACAAATGCTTATACTCTTCTCCCAGCGTGGTACTGAGCATGACTCCCTGCGCTATACTCTGTGTACAGATCCTGTGCTTTACAAAGCACTGCAACTTACACAAGGACCTGTACCGTGTTGATTTTGTGGCTTTGGAAGAATCTAGCAAATGTAAAAATGTTTGCCATATTTTCAGGGACTCTTCTCATTTCTACAAGAAGTTAAGGAATTCTTTCAAAAATGTAGTCCTTTTGGCTTTAAGGTTCAAGCATCATTGGGTTCTCTCAATGTAAGATATCTTCATTAACAGAAAAACTTGCTAGTTTCATCCCAAGAAGCCAAAAGGAGAGCAACAGAAGCAGTGAGCGAACAAAACACACAACAATGCAGCTGCTTGCATGTGTGCCTAAAACTGGTTGTTAGCCATGGCAGCCTATTCTGATCAGAAGAATCCTTCAGACAAAAGAATAAGATATTTTGGTTTGAGGTTCATTAGAATTTAGAGTGGTTAATTTCCTCCTTAACTTTAAGTAGCCTGAAAGACAGAAATAGTAAACAGAGCAGTAAAATAGAGGTTATATAAAATTTTTACAACTATTTTTAAATGCTGAAATTTAAAATATTTGCTTTTTCTAAAACATTTTGAAATTTATTCTATCAGTGAAATTAAGATGGAATTTTTAAAAAACAAAACATACTTCAGCTAAAAGCAATGGTCAAAATTAGATGGATTTAAGCCTGGCTCCATTTTCTAAACTGAAATCTGAAAAATGAAGATTATTTTATTTATTTATTTATTTATTTTTCCAATACATATATATTTTTTATTTAGAGAGGAAAGAGAGAGAGAGAGAGAGATAGAAACATCAATGATGAGAGAATCATTGATTGGGCTGCCTCCTGCACAGGCCACACTGGGGGATTGAGCCTGCAAACCCGGGAATGTACCCTGACCATAAATGGAACCGTGACCTCCTGTTTTATAGGTCAATATTCAACCACTGAGCCATGCCGGTTGGGCTGAAGATTCTTTTAGATAACACCATCAAAATAAGTTTTTAATGATTATAACTTTTCATTTATATGAAGCATGAGGCTTAATTGCCAGTAAATGGCTTTCAGTGTAGCTCTAGTGATGACTAATCAATTCACCTATCTATATTTAGCTTTCAAGTATTTATAATGACATGAAAAAAAACACAGCATTAAGGTAGGAATTCAGGCTAAGTATTTTAAAAGCAACAACAAAGAGAAAATACTCACGATGTGGCACTTCTAGTGGATGCCCTGTTATGTCACACCATCCAATTGGGTGAATGTCAGGGCTGTCTACATCCATCCAATAGTCATATTTGTGGTCCCAGCCATCAAAATGAACCTGTTGAATAATTAGTATTTAGTAATTAGTTTCACTATCCCCATATCAAAATATTGGAAAAAAGATATCCAAAATTGAGAATGAAATTTTATTAAACATACATTATAGCTGAAACTACATTTAAAATGTGCTATCACATAGCCTTCTACTCTAGCAACCAAAGGCTATTGTGCCTTCCCCCCAACCCCCAAGAATTTAAAGAAATTGGTAAACAAAAATTCTATCAGGATTGATTAGAACTTGAAGAAATAAGACCAATCCATTTTACCAACTAAGAAATATTGTAAGCATATTCTCTGTCCTGGTAGCCACTGAAAGAACCATGTCAGCATCATCAATAAGAGTCACCACCTGACATCAGTACAAGCCATATGCAGATAGGAGGTGAATAGATTAGAGTAAAAGGAAGCAATGCATTTCAAAATCCTAAAAAAATGGAATAATGAAGGCAAAGAGAGCTGATAAAATGTGCTACTGAGGTATAAGGATTGATAGTTATCTAATAGCTATTATAAAACAATGTGTAAGCTTTCAGAAAACCCGAGGAAGAGATTGGGCCCAGGTCCACCGATCTTTTTGGTTATCAATGTATGCATCTTACCTATAAAATACACATGACACATACACATGCGCACGCGGCGCGCGCGCACACACACACACACACACACACACACGACACATACAAACAAGTCTGAGAATAATAAGATTAAAATAAAGTCCAATTTGTGAAAAATACTTTTTTTTCACTTTTTAAAAAATCTTTATTGTTGAGATTATTACAGATGCCCCTCTTTGTTCCTCCCATAGCTCCCCTCCACACAGTTCCCACCCTACCCCAGGTCCTCACCACCCTATTGTCTGTGTCCATAGGTAATGCATACATGGATATAAGATCTTTCTCTAATCTCTTCTCACATGCCCCATACCCTCTTCCCTCTGAGAATGGTCAGTTTGTTCCATTTCCATGCCCCTGATTCTATTCAATTCACCAGTTTATTCTGTTCACCACATTTTTTATTCATTTTATTTTTAGATTGACTTGTTGATAGACATGTATTTGTTGTTACTTTGTTGTTCATATTTTTTATCTTTACCTTTTTCTTCTTCCTCTTCTTAAAGAATACCCTTCAGCATTTCATAATACTGGTTTGGTGGTGATGAACTCCTTTAGCTTTTTCTTGTCTGTGAAGCTCTTTATCTGACCTTCAATTCTAAATGATAGCTTTGCTGGGTAGAATATTCTGGTTGTAGGTTCTTGCTATTCATCACTTTGAATATTTCTTGCTACTCCCTTCTGGCCTGCATAGTTTCTGTTGAGAAATAAGCTGATAGTAGTATGGGTACTCCCTTGTAGGTAACTAACTGCTTTTCTCTTGCTGCTTTTAAGATTCTTTATTTGTCTTTTGACCTTGGCATTTTAATTATGATGTGTGTTGGTGTGGTCCTCTTTAGATTTCTCTTATATGGGGTTCTCGGTACTTCCTGGACTTGTAAGTCTATTTCTTTTACCAGGTAGGAGAAGTTTTATGTCCTTATTTCTTCAAATAGGTTTTCAGGCCAAAACCGGTTTGGCTCAGTGGATAGAGCGTCAGCCTGCGGACTGAAAGGTCCCAGGTTCGATTCTGGTCAAGGGCACGGACCTTGGTTGAAGACACATCCCCAGTAGGAGGTGTGCAGGAGGCAGCTGATAATGTTTCTCTCTCATTGATGTTTCTAACTCTCTATCCCTCTCCCTTCCTCTCTGTAAAAAATCAATAAAATATATTTTAAAAAATAAATAAATGTTAAAAAAATAGGTTTTCAGTATCTTGCTCTCTCTCCTTTTCTGGCACCCCCATAATTCGAATGTTGGTACGCTTGAAGTTGTCCCAGAGGCTCCTTACACTATCTTCATATTTTTGGATTCTTTTTTCTTTTTGCTCTTCTGGTTGGGTGTTTTTTTGCTTTCTCGTATTTCAAATCATTGATTTGATTTTTGGGATCCTCTAGTCTACTGTTGAATCTCTGTATATTATTCTTTTTTTAAAAAAATATATATTTTATTGATTTTTTTACAGAGAGGAAGAGAGAGGGATAGAGAGTTAGAAACATCAATGAGAGAGAAACATCGATCAGCTGCCTCTTGCACACCCCCTACTGGGGATGTGCCCGCAACCAAGGTACATGCCCTTGACCGGAATCGAACCTGGGACCCTTGAGTCCACAGGCCGACGCTCTATCCATTAAGCCAAACCGGTTTCGGCTGTATATTATTCTTTATTTCAGTCAGTGTATGCTTAATTTTTAACTTTTTTTTTTCCTTTTTTTTTTTTTTTGGCATTCTCACTAAGATCCTTGAAAGTCTCATTAAGTTCTTCATAGGTTTCTAGAAGATTCTTGAGTAACCTTATAACTGTGGTTTTGAACTCTATATCCAGTAGTTTGCTTTCTTCCATTTCTTTCATTTGTGACATGTTTCTTTGTCTCCGCATTTTGGCTGCTTCCATGTGTTTGTTTCTATGTACTGGGTAGCTGCTAAGTCTCCTTGAGTTGATAGAGTGGCCTTGTGTAGTAGGTGTCCTATAGGGCACAGTGGTTCAGCCTCCCCAATCAACTGAGGTGGACACTCTTGGTTCACCCCTTTGTGGACTGTGTGCACAATCTTGTTGTAGATGAGACTTGATTGCTGTTAGTGTCACTGGGAGGAATTGACCACCAGGTCAAATGGCTGCGGGGACTAACTGCAACTACAGTGGGACAGCTGCTGTCCAGGAGACACCCCTATGGAGCAGGACTTGCTTTAGTGGGGCTTTGGTGCTCACTGAATCTGCCCCTTGAATGTGTCGCTTATGGATGTGAAGAGTTGTAATCTGGTATGGTCTCACACTGAGCACTGGTACACTGGTTCTTGGGTCTCCAGGAGATGCAAAGTCAGCCACTGCATGGGGCCACCCAGCAGGAGCTGCAGATTCCTCCTCTTTGTATCCGGTTTGGAAGTGCCCAGATGAGGCCCAGCTGTGAAGCAAGGCAGGCTGGTGCTGTTTATTGATAGGTTTGCAGCTCCCTGATCTAGCTGCAGCTTGTTTAACAGAGTTTTCACCTGATAAAGGACAGACCACTCATATGCAAAAGCTGCTGCACACAGCTTGGGTGGGGTTGTAAACTGGGTAGGGCGGGGTCTCAGGGAATCACCAGGGCAGAGTAAACAGAAATAGCTGCAGGGTCAGCCCTGCACCAAGGAGGTCACAGCATGAGAACAATGACCACTGCTAGCACCTCCATCTGGAAGAAAGCCACCCCTGAGTTCCTGACCAGATGCCAGATAAGCCAGTTCCTCCTCTTATGTGTCTGGGTCCCCCAGAGCCTCATCCGGCACTGAAGCTCAGAACAAGTGGGAGCTTGTAAATTCAGTTTGTGGTGCAGGCCTTTTAAGAGGAGCAGCTGGGTCTCCAGCAGCCTGTGTGTCACTCAGCCCCAATCCGCACTGGCTTTTACAGTTTGTGAAGCCAGGCAGAGAGCAGTCAATGCATAGCTGAGAGTAAAATGAAAATACTAGAGGTCACACATTCCTGGGAGGATAGAGAGACCAGAGTATAAAGATCTCAAGAATCCTCTGATAATTTGACGGAGACACCAAAAAGGTCATATTTTTGGAATAAGAACCATGCCATTGTAATAGCTACTGTAGACCAGCCCTAAATAGGCTAAAATCAAGCTTCAAAAAGATTAAGAATGCAATTAATGTCTAATAAAACAAATTCTCCCTTTTTAAAGGAAGACAAATACTCCCAACTATGTGTACTATGTCATTCATAATGTCCAATACAGAGCAGTAATTTATTAGACGTGCATATCAGCAGGTGAATGTGAGCCATAGTTAATTTATTTTATTTATTGATTAAGGTATTGCATATGTGTCCTTATCTCCCCACCCTCCCAACTCATGCCCTCACCCCCCTGGTGTCTATGTCCATTGGTTAGACTTATATGCATGCATACAAGTCCTTTGGTTGATCTCTCCCCCTTACCCCCACCCTTCCCTACCTTCCCTCTGAGGATTGATGGTCTGAATTTTTAAAAATGCAGTCAAACTCATCAACTGTGTTTTACACCTCGTAGGTAAAGCTTCACAAGCAGACCTTCAGGTATCCATATGTGACAGTACAGACTCTGTCACTTTCAGATGGACCCTTGAGATATAACCTAAAATGCAAGAGTGTAGTATCCTGGTACGGTGTCTAATTCCCTGACTCTTCACAGCCTTTGAGAAGTTATGAAAACATTAAGAGATAAGTATCAGTTGAGCTGCATTCTGAGAGGAATCAATTGTCAAAAATGTGATGTATATTTATAACTTTTAGCTTTTAAAGTTTAAACAAAATGAAATTTAATTTATGCAAAATAGAACTTTAAAAGCTATAATATTATAAATACCATTCTTTATCTTATACTAGTGTCCCAGTACATGGATTCATGCACATTGAAAGGAAATTAAATAGAAGAAATATTTTAATATCACTATCTGTGTCTTGTTAATGAAAAGAAAATAGGATTCTACCGAGTCTCCTGTCTACCTACTCCAGGACTTCTGTGAGGATCAAATGAGATGAGGCATGGGAAAACGTTTCACAAACATTTGGTTAAAATGTAAAATGTTTGCACCTGGCTATAAAGCAAGTCAGGATCCTGGGCTGAAGAAACTCCAAGGAGGCTAGTTGCTAGGGACAGGAAGCTGGGCATTACTACATGACGTCATTACCCAGCACCCACAGTGACCGTTTCCAGGCTGGGCTGGGCTGTGGGCTGCATTTTATGCCATGGGGTCTTGGCAGCAATGGCTGCGATTTGGTGGGGTGTCACTCCGGGGTAGTGGCAGGGCCTGTGTCCCACTTGGGGAAGCTGAGTGCTGGCTTGTCGGCGCCAGTTCCACAGTGCCATTTCTTTTTAAATGGCCAGTGCACGTCATGACAGCTCCTGCGTTGAGCATCTGCCCCCTGGTGGTCAGTGTGCATCATAGCTACCGATTGGATGGAGGGACACTTAGCCTTTTATAGATTAGAGGCCCAGTGCACAAATTCATGCATGGGTAGGGTCTGGCCAGCCTGGCCCCAATCGGCAGATCAGGTATGGGCCTTCTGGGAGGAGGAGATGGCAGGAGGTTGGCTGGCCAGCCGGCCCCCATCAGGGCCAGGATGGCTGGGGGAAGGGGCCATGGGTGATTGGCTGGCGGGCCACACTCCCAATTGGAGTGGGGGGAGTGATTGGGGGTAGGGGTGGCCATGGGGAGGGGCTGTGGGTGGTGGACCAGCTGGCTCTGCCCCAGAATGGGGTGGGGGCCGATCAGGGGTCAGCGGCCAGGGGATGGGCCATGGGAGGTTGGTCTGCCAGCCTCATCCCTAACTGGGGTAGGGGGGCTGATTGGGGGCAGAGCTGGCTAGGGGTAGGGGTTGCAGGAGGTTGGCCAGCTTGCCCCGCCCCCTATTGGGGCTGGAGGTGCAATCAAGGGAGGGTCGTTCTGGTAGTTACAGTGTTCTGGTCACTGGCTTTTTATATACATAGATTATGGTATATCCAGTCAATGAAAGGGTTTTTGTGGCCATGAAAGTTACAAATTTTTATAAAGAATATATAAGGGGAAAGGTAAGCAACTCAACACCATTTTATCCAGTGGAAAATGTTTAAAAAGAGGTTAATAAATTCTGATTTATTATTAGTATATTATAGTAAACAAAATAATCACAAAAAATAAAAAATGCAGTCAATAGAAAGAGATCCTGGGATGACCCAGATGTTGTAATCCACAGGAAGGACATTGAAGTAGCTATTAAAATATGTTCAAGGACTTAAAAGAAAAAATGGTCTTGATTGAAAAGATAGTGAATTTTAGCAGGAATATGGAAACTATAAAAGAGAAACAAATTAAATTCTAGAACTGAGAAGTAAAAAAAGTTTCTATGTGGGCTTAAGAACAGATCAAAGATGGTAGAGAAATAAGTGGGTGAACATAAAAACAGATTCAATAAATTATTAATGTAAAGTGCACACAATGAAAGATTTTAAAAATGGACAGAGCCTCAGGAAATTGGGAGCTAATAGTAACTGGTCTAATATCCATGTATTTGGAGTCCAGAAGGAGAGAAGAAAGATGAAGCAGGAATAGAGGTTAAACAAAAGTTGAAGGAATAATGTCAAAAAATTTCCCTATTTTTCCAATTTACAAGTTTAAGAAGAACAGAAAAACATATATAGAGCACTGCCCATATAAAAATTAACTGATAAATTCAATTGTCTTCATAATAAAAAACTTGTTTTCTTCAAATTATCATTAATGAAAAAGGAAAAGAAAGTCACAGACATTTATAATGCATTTATCTGACCAAAAACTTGACATAAATATCCTATCTAATAATAGAGTAACATGTAAATTACCATCACTCCGCTACGCCCACAATTGGGCAGCGGGAGGCTGGGGGGCGGGACTCGGGGTGGCCTATCCGGCCATTGAGAGGCACGGATCCGCTGCCACTGAGGGGGGCTACCCTGCTGTTGAGAGGCGCAGGGGGCGGGAGTCCCGCCCCCTGCGCCTCTCAACGGCCAGATCCGTGGCAGCTGAGGGGGCCTGCCGCGGACACCCAGCTGCCCCTCTCAATGGCAGGGTAGCCAGGTGTCCGCAGCAGCCCCCCTCAGCTCCTCTCAACAGCAGGGTAGCCCCCCTCAGCGGCCGCGGACCATCAAAAGTGGGGGAGCTGGGTGCCTGGTGCACCAGCGGTCAGGCACCCAGCTCCACCGCGAAAAGCGAAAGCGTGTAGGGGACTCTACACGTGCATGATTCAATCATGCACTGGGCCTCTAGTCAATAAATAATGGGCAAAAGACTTATAGAATCTTTGAAAACAGAAGGCTCACAAATGACCAATAAGCACATTTAAAAAATTGTCAACATCATTATTCATCAGAAAAACCAAGATGAGACACTACTGTACACTCATTCAAATGATGTAAGTGACTGACAGCATCAGTTACTGGTGAGGCTGTGGAGCTCCAGGGACATTCATAGAATGTTGGGAAAGAGGCTGTAAAATTACACAACCACCATAGAAAATGTTTTGCTACTTCATTATAAATTTAAATATGTGCTAACTCTGTAACTTGTAGAATTCCACCCCAAAGAGATGAAAAAATAAAGCTATGTAAGCAAGGGTTCCTAGCAGTTTCATTTATAATAGCTAAACCCCCAAAACAACCAAATACCCAACAACAGGTGAATAAATATCCATTCACAGACAAGTATAGTATATGCATAAAATGAATGCTAGTCATCAATTAAAAAATAGCTTATAGCCTCATTAGCATGCATCAAACACACCATGTTGAGCAGAAGAGGCAGACACAAAATAATGTATACTCTATGACTCCATTTATATGAAGTTTAACAATAGGCACAAAAATCAGACCCATGGCTATCTGGGAGGGAAAGGGAAGTAGAACTGACTGCAAAGGAACACAAAGGTATCTTCTGTAGGATGAATATATTCCAAATCTTAATTGGGGTGGTGGTTCAAAATTCACACATAAAATCTGTACATTTTACCATTTGCAACTTATAATTCATTAAAGTTAACTTATTTAAAATATTTCTACATACAGCTGCTATCATATGGAGCTTTTCTGATCTTGTAGTATGCTTGTTTGCTCTTTCTATATAGTTTTTAAATTTTAAATTTTTATTTATTATGATTTTTCAGCATTCTAGACATAGACAAACTGCATCATACTACCAGGCAACGAAATATTCCAGTTGTGAAAAGGCAAAACTGACATTCCTTTCTAGAATGATGTTGGTTGCTTTGGAATTATCAATAGAAAGAAGTTTATGTAAGTGTGTATAATGAATGGGGTGAAAAAAATAAAATTCTCAAGCTTTAAAATGTCAACCTATCTAATTTCAATATCCTTTTCTTTTGAGTTTGTAGTGCAAGTACTTATTTATGTTTCAAAAGCCAGCAAGCAATCTCTAAGCACAAACTAGACAGGCCACATGATCCATCAAGATTCTTCTTCAAGGAGTAAGGCCTTTCTATTTCAGGTATTGGGCCTGCACCTGGGAATCCTACTGTAAAACTGAGTCTAAAACTGAAAAGTAAAAAGATAATACCATAGAAAAATCTTTCTCAAAAGCTGATACAATGCTTTTAGTACTCTATTCCACATTTTCCCTTATATTCATTAATAAATATTAATCTATCCTTTCCAAAGCTGTATATATTTACTTACAGTGAAAGCATGGGAATTAAAATTACCCCCTGTAAATCCAACAATGAGATGCTCCCCTCTCCCACAAAGGCAGTCTAAACTTGGAATGTATAATGAAAATCTGTACCCAGATACATCTTTATGAAAGATATTTTTCGATCTTTGAATTTTTATATCTCTGGAGTGAAAATCCAATTTTAAGAATTCTAGCCAGATGGTCAAATTACTAAAGAAGATTGGCATTTTAAGAATATTTACAGAGTCTCTTTTTAAAGCAAAGAATCATTTTGAAAACCAAATCATATCCAGTGCTGTATTTCATAATATTTATATTTTTTTTCACATATTGGGGTTTGAATAAGCTGAGTAAACATATAGATTCTTCTTGCTCAGATTTTGACAAACTGGAACACAAAAGTCAGCTAACAGTCAACTGCTGTCTCAAGTTAGTATCCTTAAGTCGGCAGTGATGCTTCCTGAAGGTACTAATATTATATGCATGAGCTATTAATGACTGGGAAAATAACTTGGACATTTAAGAACTAGATCAGCATATATGGTAGAAAGCCACTGGCATGCTCCTTAGTGTAAATACAAAGCTGTCAATCCTCAGGATTGACTCTTTCTTGCTTTGTCTTATTATTTTCTGCCCAGTACCCACACCAGAAACTTTCCTGTGAGCTTTGCCACTTTACCCGAATCATCTTTGCTGTCTCCATGATTCTTAGCACTGTGGCTTACACATTGCTAGACCTAAAATACCATGAGCTTAATAAGATGCATGATGATAATCATCACATCTTGCTGTTCTTTGGGGCAGTTTGAAAATAAGCAGTTATTTATCTAGGAACACTGGAGCTAAATTTAATGCTCAATAACAACAATTTTATTAGCTTACGTTATTAGTATGCTTGTTTGCTCCTCCTATATAATTTTTAAATTTTTAATTTCCATTTTAACAAGGTTAGTGGATGTCCGTATTTTAATGTCCCAGGCCTCTAATCTATTTTAAAGGCTTATGGTGAAAGCATTATAAGAACATATGATGTTAACTTATTTAGAAAGAGGGCTGATTGTATCTGAACTCTTCAAGCTTTAATTGAATACATTTTCTGTTAACTAAAAGTGGCCTTAAATTTCATTCTCAAAGGATGAACTGAGTCTTTTATATGTTGTTCCAATACCACTTACTCATAACCATTGGTGCTTATAAGACTACAGAAAATCTTACTTCCTATGATGCAGGGCTCTACTGTGGGATGGTGTTGGGAAGGATGCAGGAATAGCACCAAAGCCAGACATCTGTTCCGCTACAGGTCACGCCTTCACAAACTACCACTATGATCCAAGAGCAAGTGTTGCATATGGCAGGGGACTCACTTTTATTGTGTGCTTAACATTCCAGGCATAGTTGTAAAATAGATGTATTCTCACTTAATGTCCATAATATATTGTTTTCATAGATGATGAAAGTAACTTTTGAGGAGGTTTGCCGAGATCACACAGCCAGTAAATGGCAAAATCAGATTTAAACTGAAAACAGTTTACTGAGAAAATGATACAAAAATCTAATTTGTGGGGATATTTGGGACTGCTATACCTAAGAATCTAATATAGCAGAGGTAAATTGCATTTTTAAATATAAAAAGACATTTCCATAATGGAAATAAAATAACCTGGAATAACACAGGGCTGCAGTCCAGACTGCCTCTACTTTTTCATATTAAACATTAATTCCACATTGTGCCAATCCATTTACTTGTCTATCCAGGCAAGAACAGAGGAGGAGAAAACACAATGGAAAGAAATTACAACAAAAAAGTATATATGCTTTCAAATTTTACTTTCATATGTTATCTCCATTTACATATGAAGCTACTGAGTTGCATAAGGGTTAAGAAATGTGCTGCCATTTCTAAATCATTGTGATTTGAAAATGGCAAATTTTCTCACTCTCCTGGCCCTGAGCCTGTAGTTGTGGAACTGAGGACCCCTGTATTCCCTCCCACTGCTTCCACACCTACTCTTGGTCAATCATCTCAATTCTCTCTCCCTGCTAACCTCCCCATAAACCCATCTGCTCTTTCAACAAGTACAATTGTTTCTTCCTTCTAGTCCACCTCTATGATAAGTATTTTAGAAAAAAAAATCTTTTAATCTCTAAATTGGAAAATTAATAGTATTCACTATAGCTATTTTAAAATTCTTTTCACTTTTTTCAACATCACTGCTCAAATTAATCAAATTTCTTGGGTGTTGTTTTCATACTTTAGTAAACAGAAAGAAATATCAACCATCCCTTGCTACCACCAGGATTCTAATTCTTTAGGGAGGAGGATCAGAAGTGATGTCTGGAAATCGCATTTTTTTTAGCCACACATCTTAAGATTATTCTGCTGAAGGTGATTTTTTGGATAAAACTTTTAAAAATGTTTCTTTAGGGTGCTGCCATGGCAACAACGTTGTTAACTGAACTTGCCATCAAACTCACAGTTCTATCTAAAACAATCAAGAAAAACCTAACTTTTTTTTCATAGCTCTTCTTTAATTTTGAAAGACAATGAGTCCAAGGAGAAACCTGGTTGAAAGCCTAATGCAGAGAACATTCAACTCCAAATGTTTCCACTTGTGATAAATATGTCCACATTTTTGTGATAAATATGTCCACAAGTTTCTATTTCTATGGTTATTGGTATAACTAATATAATTAGTTTTCCCATAAGATGTTTTCCCCCCCATAAAGATCCCCATAAGAAATATAAATTCCACATTTCTAACAGAATCCCCAGGGCTTTACTTCTTGTTAAGAAATCCTTAAATATTTCATCAGAGTTAGGCATAATAACAGCCACATTCCCGGCTCCACAGCCACATGTCTGTGGGTGATATCTTAGGAAGAAAAACCTTCTTCATAAGCACCATGAGGACAAACAACCTCAAAATCAGTTTACAGTTATAACTAACAAATATCTTCATAAGCTCTGCCCTAAGATTTATAGTGTTAAGCATGGGAGCAGCACACACCACACATTCATTGTTATTAGGAAGGCCATGTCCTCTCTGGGTATTCACCAGGCTGCTGCTCTTCCTCTTGCAGTGGACATTGTTTCAACATGCTCTCTCCATTTAGCCTCACATTCTGAATTTCTGGGTTGGATCCTTCATCAAGCCATCAAGGTTTTGCTACTGAATCATACATGACTTATACTCATTATTGATAAACCACCAACTCAAAAGAACGTGAGCTGCTTATGATAATTGAACATTGGATTTCTAAATAATAGTAGGTCATGAGGCATGTGAAAAAGAAGAAAGGCTAATTATATCTTGAGGGACCACAAAATGTATTACCCAAATGGGACATTTTTGAGGATAAAAGAGAGCACTATTAATGATTACACAATTGCAACAGACATAATCCAGGACATGATGTATAATTACTCCTGATAGCTTAAGGATGATTGCTGTAAATAAATTTCCAGAAAACCAATGGCAAAGGGGAAATAGTACACAAATCCAATTATAATGTGAAAAAACCACACCAGTTAATCTAAAGTTCCAAAATTTTCACTTATAGGTATAAATTGTGCAGACATTTATATAGGAACAGTGAAAAACACAATGACAACAGTGAAAAACACAGTAGTAACTATATGGGTGGCATCAGCAAAATGGAAATATACATATAAACATACATGTGTATAGATGAAGATCTGGGCTCTATTTCAATAATATCTATGTTTAGTAGATTTCATTTACAAACTGATTATATTCATATTCTATGAAGTACACCCAGTCATTAAAATAAAATAAAATAAAATAAATTGCTTCTAAGGAACAAGGAGATGATGTTATAAACTTAAAATTCTGTATAAATTTCTCATGTTTACAGGTATCGTGCCCTCTGAAAAGGTAATTTATCCAGTTGACTGCAGGGACCATCTCTGTTCATGTATAACTAATTATCTCAACCAGAACAATGCATTCTGGAAATGGATTAAATTTCTCAACAAAATAAATAATGTCTAAGCCAGTGAATAACTTTCAAGCAACCAAGAAGAATGAATGTTTGTAATTAATGTGCTTGTTCATGTTTTCTTATATTTTTGTTCATAATTCAGTATCAGAAGCCTAAATTACTTCTGGTGAAATAATTGGTACAGAAAAAACAGTCACAACCTGGCTTTTGCCCTCTAAACCTTGGCATGCCATGCCAGCTAAACACAATGTAAATTAAAAGCATCACACACATCATACAAAGATCTAATCATTTAGGGCTAGTCTTCTACTTATTTTAGATAAAAGCCCCCCAAATCATTATTATTCAGCAAAAACCATTTCCAATGTGTCAGTACCTATGTTCCTAAATATTTATGCCTTTCCATGTATTCCATACCTTTTCCCCACTTTTCTACCTTGAAAGACTAGGGCCTAGAATCTGAAGTCAGCAGCCTCTGGACTTCATTCAAATGATACACTAGTCCCACTAACTTCCATGTAGATCATACTCAAAAGTACTAATAATTAATTATATTTTAAATTACATGTATAATTATGAAAAAACATATTTCACATAATTATACATATATGTATATGTACCATATGATATTTACATAATGTATAATATAATAATATGAAAGTTTAATTATTAATCCTATATAATAAAAGCCTAGGTGGCATCAAGCCCTTGCACTACACCCTTCCCTGACATCATCACAAGATGGCCATAACAAGATGGCCGGCAGGGGAGAGCAGTTGTGGGCAATAAGGCTGGTAGGAGAGGGCAGTTGGGGGCAACCAGGCCTGCAGGGGAGGGCAGTTAGGGGCAACCAGGCTGGCAGAGGAGGGCAGTTGGGGGCCATCGGGCCAGCAGGGGAGGGCAGTTTGGGGTGATCGGGCTGGCAGGGGAGCAGTTAGGGGGCGATCAGGCTGGCAGACAGAAGCAGATAGGGGCAATCAGGCAGGCAGGCAGGCAAGCAGTTAGGAGCCAGTAGTCCCGTATTGCCTGCAGTCGGACATCCCCCAAGAGGTCCCAAATTGGAGAGGTGCAGGCTGGGCTGAGGGACACTCCCCCATGCACGAATTTCGTGCACTGGGCCTCTACTTAATTTAAAACTGCAATATATAATATTAGGAAGTTCTGCTTCTGGGTAGGATGTTGAACATTAGGGCAGGTCAATTAGAAGTATTACAACTAGAAAATATCTAGAAACTAATTACTACAAAATTATAAAACATGTTTTTAATCAATTGTGGATGCAAAGAAGTCTAAATGATCTAAATACCAGACAAGGCAGGGCCCCTTCCTAAGTGGACAGAGATCATCAGAATTTCATGGAGAAGAATAGGAACAACCCTGAAGAAGGTGACAGGATCTGGCTGGAGAAAAGGCAGCCAGTGGGGCTGTTAGAAGCGCGTGGGCAAGTTGGGTGGACTGGAATCTGGAGGAACTTCACACCTGAATCTGGTTCTCTGGGACCTGGGTGTTGCTGAGTGCCAGTGCACGGGAGCCTCTGGGGAGGGGCTGGAAAGCAGATAGATCTCCTGGGCCTAGATCACTAGAGAGAGGGCCAGTAATGCCTACAAGAAAGTCCCATTTTTCAATACATTTGAAATCAGAGATGAACTAAAACTATACCTTCAACCTATCCTCAACCCAGTTCAATTCCTAACCAATTTAAAGTGATGAGTCCCTGTATAGTTTCGTAGAGCTGCCATAACAAGTTACCACAAAGTTGGTGGCTTAAAACAACAGAAATGCCTTCTGCCATATTCCCGGAGGCCAGAAGTCTGGAATGGAAGTTGTGGCAAGGCTGCACTCTTTCTCAGGGCTCCAGGAGAAAACCAACACTTGCCTCTCCCAGCATCCTGTGGCTCCACGTGTTCCTCACCTCGGGGCTGCAACACTCCACTGTCCCCTCTGTCTTCTCTCTCTCAAAAGAACACTCATATTTAAATTTAAGGCCAATGGGGACAATCTTGGATGACCTCATTTCAAGATCTTTAACATAATAATACCTGCAAACACCCTTTTCCAAAATAAAGTCACAATCACAGGTTTTGAAGATTGGGAGGTGGATATATCATTTTGGGGACTACCACTCAACCCTCTGAAGTCCCTCACACTAGCTGCCTAATAGAAGAAAAGGCATGGCCTCTCTGAGAGAAAATAATATATATATTAGTCTCTACATTTATTCTATATATAACATCCAGCATATATGAAAATTTACATGGAAAGAAATAGGATAATATAATTGTAATCAAAAGAAAATACAGCCAATAAAAGCAATCTAACAGAACAGGAATTGAAATTAGCAGTCAAGGACATTGAAGTAATTATTTTAAATATGTTAAATAAAAAAGAAGAAAGATAATCAAATGGATAGAAAGATGGAGAAATTCAACATAAAAGTATACTATCTAAAAAGAATAAAATGAATATTCTATCATTTAAAATTCCATATTTAAAATTAAAAATTCATTGATGGAGCTTAACAGCAGACTAAAAACAGCAGTAGAAATAACAAGATATATGAAATATCGATCAATAGAAATTATTTAAATGCAAGAACAAAAAGATACAATAAAATAAAACAGATCTGGAGAGATTTGGGATTCTCTCAGCCTAACACAAGTAACTATAATCCTAGAAGGAGAAGAGACAGAAAGTGAGTACAATCAGTATTTGAAGAGAGAATGTATTACATTTTCCCAAAATTTGTGAACATCAACACACATATTCAAGAAACTGAATAAATTCCAAACATGAAAAATACAAAGTGTTTATATTTTAAATACAAAGCAAAAAATACACATCAACTCAAAATGAAAATGAAAGATCTAGAGATTACCAGACTAAATGAAAAGCAAGACTCAACTATATCTGTTTTCATATCTGTTATATATCTGCTTAAGTCTGTAAGGATAAATAGGTTGAAATAAAAATGTTGAATCAAAGAAGTCTGACACAAAAGAGTACACAGTGTATAATTCCACTTATAAGAGCAAAAGAACAGGTGAAATTAACCTTGGTAAAACAGAAGTCACAATAATGGTTACCTCTGGAGAGATATGGAAGGGGTATTGGTATTGATTGAGCTTAACAGAAAGTTTTTCAGTGATGGGAAAGCTCTCTATTTTGACCTTGAGAGTGTCCTGATGAGAGAGAAGGGATGGATAGATATGTTAAAATTTATTGAGCTGTACACTTAAGATGTGTACATTATACTCTCAATAAATTATCCTTTAGTTAAAAAAAACAGGCATGAGTTCATAAATATTTAGTCCATTGTGGCATGCTTACTAGTCTGATAATAAGGCAGATTCAGAATTGATAGAGCTCTTAAATAATCATTCAGTTACTTATTCAATATACCAATACTAACCAAGTGCTTGTTATATTCCCAGGGCTATTTGAGGTACTAGGAATATATCAGCAAACAAAAGAAAGAGAAAAATCCCTTGCCTTTGAAGCTTGCATTCCAGTGGGCATAATCAGATACTATCAAATAAGTGATTTTTTTAGCAAGTTAAAAGGTGGCAAAAGCTAGGAAAAATAGACCAGAGTTAAGGAGATTAGGACTGTGCCAGTCAAGAGTTATTGCAATTTTAAATCAAGAGGCACAGGGAGGCTTAAAAGAGTTAAAGGTGTTAGAGATTTGGAGAGCTATATGAGGAAGAATATTATGAAGAGAATAGCCAGTGCAAAGATCTGTAGGCAGCAGACTGACATGTTTAGGTACAGCAGGAAGTATGGTTTAGGTGAAGCAGGGAGAGCAAGGTAGAAAGTAACAAGAGTTCACCTTGGCTGGCGTTGCTCTGTGTTAGAGGGGAGGGTCTTGGGTTCAATTCCCAATCTAGGGCAAGTACCTGGGTTGCAGATTTGATCCCCACCCTGATCGGGGTGAGTGTTGAAGGCAACCAATGAATGTGTCTTTCTCACATAGACATTTCTCTCTCTCCCCGTTCTTCTCTCTCCTTTCCATTCTCTCTCTCTCTATAAAAAATAAATGGAAAAAAAAATCCTCACTCCATGGGTGAGGATTAAAAAACAACAACATATTGGAGTCAGAGAGGTAATATTGCTGCCATATCAGGTAGGGCCTTATGAACTTTGGCTTTTACTCTTGGGAGAAATAGAGAGGCACCAGAGGGTTTTATACAGAAGAGTAACATATCTGATGATGTCTTACAAGAATCAGTGTGACTGCTGCATGATACTACTGGGGCAGATGGGAGATGGCCAGGTTGAAAAGTGGAAAACCAGTTAGGAGGCTCATGTTATAATTCTGGAGAGAGATAATGGTAGCCTGAACTGGAATGGTATTAGTCTAAGTGGTGAAAAAAACTTGGTTCTATCTATATTCGAAAGATAGAGCTAAACTATTTACTGTCAGAATTTAATATTTTTATAGGACAAAGGAGTAAAAGATAATGCCATGTTTTTTTATTTGAGCAATGGGAAGAATAGAATACATAAGATGGCAAAAACAGTGGGTATAAAAGAGTTAGAGTAGAAGGTTGGGTATTGAAAGCTGGGACATGTCGAGTCTGAACACTCTATTAGCTATCAAGTGGACATGTCAAATAGGTAGTTTGATATAGGAATCTGAAGTTCATCAACATAGAGGTAATATTTAAATTCATGACATTTGATTAAATTATAAAGGAAGTAAATATAGTTAAAGGAGACAAGATCCAATGAGAAGTCCTGGTGCACACTGACGTTAAGCGTTTGGGATGATGAAAGGAATCAAATAAAAGGAGTCTGAGAAAGAACTGGCAATGAGTCAGGAGAAAAACTAAAAGAATGTGGTGCCGTGGAGGTAAAGAAAGTGTTACAGAAGTATAGACAACCCTGTCAAAGAGGCTTCCTCTTCATGGAAATGAACAGAGAAGTGAAATTAGAAAATAATGTTTTTAAGATGACAGAAATACTACCATATTTGTTTGCTGATGGAAATTATATTGTGTAAAGAAAAAAACAGATGATAAAGGAAAAAGGGTTAAGTTATTGTCAGGGTTGAGGAAACAGGAGGGGGTGGAATTAGACACAAGGAAGGCGGATGCCTTTGATGGAAACATGGAAAATTCATCTATAATTACAGGAAGACAAGTGGGATACATGGGGACAGAAGCAGATGGGTGGACATATATGGTGCTGGGAATGTGTAGAAGTTCTATTCTGATTGCTTCAGTTTTCTAGGTGGAATAGAAAGTAATAAACATCATCGGCTGAGAATAAGAATGAGGCAAATGGAGGGGGAAATTTTGGGAGTGGGGAAATGATGTGACAGTTATCTGGGCGAACCTGTCAACAGATTAGGGAAACAATGGTTCCCAGTCAGCATTAAGATTCAGGTAACATGTGAGTTGGTGGTTGTACAGGAAGTCCGCTTGGCAGATTGTGTGTTTCTCCAGCCATGTTTAGCTTCATGAGGTAGCTACAGAGGAGCAGAGGGTTAGATTTTGCCACAGTTGTGGTTTTTACAAGAAAGTAAGATGAACTGAAGGACAAGGAAGCAGAAAATACATGCAGTGATCTGATTATGTCCATAATCTATGGGCTTCATGCTGTGGAAAGAGGGGAGGCAATAAGAAGGTGAGAGACAGTGAAAAGGTGGTAGGATCAATGAATTACAGGTCCTGAAGGAGTTGAAAGAGTGATAGGGAATTCAGTGGCAAATAGTTTGGGTATTTAAGGTAACTACCTAGAAATATGATGATGTGGTCAGGGAGTTGGATACAAATTATATTATAATTATAAAAGGGTTACATTATGGTCATTAACAATGTTTATCATAATTACTTACAATAAAATATAATAGCATTACAGTAATCATGCTAATTATTGTCATTAACAATAATGTGCTAAAGCATGGACTAAACAGCGGTCACCAACCTTTCGGACCTCACAGACCACCAGTTGGCGACCACTGGACTAAAGCTTGGACTAAAGTATGACAATGGGGCTCACTGACTGAGGCAGGGTCTATGTATACCTATAAAAACCACCAAGAATAAAGACTGAGGTAGTGTTGGTGAGAGTGGTCATAAAGTGGCTGCTAAAATAACCCAGGAAGGGAGGGACCTTGGTAGGTGACTGTAACTATCAGTGGTAGTGGTAAACAGAGTTTGATGACCTGAGATTCAAAGCTGGAAATAATGAGGAGCAAAGAGCACCATTCTCTCACCTCCAGCTCATGCAGGGCCCCCAGATGGAGAGGGCTGCAGAAGAGGGAGCCAGATTGTGTTTAAAGTAGAAAAGTGAAAGGAATGTTCAGAAAAAAGACTCCAGAGGGCACAGGGCAATGACTGGGATTAAGGGTGGGGAAGAGTTGACCATAAACAGGGGTGAAGAACACAATTTCTGGTGGAATCACAGGGGTGAGCAAAGGCAAGGCTGGGAGCTTGGGGGTTGGTGAGGAATGGGTGCCGGGCATTCTTTCTGGCTTCTTGGATAAAAGTGAAGCAGAGTGGAGACTGATCATACGCCCAGCATGTGGGCCACTCCTGATGTACTTAAATACTCTACTCTTTCACAGCACAGATTCACTGTACAGCCCTAACTGCTGCTACCAGTATTTGGCCCAAAGCACAGCAGGGACAACAAGGACAAAGGAGTCCTCCCACCCTGCAGACGGACAGCAGAGCCCACAGGAGCTCCTGGTGCTCACTGCAGCATGCTGTGGGCTGAGGGGAAGAAGGTCTGTACCCCAATGAATGTCCTCCCGTCAAGCTTTCCAAAGTTAAGTCCAGGAAAGGAAAAAAGATGTGGGCCTATTTAAATCCTTCCTTCTGGAAAATAATTTAAAGAAATCCTGCAGTTTTAACTTTAAGAATGTTAGGGCAGTGAGTGTTAAATTCCCAATATAAAGTGATCAGCTTCATGCTTTAATGAAATTCAGAGGCACACTTGCCCACACTGCCACCGAAATAAGTAAACATTCCATAATTGAGCTAAAGAGAGTGACTCAGTGAGGGAATCTGAATGAGCCTGCTCTCTTGTGGGGGTGGGTGACAGGCTCAGCAGCCCACCTGCCTCTGAAGACTGGCCTCCATGCCATACATATTTGGAACAAATGTCACAGGTAGGCTGCTAAATGCCACCATCATAGTCATCTTTACCATTTCTTTTAAAAATATTTTTTTCAGAAAGTGACAACTATGGTATGATAGTTATTAGCTATTTAAAGGCAAGCACAGTGGGAAGTAGCCCATTTAATGAATTATAGCCCATGTGCTGTGCAGCCTAGACTTTACAATTATTTCAGCAAAACCAGAATTTCTAGCAGAAAGGTCTCTATCTACCCACTAAATGAACTGAAGTCCTTACCTTGGAATTGCAAGTCACTGAAACTGCCTAAGGGTCAGTGAGAACACAGGCCCCCAGCATCCCTTCCTTCTTGGATGAGGACAAGAAATCTGCAATGAAGATGCAGCAGACGCAGAGAGCTACAGAGAAGCCCTGATCTCCATCTTGCTGCAGGGTGGGCAGGGGAGAGCTCTCCCTGCAGACAGGCTGCTCCTCACAGCGCAGGGCAGTAGAAACACCTGGGTCCTTTCAAAACAGACTCACATGGAAGCCAAGCTCGCCTCTTGCCAACCAAGTGACCTTGAGTGTGATAATTATGCAGCTTGACCTTTGACATCCTCACCTACGGAAAGGCGGTAATGATGCCAAAGTTGCCTAAGTGTAAGGTTTCCTAACTATTACTGGTAGCATATGAAAGTGCCAAATGCAGATCAGGTATCAGAAAGTAGGGATTGTGGATGATAATGTTATAATGTAATAATGAAAAAAAGAGAAATGTTTGGGAGTGACAGTAACAGTAGGATGGGAACAATACAATTCATCAGGAGACCACAGTCTGAAGTTCTAGTTGATGAGCAATGATTGTGTGTTCTGACACTGACAGCACACCCTCCTGAGCTGTGCTAGGAGATCTGGGCCCTCAGTGGTGGGTGGTCCCAGGAAGGGAGGCAGGTTCTCACTTGGCCTCAGAATTCCCCTTCACCTGCTGGTGTGGAATCAAGCCTCCAGTTCCTGTGCACTCCAGATATGGGGCATCAAATATCTCACCCCCTACTAGGAACTGCATAATTGCTTGGTAAAGCTAAGAGCTGATTAATTTGTCAGGGTTTTCTCTTCGGTGTTGGCTGAGAGCAGCTGCGGTGTGTCAGGTGACACAATTCCATTTGGGGCACACATACACTGGGATGAGTCAACCTCTTGCCAGTCTCAGACTATATGAGGAACATAAATACAAATGTATACAAACAGCAAATTCAGAAAAGCCTCACCTCAATTTTTGCAGTTAAAAATGGAAGACATTTATTTTTATTATGAAAAGACTAGAGGCCCGATGCATGAAATTCGTGCAAGGGGCTTGGCCCTCGCAGCCCCTCGTTCTGCTGTTCGGTCTAATTAGCATATTAGTTCTTTATTATATAGGATTATTTTAGGGATAAAATACTCCTGCTCAGTTTAATTTCTACAGATGCCTATTGCTTATCTGATTGGCCTTATCAGTTATTTCATAGAGTCTGGTTTTTCAGTGCTAGAAAAATGAAATGGAATTTTAAATAACTTCACAAACAAACCTGAACAATGTAATAATATATTTGGTAGACATGAATGCTCAGCAGATAAGAAGCAGAGTCTGCAAGCTTCCATTCTCTAGGGGACTGCCTGTGGTGTTCTTTATTCCATGCCTCATTCACCCCACCCATGCTGTATTTCATTCCCTCTCCCTGGCTCACACACTTCTCTCCAGTCGCCATCCCACAGTTACACAGTAACTAGCTACAGCACCTAGCATACACTGATGATGTCCACTTTACTGATGACTTTGTTGCTGCCCATTTCTCCCACAAGTTCAAGAAATACCCCCAATTAGTCCCTAACCTAGAGCTCTTCTTAAATAAAACCTTGGACTCCTGACTTTGAATACACATAATCCCTATTTTTAAAATTTGAGCCTTAGGCTGAAATCCTAAATAGATTAATCACTAAGAAAGACAAATAATTTACAAAAATATTTGCTCCTATGGAACTATCTGTCCAAAAGAAAATTTTCAAAGCCTTTTAAGTAACAAATCTTCTCCAGGTGAAAAATGCTCAAAGAGGAGATGAGGGACTTAAATGCAAAGTCTGAATTTTCTATCTCAATAATAATCCCAAATTAGGGTTTGGTTAAGGGTTAGAGTTAGGATTAAGATTAAAACAACAAAAAATAGTAAGCCCAAGTATGTCCCAGTGGGGATGAAGAAATGGCTCTGACTTCAGACTTTTATCCTGGAGATTTGAAGACTGACAGAGACAATGTCTAATAATAGGGTGAGTGGTGCTGTAGTGTTGTACAATATTTATCTGACCAGTGAGCTGACTTCCTTGGGAATTCCAGACCTCTACTATAGGCAGCTAGATTCAGCTCCATTCCAAATCCCCCACCCCCACCCCCGAGGGGATAGTGGGCCACTCAAAGGACTGTAAATCCTGGCCACAATCGTGGGTCTAGGGATTGACTCCTAACTGCATCAGAACCCTCCCATGACTTCTCTGATTTCTGATGGAGCAGCAGGGAAGACTGTTGCCATGTGGGGGTCACCTTGCTGGAATGATGTGAAGATGGAACCGCTGGAAGCTTTGCCACTTCTAAATGGAGACAGTCCATTTCTCAGGAGGAAAGGTTAATACCTGCACTGGGAAAGAGGTGGGAGACAAGATAGAGAAAGTTCTGGAGAAAAAGATCTGAAAGGAAAGGGAGTGAGGAAGCAGGAGGAAGGCTGACAATGCTATTTGAGACCCTGAGTTCAGCAATGCTTGTCGCCAGATCTACATACCATCTCTTATTTCAATGAGCCCATAAATCCTTTATTTTTACCTATGCTAGATTAGCCCTGAATTTCTCTCACTTGTAAAAGAGGAACCTCAATAAATATGCCTTAAGCAATCCATGCAAAATTAAAAGTTCCACCCAAACCAAGCAAGGCCCTGAGTAACTTACAGATAATGCTAGGGAATTGGGCCTCACAACAGCTGTTGAGGGTTAACTTTGGTGCAGAAAGTCCTTTAAAGTACCATTATTGACAATATTAACAATACTTCTTTCTTGGTCCCAAGTGGCTGACACTGGCCTTTCTCAGGTGTCCTTTGCTTATGCAGCATTAGAATGCAGATACTTCTGTTGTCCTCTCATGCTGGTGACCTGGACTTCCATTTAGGGTAAATGCCAGACCCAACTTTCTACAGGTATGAATTTATCTGCTATCACTGTGACCCTCCGAAGTATTGGAAGGCAAGAAACAAAGCTTCAATGCTGATGAGCCTGCCTCAGGAGCATCTAATACCAAGTGCAGGTCAGAGCAGCTCAGGTCTATTTCCTCTTATTTTCCCTTCTCTACTCACATACTTCCAGAGCCTATTAATTCAGCCTGTTTCTTTGATGGTCTCTTTTTTCTTGATGCTGCTGTGATCTCTCAAGCTAATGTAAGTAGTGCTTTCATCTTTCTTTAGTCTATTTTTTTGGGTAATTTATTGCTGATGAAAAATCATACAATTCATTGTAAATACAACTTGGATGTAACATAATCCTTGCACCAAAGTTCACCTCATGGCTGCAACCGCTCATACTTGACATGAATAAAGCAGTTACTTAGCTATTTCATCTCCCCACCTGCTAATCAGATGTATTCCCTGTTTATAAGACTTCTGATATTTATCAGGGAAAGATAATATACTATTTCAAAACCCAGAAATTCTGCACTATTCTCAATATACTTAACTTACTCTAATCTGAGATTTCAAGTCTGGTTGCCCCCAACTGCCCTCCCCTGCTGGCCTGGCAACCCCTAAATGCCTTCCCTTGCTAGCCTGGTCACCCCTAACTGCCCTCCCCTGCTGGCCTGGTTGCTCCCAACTGCCCTCCCCTCTAGGCTTAGTCCCCACCAACTGCCCTCCCTGCAGGCCTGTGAGCCCCCAACTGCCCTCCCCTGCAGGCTTGATCCCCAACTGTCCTCCCCTGAAGGCCTGGTTGCCCCCAACTGCCCTCCTCTGCCGGCCTTGTCACCCCTAACTGGCCTCACTTGTTGGCCCAGTCACCCCTAAATGCCCTCCCCTGCCGGCCTGGTCACCCCCAACTGCCCTCCCCTGCAGGCCTGGTTGCCCCTAAATGCCCTCCCCTGCAGGCCTGGTCCCCAACTGTCCTCCACTGCAGGCTTGGTTGCCCCCAACTGCCCTCCTCTGCTGGCCCAGTCACCCCTAACTGCCTTCCCCCGCAAACCCGGTCATCCCTAATGGCCCTCCCCTGCTGGCCTGGTCACCCCCAACTGCTCTCCCCTCCAGGCCTGGTCACCCCAACTGCCCTCCCCTGCTGGCCTGGTTACCCACAACTGTCCTCCCCTGCAGGCCTGGTTGCCCCCAACTGCCCTCCCCTGCAGGCCTGGTTGCCCCCAACTGCCCTCCTCTGCCAGCCCGGTCACCCCTAACTGCCCTCCCCTGCAGGCCTGGTCCCCAACTGCCCTCCCCTGCTGGCCTGGTCACCCCAAACTGCCCTCCTTTGCTGGCCCGGTCATTCCTAATGGCCCTCCCCTCCAGGCCTGGCCACCCCCAACTGCCCTCCTCTGAAGGCCCAGTCACCCCTAACTGCCCTCCCCTGCTGGCCTCATTGCCCCCAACTGCCCTCCCCTCCAGGCCTGGTCCCCCCAACTGCCCTCCCCTGCTGGCCTGATTGCCCACAACTGCCCTCCCCTGCCAGCCATCTTGTAGCGGCCATCTTGTATCCACATGGGGGCGGCCATCTTGTGTGTTGGAGTGATGGTCAATTTGCATATTACCTCTTTATTATACAGGATTATATAGGGTGAGCAGCACAAACATGTGTCTCTGGACTCTCGTTGCAATACTTGAGCCTCAAGGCAACTAAAGAGGCTCAGAGTTTGTGAAAGCAAGACACCAGGCAGGAATGGCAAAAGAGTGGGGGGACAGCGCCCCTGGCAGGAAGAAGCTGCCTCAGAGGCCACTGTGGAATGTCAGAAACAGTAAGGAGTGGTGAACAGAGCACCAGGGAGCATGTGCAGAGGTCAACGTTGCAAGTTTCCTAAAGATAGCACAGAGCCCAGTGGTGTAAAGGTCTTTGTTCTTTCAGGAATCTTGATGCAAATGAGGAATAGTGTGGTGCACAGTGAATGAGAAGATGTAACAATATTTTGTATATTACAGTATACATCAATTTGAGGTGTGGGGGGTTTGTATTTATTAAGATAGGCCATACCAATACACCAGTGGAGGGACATGTGAATACTGTGGACCCAGACTGTCAGAGGAACTTGTCTTATAGGCTGAGAAGCAGAAAGATTAACTTGGGTTTCTGCACAGAGAGGCTTAAGCTAAGTGCGGTGGGTCACCTTCAAAAAGCAATGTGGACCCTTCATGCTGCTGGCAGTTTTTGACATTAAAGTTACATTCATTTTAAGAGGAGATTATTATTACTAGAAAATCACTGGCAACCATTACTATTCAGAATTCCAACCATTTATTATCCATTATGTATCCATTACTATTCCACAGTACCACTGTTTGTCATATGTTATTAGCATAATAGCCCCATAATGGGCTTTGCTTCTCTGACACTGTTATAACTGCCATGATTCACAATGTCAATATTCCAACAGAGAAAGCATTACATATATTGAAACAATGCATGATTTCAATTATTCCAATATTATAGCATTCTTAGCCAAGCATATAGCTACCATATTGCTTATTAAAGGTATATTAGTAATAGAGAAGCACCAATTAAACCAATTTTCCATGTGGTGTTATAAATAGCTATTATTTTTCCAAGAAATATGTAGAGGGCATCTAATTAATACCAAAGATTAATGCATACTTATTTTCATAAGTAATAAGTAATTAATAGTAAATAATAAATTACTAGCAGTAAATAACCTATCTGTACATTTTTTATGGACAGCTCACATTCATTCATTCATTCAGCAATAATATTTGGCACCTACGAAATGCCAAGTACTGCCTATAGGTACTGGGATAACAAGAGTACATGGGTAGCCCGGCTGGCATGGCTCAGTGTTTGAGCATCGACCTATGGGCCAGAAGGTCACAGTTCAATTCCTGGTCAGGGCACATGCCTGGGTTGTGAGCTCAGTCTCCAGTAGGGGGCATGCAGGGAGCAGTCCATCAATAATTCTCTCTCATCACTGATGTTTCTATCTCTCTCTCCCTCTCCCTTCCTCTCTGAAGTGAATAGAAATACATTTTAAAAAAAGCAGGGCAGAGGATAAGCAGACCACCTTTCCCTACTTGTAAACAAGCATTCCTTGTTCATGTTTGGGAACAAATTGGGTGGGGCTTTTGTTAAAAAGCAGATTCTGACTCAGCAGGTCTGGAGAGAGGCCTGAGAGTCTCCATTTCTCCCAGGTGACAATGAACCTACATTCTGCTGCTCTAGAAACCCCTCACCTGTACTAAAACCCTGAACTGCCACGCCCAGTCTGCCCTGAAGCCAGGATGTGCAATCTTACCTGAATAATTTCAGATGTCCCTGTTTCAAGTTTGTGCCTGGACCACCTCCCAGATCATCAACTGGGCAATCACTCTGACCAGTCTGCATCTCTGGACCCCATTTTCAGTTCAACCTGATTTTTCCCACATTTGGTCCTACGACCTTGAAACACTAATCCATCCTCTGAGTGTATAGAATCTACACAACCCTTCTTTTTCCATCAGCAGGCCTTTTCAGGTTGAGGGAAGACAATCCCTATGAATATGGCCTGCTGCTATGGTTTTTAAGGCCCAGTGCTAGTTCTGTCATGGAAGCAAGGACACATACACTCCACATGGAGTCCTGGGGTAGGAGGGGCAGGAAATACACCTCTAAGAAGTAGTAGCAGGACAAAACAGTAGATCCAGCTTAAGCTGTGGACCCTAATTTGCTGTTCCCTGTTTCCCACAGCTAAGCCCTGATATTTCCTACAGACATGCAACTTCCCAAGAGTCCTTTCCATACAGGTTCAAATACAGATCTTGTAGAGACCACTGCCCAAGAGGCTTCAAATATAAACCAAAGCTATACACACACACACACACACACACACACACACACACACACACACACATACATGATGCATATCCACATAATAAAACATTATATTTGAAGTCTCCTTTGTCTCTACATAATAGTAAATAAAGGCATTTGGTGTTTGGAAATGCAAATAAAACAAAGCATGTTATATACTTTTTCAACAGAAGAAAAACTGTTCTTCCTGGAATGCCATCTGCCCCTCAGCTTCCTTACTCACAAAGCTTACTGTACTTTCAATGAGCATTTATAGCACCTGATGTTTGTGCCATACATTATATGTTGAACTGTAATTTTACCTATCTTCCCAACCATATTTGAGAGTTTCAAGTCTTAATCTCATCCTAGAACTGACAGTTGTTGGAATGATTTCTCCTCATTCAGCAAACAGCAGCTCTTTGTTTCATAGGAGGTCTCACCACTTCCACCTCTTTTTAATAAGTATCTCAACTTTATCTAATACTATTGCAATAGGCAGAATAATGGTTCCCAAAGATGCCCATATCTTAACCCTTGACACCTGTGAAAATGTTACCTTATATGGCTGGAGGGGTTTCATAGGTGTGATTAAGTCAATGATCTTGAGACAGGGGAGATTATCCTGGGTTACCTGGCGGGTCCACAGTTATTACAATGGTCCTTATTAGTGAGAGGCAGGCATGTCAGAGAGAGGTGTGAAGATGCCACACTGCTGGCTCTGAGTCTGGAGAAAGGGGTCATGCCTCAAGGAATAGAGGTGACCTCTAGAAGCAGGAAAAGGCTAGGAAACCAATTCTCCCCCAGAGCTTCTAAAAAGGAACACAGCCCTCCTGACACCTTTATTTTAGACCAGTTGACACTTCTGGGCTAAAGAACTGTAACATAACAAATTTATGTTATTTTAAGCCACTAATTGTGTGATGATTTGTTACAGTAGCAAAAGGGAAATAATATAACTACATTTTAGCAATAAATTAATATGATGTAAGGACCTACTCATTCCTTTCTCATTGAAGAATCTCCTCTCCCTGAGTCTACAACCTTTTCTTATATCACAAGAAATGGCATAGACTTCGGAACAGTTTATTCTGGGGTGTTTTCATTCACTTATTAATTTTTGATAGCTATTTTTCCAGTGGTAAAAATAGAGTGCCTATAAAGCAGAATGTGAGAAAAAGAGATGATGTTCCACATAATTAGCTAAGTATCAGTATTAGTAAGGGCATTTGGAATGTCAAAACTGCAGCTGGTCAGAAACAGTACACGTCTGTGCAGGAAAACAGCAGAGAATGTACATGTCTCTCCAAAGCTAAGAAAAATCCAACAGACTCTCTTGTTGGCTCTGAAATAAGACAGGGAGTCCATACTGCACTGACTGAAGGTGTTGAAGACCAGAGGCTTCCTTATCACAGCAAGCAAGGGCCTGACTTTCTGAGTAAACATAAAGCTTCAAATGAAGTGACAAGAGCAAAGGGATCATATCCACACTCAAAAGTCCTTTAACCCTTGAAACAAAAATGTAATTTAGTGCTTGTATACACATGTCTGTGCATTTTGCAGCAGAGCAATCTGTAGCACTGCTCAGACACTGAAAGAAATACGTAACCCTAAAATAAGGGTTACAAATAACTGGTGCTACAACAGCGTCATCTTTTATTGAAGAAGTTTCTACACAGACAGTGTTCTGCATGGGAAACTGTGAAATGTTCTATTTCTATTCTAGCTAGTGCATGACTAAACCAATGCCTCCAGTCAAATAATCATGTCAGGATCTCATGAGATCAGGCCGGGAGAGGAGGGCTGGGTGAGGATTACCTAAGGAGTGCCAGCAGTGGCTCCAGACGGGGATGGATACCTGACTCATCGCCAAGGCAGTGGTTCACTGCTGTGCTGTTGGGCCTGTGTTTCTGTACTGGATCTACTGACTTT
Source organism: Cnephaeus nilssonii (assembly GCF_951640355.1). Classification (NCBI taxonomy): domain Eukaryota; kingdom Metazoa; phylum Chordata; class Mammalia; order Chiroptera; family Vespertilionidae; genus Cnephaeus; species Cnephaeus nilssonii. The sequence continues at coordinate 59,795,125 of NC_137082.1, forward strand.
AATAAAAACGGAAAAGGTAAGTCTCCACTTAACATTTCTTGGAGAACACAACCCAAAGCCAGAGAAGCCTACTCTGAAAGATTATACGTACATCATTTCAGGGCCTGAGTGAATTCACACAGAAAATCAAACCAATTGTGATAAATACTAGGAAAAATGTATTTTTTAAAACATTTTAGAAGCTGTTGATTACATAGTAAGTCTCATTTCTTTGAATATCTAAAACAAAACTAAAATTAAATATAAATGTAGTTTAGTTAAAAAAATCAAATATTAGAAACAATAAAGCAAGGATACAAAACTATATCTGCTAAAGGTAACAATATGTTCATCTTGTAGCCTAACAGTGTAGTGTATCTATAAAAACACGAGTTGGCCTATTATAGCCCACAGGCCACACAGGAGCCTACTGACTAGTAGGACCATCACAAAGGCTACTGCGTGCTGATTAGAAAGAGTTGCAAGTATGACGATATATTCCAGATTCTGCCCCATTTTTGACAGATAATTAAACTAAGACTCACAGGGTCAAGTGACTTTCTCAAAGTATTGCAACCTGACACAAGTCAGTGAAAGCATAGCATTTATGACTTGTATTTGGACTTACTTTATTTTTCAAACAAAAACTTTATACTTCTTACTCTGAGTTAAAATTCCAAAGAGTTTCTAGTCATATAACTAGTAGACAACTTATTATTATGACAATTTTTCTTGGTCATAATGTTCTTATTTCATTTAGAAATTCCACAAATACACTCAGTTAATGCATTAAATATAAAAAGACTTGCTAAAGAGACTCAATTTATTAATGATTCAGTAGAACTTCCTAAAGCATCTATCTGAAATTCATTTATAATTCATTTCACAGCTTAGCTGCAGTTCCCACAGGGAAAATATTTATCAAATATTACTATTTTAAGTCCTCCCTTTATATTTATGTGTAGAAGAATACATTTTTTCCAAGTAAAAGATAAACTTCCTAAAAGCATTCATCCATCTATTGTAACTTAATGTGCATTTTCTGATAAAATGACAGTAATGGGCTTTCAGAAATAACAGAGCACACTGTGCGGCCAAACAAAAGAGTAAGTATTAAATGTACTAGCTGGCTGTAAATTAAACAACATGCACACTGAGTCATTATAAATATTTATTAGCGAGTAACCATGGCAATTAATAAACACTGTAATCTACACAAGGGAAAATGGCATTTTAAAAATCTGCCACGGTAAGAAAAATTTCACATGTCACTTACCAATGAAACATACATGACCAAATTAATATTTTCAATGTGAACATCAGAATATCTGTCCTGACTAGTACCAGTGGACTTACAAGAGCAAGAGTATAGAATATCTTGCACCAAGCTATCTCTGTTCCACACCCCAACACTGTAATTCATAGTCTCTAATTCCAATGGCTTATCACAGGTATAGGATAATTGCTAAAATGAGAGATCACTGGCTTTGGAGTTAAAAATACCTCCGTTTGAATGCAACTATTCTACTACTCATTGTGAAACGTTGGTAAAACTACGTAAATTACCCAGGCCACCTATAAAGAAGAAATAATCCTCCCTATACGAGTTGTTGTATAGCTAGACTTATTGTGGTGATTATTTGAATAATTATATTGTACACCTAAAACTAATATAATGTTAAAAGTCAGTTGCATCTCAAAAAAATTAAAAAACAAATTTTGTTAAGAAAGGTTGCAATATATAGCATACTTAGTTAAATATCTGGAACTAAGTTACATTCAGTAACTTGTTCTTCTTACTCTACTATTACTACTTCTGTGATTTGAGACTTATACCACCATATCCACTACTGGTACTACATCTACCACGGCAACCTCTAAGTCACTGTCACTGCATCTCATTCCTGTTGGCCAAGATATTATTAGGAATCAAATGTTAATTGTAATAATTCAGATTCTTTGGATCTAAACTCATAAGGCCTACTAGATTGACTAAAATAAAAAAAGAAATAAAAACAGACAATAACAAATGTTCATGAGGATGTGGAGAAATTGGAACCTTCATATACTGCTGGTAGAAATGTACAATTATGCAGTCACTTTGGAAAATATTGTGGTAGTTCCTTCAAATTTTAGTCACCATATAACCCACCAATTCCACTCTTAGATAAATATACAAGAGAAATGAAAATATACGTCCACACAAAAACATATGTTCACCCAAATGTCTATCAGTAGTAAAAAGATAAACAAATTGTGGTACATTCTTACAATGAAATACTACCCCAAAATAAAAAGGAATGAAGTACTGATATGTTAAAACATGAATGGATCTTGAAAGCCTACTAAATGAAAGACATCAGATACAAGAGGTTCAATATTATATGATTTTATTAATATGAAATGTTTAGAAGAGCAAATCCATAAAGACAGAAAATAGATTAGTGATTCCCAGGGGCTAGGTGTTGGTGTACAATGAAGAGTGATTGCTAATGGGTATCATCTTTCTTTTGCAGAGGAAGAAAATATTCTAAACTTAAATAGTTATAATGGTTGCACAATTTTGGGAATATATTCAAAACCAATGAATTTTATGATGTCTGAATTATATCTCAAAAAAGTTGTTATACTGAATAACCAACTGAAGACTAGTTGGAGAGAAGCCATATAAGCAAGCACTTACTGAGGAGGCCACATTGAGACTAGGAAATAAGGAGGCACAAGAGGGCTGGCTAGGCACTCATAGGCAGCAGTTCAAGTTCCAGAGGGATATATCAGCTGTGATAGGTTCCCCTTGAAAAGTGTGAGGTCTGAACCCCAAGCAGGGCTCTCCAGCCCAGAGCACCAGAACTGGGAAAGGCACCCACATAACATCTGGCTGTGAAAAGCATTGGGGTTTCTGTCCACCAGGGAGAGATGGCTAGAAATGCAGGTATCCTCTTAAAAGGCCAACACACAAAATTTCATTCATGGCCACTCACCCTTGGCTCCAATGGAGGAAGGGCAGAACACGCTAGAGCTGAATGAGGTTGGTGGCTCTTGGGAGAGAGCTGAAGCCACCTGGATCCCTGTTTCTGAGTCATTCCCCCATACTGCAAAAGCCATTTTTCTCAGGTAGAGCATTCCCTTCCATGGAGTATCAGCCTGGAGGGGAGCAATAGCACCACCCATTGGAATCCCCCTTACCCCATCCTTTAGTAAGCCCTGCTGAGGAGTACAGCCCAAGCCTTTTTAAGTGACTGAGCCTAACAAACAGCCTGCATGCAGAGGAGGATCTATGGGTGCATTTAAACTTTTGCTGAGCTGCCCCTGGGCCTGATGCTAGTAAAAGCTGGCCTTGATGCACAACTTGGTTCTTGCCACAAGCACCCAGGCCCAGCAGAGGGAGCCCCAAGCTGTGGACCCCTTATAGCTCCAAACAGGTTACCCAGGGCCAGTGATAGATAGTGTCTGACATTGGCCTTCACTAGAGTCCCTCCAAAAAGGCCCATATCCAAAACACCCAGTGGCCAGCTTCAGACAACAATAGAACAGGATCCAATAAGCTTCACAGGATCCAATAAGCATATCCACAAGGAATTCTCGGCAGACACCAAACCCTGTTTTGGCGAATTCCACTTCATGTGATCACACCTGCACAGCAGGTTGCACTCTGTGTTGGGGGTTGAACCTCACAGTCAGCTAACCTGAGGGTTTATTCAATACAAAAACAGGCCAATAACAATCAAGACTCAATTACAACTAGAGGGCTCACATAACATGTATAAAGGTCATTCTTACAGCACTCAACTCAGGTGAGCAGAGAGACTACACCACTTGGTCCCACAGGTTACCTACTACATAAGGCCACCTATAAAGACTGGGACTCCTAGCAGTTCATAATTCAAATGACAAAAGTTAAAGACAAATAAAGAATCATAAAAGCCACAAGAGAAAGGCAATCAGTAACCTACAAGGGAGCTTCCATAAGACTGTCAGCTGATTTCTTAATAGAAACATTTCAGGCCAGAAGGGATTGGCATGAAATACTCAAAGTGATGAAAAGCAAGGACCTACCACCGAGGCTACTTTACCCAACAGGGTTATCATTAAAATTGAAGAAAAAAAGAGCTTCTTAGACAAGAAAAAGCTAAAGGAGTTTGTTACCACCAAACCAGTATTACAAGAAATGTTAAACGGCTTTCTTGAAGAACAAGAAGAAGGAGAAGACAACAACAACAGAGGAAGATAGTTAAAAACTAAAAAGGCAATAAATACATACCTATCAGTAATAACTTTAAAAGTAAATGGGTAAATGCTCCAATCAAAATAAATAAGGTAACTAACTAGATAAGAACACAAGACCCATGTATACACTGTCTTCAAGAGACCCACCTCAGAATGAAAGATACACACAGACTAAAAGTAAAGGGATGGAAAAAGATATTTTATGTAAGTGGAAAGCAAAAAAAAAAGTTGGGGTAGCAATACTTATATATGACAAAACAGACTTCAAAACAAAGGCTATAGTAAGAAACAACGAAGGACACTACACAATAATAAGGGGATCAATTCAACAAGAGGATATAACACTTGTAAACATTTATGCACCCAACATAAGAGCACCTAGATGTGTAAAGCAAATATCAATAGACATAAAAGGAGAGATTTATAGTAATACAGTTATGGTAGGGGATTTTAACACCCCATTGACATCAATGAGTAGAGCTTCCAGACAGCAAATAAACAAGGAGACAGCAGCCTTAAATAACATACTAGATCAAATGGATTTTAGATATCTTCACATCATTTCACCCCAAAGCAGCAGAATATACATTATTTTTAAGTGGCATGGGACGTTTTCTAGAATAGACCATACGTTAGGACACAAAACAAGTGTCAATAAATTTTTAAGGTTAAAATCATTTCAAGCAATTCCTCTGATCATGATGCTATGAAATCAATCACAAGAAGGAAACAGAAAAACACACAAAGATATGGAGGTTAAATAACATGTTACTAAACAATGAATGGGTTAACAATGAGATAAAGGAAGAAATCAAAAGTTTCTTGAAAACAAATGAAAATGAGAACACAACAACCTAAAATCTTAGCTTCTAAAACTAAACCAGGAAGAATTAGAGAATCTGGACAGACAGATTACAACTAAGAAACTGAGGCAGTAATAATAATAATAATAATAATAATAATAATAATAAAACACCTCAAAACAAATAAAAGCCCCAAACTAGATGGCTTTACAGGAGAATTTTATTAAACATTCAAAGAAGAACTAACACCCATCCTTTTATTCCAAACTATTCCAAATAAGCTGTTATAAAAACAGAATTAATCAAGCATATAAGGGCAACTACATATTTGGAGAACGGCAGAAAGGAATTAAGGCAGTCTTTACTGGAATTGCTAAACTCTGCCAGAAGTGCCAATACCATACACAAACCTCCAGGCAGGATCAGCAATGCAGTTCAGCACAAAAGACAAAGTAGGTGCAGTTATGAATGAACTCTACTCCCCATCCTACACACCTGCTGTCTCACTCTGAAGTGGGATATTTACAATAAAAATTAGAACATAAGAGTACAAGGGTAGAAGGAATAGGAAGACTATAAGCTCTAGAATTGAAAACCTCTGTTTGAAAGCCAGGGTTTAAAATGTTGTTCTCCCATACATTAGCTTTTGACCTTGAACCAATTACTTAACTTCTCTGGGCTTCACTTTCCTCATCTACAAAATGGGTATAATAATAGTACCTATGTCACACAATATTGTTGGACAGACTGACTCTACTCTCAACAAACACCGCCATGCTGCGCAATCACATATGCTCAGATTAGCATTCCCCAAGAAAATTCCAAACTCGATGCCTTGTTCACAAAGGATTGTGTGGTTTTTTTTCCCCTGTGCCATCTACTGATGACATGTAGCTACATGAGACTCTTGCAGGAACACATAAAATAAAGGCATCCAGGGAGCGTAGCATAAGGCATTTGCCTTAACTAATAATAGCAGTTATTTAAAAAAAAGCTGTTATGAAATAGAACTAATCGAACACATAAGGGCAACTATGTATTTGGGGAATCGCAGAAAGGAATTAAGTTAGTCTTTACTGGATCTGCTATGCTAGGTACACTGAAGTACCTCTAAAGAGTCAGGCACAGTTTCAGGTATTTTACATGCATCACTTCACTGAATTTTATCAATAAGCTTATGAGGCAGGCATTATTAACCCCATCACTTTATAGATAAGGAATATTCAAGTAAGTTGAGTAACCTCCAAGTTAATATCACAGTTAAATAAGAGTGAGACCTGGAGTTCAAAACCAGATCAGTTTATCCTGTGGCACTTGCCAGTACACTATGTTGAATTAGATTTCCAATGGAAGAGTAATTAAGAAAGAAATTAAATATGAGGGAAGGGTACTTTTTTACTAACATGATCAATTCACACAATCAAATAGCAGGACACCAAAATACATTCAATGCCATTTACTCCTTCATTCACTTATTCATTAATTCACAAGTATATTAAGCATCTATTATGTGCCAGTGATAGAAATAGTATTTGAAAGGGATTTAAAAACTTTAAAAGAGAAAATTATGAAATATGACCAACATACTAATAAAGGAATAGAGGAATGTACTGGCAAAGAAGAGACAAGAAACACATTAGTTGCTTTCCCAATAGCCCCATCCACTACCTGTACCCTCCTTAAATAAGATTTCAGAGAAGAAAAACCTGATGCTCATTTTCATCACCTTTTTCTTTGTGGGAAAACTGATGTTTGGAAGTTTAAGCCATTCTGCTAAATCTTCTCTGCAGTTTGTTCTATTCAGAAAATTGCTGTCCCACAGACAATCATTTCTCCTCTTCCTTGTGGGGCAGGACAACCATTTACCCAACTGCAGGATTGACTAGGGAAGGGTGGAGCGTGGAGAATTCAAGGCATGGTCTCCTAGAGATGAGCTGTGAGAGGCCAGAAGCTGCTTGTATTCCACAAGCTCTAAGGCATTTATGTCCATTCAAGGTTGATATATTCTGACAGACCAAATGGTATGTGGAAGCAATTCATTTCACATTTTATGAAACTTAAAAAAGAAAGAAAACTCAGAAAGTCTAAACATCAAATCCAAATAGGAATGCATTAGAATCCCTCTCAAAGTCAGTCATGTCTGATCTATGGATTTACCATATCACAGGACACCTCAGCTGGAAATCTCTCTACCCAAAGCCATTTGACTAAAAATGAAGTCAGTCAAAGTTTTATTCTTCTACTATGCTAAGAAATCAGAGCCTCTGTAGCCTGCATGCCAGGATACATGAGGGGAAATGCCAGTGTAATAATGCAATAATCCAAAATGTGTACCTTTAGTCTTTGGTCATCAACAGCTGTAATCGTAGCAACTCGAATTAACCTGGGGTTTCGTTTATCCACAACTTCAAGTTTCATATTTGGCAGAAAACCATGAGGCGACCGCTGTAACATTACAAGTACAGTAAGTCATGCAAATTTCAACTATTCAGTTATGCTATTAAATGTTTCCTTAAATATTATTGGTCTAGTTTTATATTCAGTTCTTTAGTACAGATGTAATTTAGTTTTAAGAGAACATAGGACTTTATGCCTATTATTTTTTCTAGTTTCATAAAAACCTGTGAGAATAGAAATAATTTTTGGTCATTTTCAAGACAGCTAAAAAGACAAATAATTCTTTATGATCACACCAAGGTTCTAAAAGGATCTTATTACAATTTATCTATTGGTTTACTTTTTTTTCTTCTGAAATTAACCTTGTAAATTAAGAAATTGTTGACTATTCTCACTGTCCACTTTTTGAGTGTATGACCCAGAAAGCAATATTATTTAATAAATAATTAGAAAGGATAGCCATAATCCTTTATAAATCTAAATTTTGAAATAATATTTAGATAAAAGCTTCATAATTTCAAACTGGCAAACTGTTATAAAATCATGCCACAATATAATTTAAAGATATAGCCTATACTTTTTTTTTACCTTATCTGTAACATAAGCATGTTAAACTGTATTAATTTAAGTTTCTCCCAAGACATAAAATGCCAGGAACCAGGAGTCTATAATGATGGGTACCCAGGCAATAATAAAGAAAATGGAGTCAGAAAAATATACCAGGACATACAATGAAAGTGAGGAAATTCAACAAAATCAAAGTCAAAAGACAACTCTGACAGTACTTATAGGTTGGCAAAAAGTTTCACTTGAAAGCTACTACACATAAAAGTGTTCAATTGACTTTATTGAAAATGAAAGTGCACTGAATTTCTTAAGCCTAGAAATGGCAATAGGAAATAAAATCCTCACAATTTGTGAGTAATAAACTGTTAAATCTTTTGCAAGATCTGGTTTCTTTCTCTCCAGTTTTTATGGAAGCATATTTTCTTTTAAAAATGCATTATTAAATCTAGTAAACAGAGGATATTGACTATGATTAAGTCTCTGATCCCTGAAAATCGTTCTGTTTTCCCCAAGGTCACTGGCCTGACAACCCAGGGATTGTTTGTACTGCAGATGTTAAAGCTTGAGGTGAATCCTCCTATATAATAAAGAGGTAATATACAAATTGACCCTCATGCCCTCACACAAGATGGCCGCCCCCATGTGGTCCAAGATGGCCACCACAAGATGTCCGGCAGGGGAGGGCAGTTGTGGGCAATCAGGCCAGCAGAGGAAGGCAGTTAGGGGTGACCAGGCCTGAAGGGGAGAGAGGGCAGTAAGGGGGGACCAGGCTAGCAGGGGAGGGCAGTTGGGGGCAACCAGGCCTGCAGGGGAGGGAGGACAGTAGGGGGGGCCAGGTCAGCAGGGGAGGGAAGTTGGGGGCAACCAGGCCTGCAGGGGAGGGCAGTTGGGGGTGACCAGGTCGGCAGGGGAGGGCAGTTAGGGGCAACCGGGCCGGCAGGGGAGGGCATTTGGGAGCAATCAGGTCAGTAGGGGAGCAGTTAGGTGCCAATCAGGCTGGCAGGAGAGTGGTTAGGGGGTGATCAGGCTGGCAGGGGAGTGGTTAGAGGGTGATCAGGCTGGCAGGCAGGCAGGTGAGTGGTTGAGAGCCAGCAGTCCCAGATTGTGAGAGGAATCCCACAGGGATCGGGCCTCAACTGGCAGTCGTTCATCCCCCGAGGGGGTCCCAGATTGGAGAGGGTGCAGGCTGGGCTGAGAGACACCAACCCCCCACCCCCAGTGCACAAATTTAATGCACCAGGCCTCTAGTCCATAATAACCCAAGTTGCCTTCTTAGCTAATTTTTTTCATAATTTTATTTTCTTGTAATTTTCCTTTTGGAAAACTAAAATGAATTTTTGACAGAAAGCAAGAGAGAGGAAGATTAAAAGCAACTAGTATTTTTTCTAAGCATATTTTTAGGATTCTTAAAATCCTCTCTAAAAGTTCAGAACTTCTAGCCTTCTTAATTTAATCATACCTCTTTCACCCAAATGTAGCCTATTTTAATAAAATTAAAAAATAAAATAAAACAACCCTAGCCAGTTTGGCTCAGTAGATAGAGCGTCAGCCTGCGAGCTGAAGGGTCCCGGGTTCAATTCCAGTCAAGGGCACATGCTTGGGTTGCAGGCTCGACCCCCATGTTTCTATCTCACTCTCTCTCTACCTTCCTCTCTGAAATATATATATAAAAGAAACAGCATTTTGTTTTAAACCCCTTTTGATCCCTAGAAAACTTTCAGTAAATGGAATCATATGTAGAAACTCACTATATAAAATTCGGATTAAAGACGAGTTGGGGAGCCTGGAGCACACCATTAGGGATGAAAGGGAACAACATTTGAAAACTACTGGTGTAGAACATAAATATTTCTAACTGTACTATCAAAGCACTATCTTTTACGAAGTAATTTATAGTTTGGTCAATCCTGAAATAAATTCAAATTTGACCTTTAAAAAATTGGTATTCAACAAATGCTAAAAGCACTATTTCCCTCAAAATGGATAAAACTGTAATGCTCAGGCTACAAACAATTCCCTATTTTACTAAGGCACCATTGACACTGAAACCATCTCCAAGACATGAAAGTTGTGGACTTATAGAACCGGAAATGAAGGACTTGTTCATCATGGGTTGATGAGGAGCTTTCAGTATCACTAGTCTGGGATTCATGCGTTTTTCAAGCTGGGAAATTATCACCTATATTTATGCACAGGAACAACAGTAAATGAGTCGCCTCCCTTGTATTTTTAAATAAAAGCAAGGCAGATTGGTCATGAAAATAACACTTGAGTTTAAAAGGGATAAACTAGAATAACTTAAAACTGCCAAATAAAGGCATAACTCAACATGGACATTATTTAAAGTTGAGAACGTATATGGATACAAACTTACCATTTTAAATACTTTGGCAGGAACTGCACTAGTTTGAGTAGCTTCCAGATATTCTGTCCAGGAAAAATTTTCTGGATCAGGATAACCTGAAAAATACATATAAATATCTAAAGGTTACTCATTGATATTTTGATTCCCTTATATGATAAGACATTTGATAATAATTATACCCACTGCTATTTGAATGCTCACAATTTAGTCTCTATGCTAAGAACATCACATGTATTACTAAGCTTATGAGAACCTCTGAGAGGGCTTTTTTGACTCACTAAGGTACAAGAGCATTCACTTACTGGTTCATTCATTCACTTAACAAGGATAGGCAGGTTGGCCAAGATCAAATGGTGATATGAGTACTTGGCAGAGCCAGCTCACACCCAGATAGCCTCCTTAGAAATTTGAAAAAACTCACAGTCTGATGTCAAATCATGAACTTAAAATAGAATCTCTCCAATAATGCTGCATCTATTAGGTTTTGTAATTATAATTCCCCAGGTTTGCTATTATCACTTTGATTTGAAAATATATATTGGTAAAAGATGGTATAAAGCACTCTATGTTTTTAAAAATTTCCATCTAATTGGGTTTTTTGTTTCTCTATGTTTGTGTTATCTTATTCCTAATTACATTTGCCAGAGGACTGTCAAACTTGTGTGGGTTTTTTTTCCTTTAAAGAAATAAGTGCTTAGATTTTTTCATCAGCTCTATTATTTTCTTTTGTTTCTTCTAATTATCTCATTTGCTGCTTTTATTCTTACCCTTTCCTTCCTCTTACTTCCCTTAGGTTTGTTTTATACTTGTCTTGCCATATTGAATTGTAAAATAATTTTTCTTTTTTTAAAATAATAGGAACATTGAAGACTATGAACTAGTCACCATTGTCCTTGAATATAGCTTTAGACCTCTAGACAAACTTTCACAAATTCTTTATTTTTCTTTCACCTTCTGAAAACTAATTATATTTACAACAGGATGTCATATTTGTTACTTGGTCAGCACTCAGGTCTGAAAGCACATGGAGAACTCTTTGATCTACAATATGGACTATCATTATCTTAGGCACTTGTCAAAGCTCATTTTGTAACTGATTATTTTAAAATAAGGCCGAAATGAAGAATATTCAGAATAGACTAAGGAAACAGAGTATCTTCTATGTCTAGTGAAATCACCAAAAAACAACCAACCTGTGCTACATGGCTGAGCTCTGAGCAGAAAAATCCATGGTACCTATACTACCTAATATAACCCCACATTTGGTAACTGGCAGGCATTTGCATTGGGGGCATTCTCTCTCTCTTTCTCAATAGCCAACATTATAGAAAAATACACTGGTTATTTTGCTTCTAATTTTCTCTCAATTTCACTAATTTCATAACATTCCACTGAGTAATTGATCCTCATTTTGTCCTTTTTGTTCTTTGTTATTTCCTCAACTCCTAGCTGTGCCTCACACTTAGTGGGCACTTACTAATATCTATTCAATTAATTCATTAGTAATTTATAATTTTCTTTGAATTCCTACATTGCTTATGTCAATAGAATTTATAGGAAATAGCACAATGCCATTTAACATGTAGTAATTATTTGTGTTCCTAAAAAACCTTAATGGTTAATGTTATAATTAAATAAAATAGTTATACTATAAATTTTGCTAATGTAATTTTAGCTTTGCAAGATAATTATGAAGTTAAATTGTCAAAACATTAAATCACTAAAATATTTCTGTGTGCTCATCAAACATCTAGAATGTTTGATAAGCAAGTCCAGCCAATTTATGATTCTATAAACCAATTGCTGTTATTATTACAAAATATGTTTCATTAGTCCCAAAATATTAATTATTATAGCTTTATTCTGTGAAAATAAACTTGCATTTCACACTCATTCACAAGTCTGATTGGTAGACTTACAATTTAAAAATGTAGAAATAAGCATATACCTCTGTTCCCTTCTTAATTCCACAGAAATATCAATACAGGCATTTTTAATAAATTGTTTTTCAATAGAGAAAATGCTGAATTGTGACACAACACATCATGGAATATTATATAGTCTTTATAAAGAAAGAATTAGAACTATACTAAGTGAGTTAAAAGAGATGTGTTATAAGACATAGTTGAGCAAGAAAAAATGAGATAGAAAAATACGTATATAATATAATCCCATTTTTATAGCACAGATTTTAAAAATACATCAACATATGGATATATGAATGTATATGTGTGCATGTACATGCAATTGTATAGGAATTAGCAAAATATGTATAGCATAGAATGTCTAATGGTTCAAACGTTTTCCTTTTTCTCTTGGGAAAAGAGCTGAGCTACATTTCCTGGACTGTTATTCCATGAAATGCGTAGAGTAGAAATGATGCAATAAGCCTTCAAGTTTGGCCCCTAAAGCCCTCTCCTGTGCCAACAACAGTTCTTTCGCAGCCTCAGACTTCATTGAAAGATTCACAAGGACCTGAAAGAGACTCAGTCCCAGAATAATTGCATAGAGCAGAACTAACCCTTATCGACCATGATTGCCCTACTACAGGAGCAAGAAATTGATTCTTAATGTGTTCAGGCACTAAAATTTTGGAGCAATTTGATATGCTCATTAGCTCATGGTAATTAATATTTGAAAGAATTCACCAGGTCCAAGGATTTTATTTGTTAGAAGATTTTTGATTACTAATTCAATATGTATATAAAAGTATTTTATTTGAAATATTTTTAAAAAGAAATGTGATTTATTATATAGTTTTATATACTAAGACTTGTGGATAAAATGTAAGCAAAATAAACACAGTCCATGTAACACAATAGTCACAGAAAATTTTGCCTATAATTTGAGAAATCTGGTATTTTTTTATTTTAATTTTAATTTTTTTTACTTTTAAGCTTTTTAATATTGTTGTAAGAAGAAATAAACTTTGTGGAGGGTAATATGAAAATACTTATCAAATGCTTAAATTTTTTTCTATACTCTCTAATCCAATAATTCCACTTACACCCACAAAGAAATAGCAAACATATGTAACCATTCTTTAAAAGGATGTCTTCCAACATTATTTAAAAACTAGAAAAATGTTAATGTTAAATACAAAGAAAAACCCTAAATAAACTGTGTTGTCTTCATAATATAAAGAATTACGCAGTCATTGGTAGCTAGGTTCACAAAGACTATTTAAAGAAAATTATATTTTCAAGTAAAACAGGGGAAAAGGCTATCAAAGCAGTATGAACACTAAGATAACAATTCTAATTTTTAAACATAAAGTAAAGAGACAAAAATATTGAAAAATAAATGAGAATAATAATGGTAAACTCTTATCTAATGGTGGGATTAACATTTTAATTTATTCATTATAACATTTCATATTTTACACATTTCCTACAGTTTTATAATAACAAAAATACACAATTTCTATTTTAAAGTTTAATTATAAGATGTGCACTGCTTCACTTCATTGGTGATTATGTATAAGAATTCAATGGTAAAACAAAATTTAATTCACAAAGTGTAGAATTTAGTTGATGGAACACTCTTTATAGCAAAAGAGAACGCTATCCTTTTACAGTGTGACTATAAAATGTGTTGGGAATTCACTCTGTGTGAGATGCCTTGGGGAAACAGTGATATGATTTGCAATCAAGTTAAACAAGAGAACGAATAATGATATGCTGCAGCAGCAGGATCACTCACTGATGGAATCACAGTAATATCCTATGGGGACTATGGTAGTAGAATGTCTACCTGAGGCACAGACACATAACATAAAACAATATTGCACATTGTATCAAATGGTTATAAAAACTGTCTCACTTAGCAAAATATGCAAGTTTAATTTGTTTTTTCACTTTGAGTGGCTTTTTGTTATCACATTAAAATGCATTTATTGTAGAACATGATATTTACAAGAAAAGAGTCTTATAAGGTCAAGAACCAAATTTATTTCCCTGGCCCATCAACTTGCAGAGCCCTCCGGACCACAAGAAATTCTGATTAAAGAGCTTATTCATGTCTTCTTATTCAGTCACTTGCCAAATCAAGTAAGCAGCAATTTCAAGTAGTTTACCTCTTCTTAGCCCCATTCCCACAGCCCTGGTGAAGGCCTATACTCCTATTTTCACATATTATGAATCTCTCTAATGGTCTCTTACTCCCCTTTCTCATCTGGCCAACTGCTGCCAAATAAATGCTCCCTAACCATGGTTACAGCAGATATTTCACTATTCCTCCTCATTCTCACTTTTAAAGATCTTTAATAAAATCCCCTTCCTACTAATTCCTTATCAATGCTCCAAAACAAAAATGAAACCCATTTTGGTTTTGTGTATAGGTACTGTCATCTTGCTTTTGTATATACTGTCCCTTCTACCTAATATCCTCTTCCACCCCATATCTCAGTTAAAATTTTGCAGATCCTTCAAAGACTACTACAAACACCACTTCCAAAGCCAAGATGTCCACATATCAAGTTGAAATTTACATCTCCCTCTCCTGTGTTCCCAGCCCTCTACTAAAAGTTTCCTTCCATCACAGGCAGAAACAGGACTTAAAGCAGCATGATGAGGAGTAACGGCAAAGAGTTCCTGAAGTCCACTAATAGGGCCTGCTTCCAAGTCCCCAACACACCACATGAGATGTCTGGGCCAGCTACCTGATCTCTCTGGACCTCAGTTCTTCAACTAGAAAATTGAAATAATTGACAAAACTTCACAAAGTTGCCAAAAACAGTTAAATGTGTGAAGTCATATAGGTCACTTAAGAAAAATGAAGTACAAAACAAAAGTTCAAAATATACTAAATATGATGGCTATAAACAAAAGCACAAACAAGTGTTAGGAAGGATATAGAGAAAATGGAACCCTCACAACTGCTGTTGGGAATGTAAAATGGGGTACTTCTTGTGGTAGAGTCTAAAATACTGCTCCTATGTTTCTACCCTAGAGAACTGAAAACATTTTCATGCAAACACTTGTACACAAAGGTTCCTTTTGTAACTTCAGTTAAAATTCCAGTAGATTGATTCTGAAGGAGCAGAAGCCCCTGCCATATTTGTTAGTCCTCTCTAGATATCCATTCTATATATATAAAGAGCCAGGGGCCGTCATGACCGGACAGATGACTGAACAGGCAGGCTGCATGGAGAGACCAGGCTGGCAGGGGGGCAGTGAGGGACGACCAAAATGACCAAACAACCAGTCACCATGAGGTGCATGGAGCACCTCTCGGGCCCTTCCCGGTGGCCACAGGCTGGCTGCCGGAGGGCGGTGGCGGGTGTGAGGCTGTGAAGGGCTGAGGGCAGGCAGCCACAGGCGGCTGTGAAGGGCCCAGGCTCAGGCATCCGTGGGTGGCTGTGAAGGGCCGAGGCGCAGCTGCGAAGGGCCGAGGCTCAGGTCGGCAGTGGCAGCAGCAGCAGTGGGGTAATGGGGGTGGCACCTTCCCCTGATCCGCCAGGTTTCCTCCCGCAGAGGTAGGCCAGGCTATGGCTTAGGCCAGGGCTCGAGGCAGAGGCAGTTAGAGGTGATCAGTCCGGCAGGGGAGCAAGTTAGGGTCAATCAGGCTGGTGGGGGGGGGGGCAAGTTAGGGGTGATCAGGCTGGCAGGGGGGCAAGTTAGGGTCCGATGAGGCCTGCAGGGGGGCAAGGTAGGAGTGACCAGGCCGGCAGGGGGTCAAGGTAGGGGTGATCAGGCTGGCAGGGGGGCAAGGTAGGGGCAATCAGGCTGGCAGGCAGAAGCAGTTAGGGGCGATCAAGCAGGCAGGCAGAGGGGTTAGGAGTAATCAGGCAGGCAGGCAGGCACGTGAGCTGTTAGGAGCCAGCAGTCCCGGATTGCAAGAGGGATGTCCCAGATTGGAGAGGGTGTAGGTTGGGATGAGGAACCTGCCCCCCCACACCCCTGTGCATGAATTTCATGCACCAGGCCTCTAGTATACTGAATAAAATATGTAACAGCTTGGATTAAATTTATATCAGTGAAAAGCACCTTTACATTTTATAATTTACATGTTTTAAGAACTGGCCTTTTTTCCCCTCTTTATCTCTGAAGAGGCTCTTTTATCTGGAATCTATGAGCATCTGAGTACACACTGGAGGCACCTATACAGAGTGATACATGCTGTTCCACTTTCAGGAGACTTAAATTACACACACACACACAGGAGTGCAATTACACACACACACACACACATTATGATGTAGTAAATACATTTTTTCTGACAATAAAACTGTAACATAAGATGTAATGCAAAAATCTATATGCATAAATGATGCTTAAAATATAAATTCACTTTAAGTAAAATAACTGTGGCTAACAAATTTTGGAGCCAAGTTATTAACAGAAAAAGACAATATTAACATATTTTTGTTTTTTACTACATATGAACTCTAAATAAATATAAACATATAAATAAACATACAAACACAGACACAGATCTATATATAGATATAGGTAGATTAGATATAGATATAGATAGAGATATAGATAGAGATATAGAGATAGAGATAGAGATAGAGATACAGATATACATAAAGCAGTCTTAGCTCCAGACTTGTAATAGGGGAGAGAGCTGGTTGGTTTCCCTTTTAAAATATCATGTTTAATTTCCTGTTTGTGAACTACCTGTGTAAACAGCATTCTATTAACCTGCCTCACAGACCTTTCTACTATTTATGACTTCATTCATATCTTTCCTTTGTTTTGCAGTTAATAAGAACCTATCATCTTTGGTACACTCATATAGACCAGAATAATCATAACTTATCACAAGTTTTAAGCAATTTTATTTATTGCTAAACTTTGCTTTCACCCAATTTTTACTCACAGTTTCTTTCTGTATATTTTCATTGCACTCTACTCTCTTGTTCACACCTCAATAAAGTGGTTGATCTACTTGTATTTTCATTTTACATATCACCTATCAAATGGGAAGTGTCCTGGGGTTCAAAGAAGGCTACCAGGAAGGGTCAACAATGTCAACATCATAAGAGGAAACACCTTTATGACAGAGTTGAGTCCCTCATTAAGACAAATAATCATACTGTGGATGAATATTTTAACTAACTAAAATTTTTACATGGTGTTCATACTGTTTTTCCTTAGCACTAAGAGCAGCTTTAGATACTTTATTAGGATAATAACATTTTTTCAAAAGTGAATGAGATTATAAATATAGACACAAAATTCCTCAACAAAATATTAGCAAGCCAAGTCCAGCAACATGTTGAAAATATTTGTGAAACACACACACACACACACACACACACACACACACACACGAGATTTTTCCCCAGGAATACAAGATTGGCTCAATATAGAAAAAGCAATCAACATATTAACACAATATTTACAGAATAAAGAACCATACCTTGATGACAAAACAAACTAGGAATAGAAGGGAACTTCCTCAATCTCATAAAAAGCATCAATAAACAAATGGATAAAAAAGAGGTGGTACATATATACAATGAAGTATTACTCATTCATAAAAATAATGAAATCTTGCCATCTGCAACAACTTGGATGGACCTAGACGATATTATGCTAAGTGAAATGAGTCAGACAGAGAAAGGTAAGTACCATGTGATTTCACTTATATGTAGAATCTAAAAAACAAAATAAATGGACATTTAAAAAACAGAAACAAATTCATAGATACAGAGAACAATTATGATCACTACTAGATGGGAGGAAGTTTGATAGGATGGGTGCAAAAAGAGAAGGGATTAAGATGTGCAAATTAGTTATAAAAACGGTCAGGAGGATGTAAGGCATAGCATAGGAAATATGGTTAATCCTATATAATAAAGAGATAATGTGCAAGTGGTTGTCACGCCCTCACACCACCACACTGTGACTGACAGCTCAGACACTCAACACTGGGGAGAGAGGAATGGGGACCAGCCAGGTACAAATGAGTTCATGAGAGAGGAATGGGGACCAGCCAGGCTGCAGCCCAGGAGAGGGACAAGCCGCATGCCCCATGGTCCCCACGGTCCCGGGCACCAGTGGCTGCACCTGAGGCCTGGGAGAGGGACAAGCCGCTCGCCCCGCAGTCCCAGGAGCCAGTGCCTGCAGCTGCAGCCTGGGAGAGCCACCTGCCCTGTGGTCCAGGGCGCCAGTGGCTGCAGCTGCACCTGCGGCCCGGGAGAGGGACAAGCCGCCCACCTCATGGTCCTGGGTGCCTGTGGCTGCAGCCCAGGTGAAGCTGCCCACCCATTGTCCCCTGGGTCCTAGGTGCCTGCAGCTGGCCAGAGGGAGGGATGTCTGGGTCCCGAGTTCCTGCGACTGGCGGAGGAGGGAATCCTGGGTTCTGAGTGTGGGGTGAGGCAGAGGCAGTTAGGGGCGATCAGGCCAGCAGGGGAGCAGTTAGGGGCAATCAGGAAGGCAGGCAGAGGGTTTAGGGTCAATCATGCATGCAGGCAGGCAGGCGAGTTGTTAGGAGCCAGAGGTCCTGGACTGTGAGAGGCAGCTGGACATCTCCCAAGGGGTCACGGATTGGAGAGGGTGCAGGCTGGGCTGAGGAACACCCCCCTCCCATGCATGAATTTCATGCACCGGGCCTCTAGTAATATTATAATAACTATGTATGGTGTCAGATGGGTAGTAGACTTATTGGGGTTATCCCTTGTTATATAAATGTCTAATTGCTATGTTGGACATCTGAAGCTAATATGATATTTATGTTAACTGTAATTGAAAAATAATTATTTAAAGTATTTAAAATATAAAAAAATTAAAACATGTAAAGAAGACAATCTACATGGGAGAAAACATTTGAAAATCATTTACACAATATGGGTTGAATAACCAGAATATATAAAAACTCTTACAATAATAATTAAGAATAGTAAATGAATATAATACTTAAATAATAAACTATAAAAACAGCACTAAATTTTAAAAATGGGCAAAGAATTTAAATAGATAATTCTAGAAAGAAGATGTACAAATGGCCAATAACCACAGGAAAAGATGTTCAACATCACTGGTCATTAGAGAAAAGTAAATCAAAAGCAAAGAGATATACTATTACACACCCAGTAGGATGTTCTTAATCAAGAAAACAGAAAATAATGAGTATTGACAAATATGTTAAGAAATAAGAACCGTTATACATTGCTAGTGGGAATGTAAAATGGCATAGGTACTTTGGAAAACAGTGTGTTAGCTCCTCAATATAGTAAACACAGACTTATCACATGACCCAGCAATTCCACTCCTAGGTTTATGCCCAAGAGAAATGAAGACATGTCTACACAAAAAATTGTACTCAAATGTATAAAAACACTCTAGTTAGTAAAAAGAATACTAAAAAGTATGTAAGGTTTAGAGGTAGCTTAACTGTGAGATTCTAATTTAAACATTGTATGTCAGATAAAATCTCCTAAGAATTTTAAGAACTCTTAGAGAAGATAATTTGCTCCTTGAGTGAAAAATGCGCATTACTAAATTAGTCTGTGGTTTAAACCATCACTCAGATTGTAGATGGTGACAATATTTAAATAAACAATTAATTCTACAGTAAAAACTACGAGCCTGGATTGAGTTCTGCTGTTATTTTATTGCCTTTAGGGAGGAAATAGTCTCCTATTCACATCCAATCAGGGCCTTAAGCCTGGGCCTCACCTGGGGTATGGCAGGTGTGTTCCCCTCAGTCCTTAGTGCATGTTAACAATGGAAGGATCTGAACCTTTAATCCTTAACGTGCTGCACAGACTGTTCCTAGACTCACACAGCATCAAGAGATGGGTTATGGACTTAAACACTGAATCCATGGTGAAGTCTAGTGTGAGCAAGTGGCAAGCAGCATGGAAGTGATTTCTTTGGAGGAAAATGGAAGGGTGTGTGCTGCATCTGCAGGCATGCCAGGCATGGCAACTCCAACCACACATTCTGAGATCTGACCAACAGTTCACTTCATCTTAAAGAACAACGTCTAAAGTTAGCCTTAGCCAGTTTTACAGAAAAATAGGACAAGCAACTCTAAAGTTATCTGTGCCTCAAAATCAGAGTTTGAGAAGATACTATATATTATTTTATAAAACCTTTAAAGACTAATTTAATATTTTAATAGGGTGTGGTTTTTGTTTGGCTTGTTGATTGTCTTTAATTCTTGAACTCTTCACTGAATTAAAACAATTGTTGAGAAATCCTAGTATTTTCCTATATTTAAGAGGGGGGAGTAGATTTAAAAACAGCAAGATCCAGAATCATTCAAATTAAAAGGTAAGCGTCTGCTCCGTTCTGACACATTCCTTACTCTATATTTTTTATTGAAAGAAAATAGGTTTCTCCTAGAAAACTTGTTTTAAAAATGTTAAGATTACACAACCACTATATATACTTCATTTTAAAATTAAACACACAGATGCATCTTTGAAATACCATCCTGAGCGAAGTAGGTCAGACAGAGAAGGTCAGAAGTCCTATGACTTCACTAAGATGTCGAATATAAAACTGAAAGCAACAGGTGAATGAGCAGGACAAAATGACAAATGGAAAAGCATGGACACAGACAGCAGTGTGGTGGTTCCCAGAGGAAAGTGTGGGTAGTAAAAGGCAAATGAGCCAAATATATAGTAATGGAAGGAGACTTGACTTTGGGTGGTAAACACGATGCAATATACAGATGATGTGCCTTAGAATTAATTAAACATTTGAAACCTATATAATGTTATTAATAAATATCACCCCTATAAATTTAATTAAAAATGGTGGACTTGAAACAGCAAATCTCTAAAGAATGTTTCTTAATATTCCTGTAATGAGAAAAAATATAATAACTAGAGAGTCCTTACTTCAGTATTTTGCTGTTATTAAGTTGGCTTGGTAAAGGGGTCTGGCAAGTCACTGTTAATTATCACTTCTTAGATTTCTAGATTTCTTATATTCAACTCCAAAGCTATGTATATTTAATAATCTAAGGTTCAATTAATGAATTAACATAACTTATGAGATAAATTATGTAGCTAGAAACAGCTTGTTTTAAATGTCGATCTATAACAATAGCACTCATTTCGTTGGATTAAAAAAATTTATCAACTTTTTTAAATGTCTAATTCGCCTTTATAAAACAGTCTATTTTCATTATGGGGAAGAATGTGCAGATTTTAGACTTTTGGGTTACTTGGTGGTTAACAGAACCTTGCACAGTATTTTCATCATACACTTTTTATTTAAATGTAGTTTATATAAATGAAAACATTAATGACCATTGCCACTCACACAGAATGACTTAACAGAACACCCAGCATGTCCACTCACCTTGGGGTGCTATCAGAGTTCTTCCATTCTCCTGACACCAACCAACAGGCTGGACATAAGGACTATTTACATCACACCTGCAAAAACAGGATTCTATTTAGATCCCATATTATTCAAAGCCAGACAAATAATCCAAGAGTAATGAACATTCTGGATATTGAGAGATATCATGGAAAATATTACTTCATAGCTAAAACATTAGTTTATAGCTAAAGAGAATTAGAAGTAATTTTAGTACTATATTTTGTAAGCTGAGTGACCAAACTTCTCTTTTACATAACCTTCTTGAAATTTAAAAATATAAAATAAAAAGTATTTGACTAAGACATGAACTGCCAGTATCATCCCCAAAGAGTCAACATTTTAATAAAACTCTTCTACTACTTCTTGCTAGCACCAAGGAAAAATAGTAATAGGCCAGTCCAAATTTATGGACAGCCCAATCAGACTCCACATGACTACATATTTCTTTTGTCTCCTTTTCAAAGAATTCAGACTACACCCCCTAAGACACAGACAACAATTGATCTTTACTCTGATTCTTAGTTCAAGGAAGGAATCAGGGCATGACAGCCTGAGGCAGGGACTTGCTGGTTATTCAGGACATACTATGAAGAAATGCTACTAAAAGTATTTTGCCATGCCCTCTTCCATACCTCAGGTTTTTGCCTGGAATACCCTTCTAACTCATGCAGTGTTAGTTTAGTGGCACTGTAGCATTTTCTCTGCTCCCACAGGCTTTCAAATAATTCATTCCATCCTCCCTGAATCTTCCCTTTGAAAAATATGACAGGCCGAGTTCAACATTTTCCAGGAAACAAATACTGTAAGTTCTTATCTTCCTCTTCACGAAAATGCTTCCCTTACAAACTAGACAAAATACAGCGAAGTGCCCTGAACTGGTCATATTATTTTGGATGGGGCCTCATTAGACAACTTCTCATAGAATGAAGGAAATGTTTCTCAGGCTCAAATTCAACTATTTGTGTGGTAGTGAATTCCTGTTGTTCATAACTTCAATAACAGTAAGAACAGCGACAATAATGGAATGAAAAGAAATTCTTAACACAAAACACAAACACACAAAAATAAAACACACAAATGGTGTCTCACCAATAGTCGTAACTATCATCCCAATTGTCAAAATGCACTAGCAAGCGATCTTCAACAATATCTGCTATGGTTGCCACACACACCAGTGAAGGGTTCTTCCTGTCGACAGCCTCCAGCTTCATTCCCACCTGAAATTCTTTAGGCATTGGCCCATTCTAACACAGCACCAGAAAGAAGAGGCACAAAAAGAAACAGGACACCGAACAGGACAAAGCATGGTCAAAACTTCTATGATGTTTAGCATCAGAAAAGTCTACAGGGTCTCAACACTTACTCTCCTGAACAAAGCCAGCAAATGCCAGTAAAAATAGCCCAACAAACTGTTAGGAAGTTTACATTCAGAAGAAAGATCAAAAGATTAGCTTTTACATTGTGCTGTTCCTTTCTTTGTCTGGGTAGGCTTATTTCCTTTATCAGGGTCATTTTCTTTCTTCTTCAATTCTTACAGTAATTTGTATGAATTTTAAAATATGATGTTTACTGAATATAGTAGTATCAAAAAATTTCCTCAGCTCCCAGAGGCTTTTGAATAGTTTCCAAATACCACTCTTTAGCACCAAAATTATTTACTTTGATCAGATCTGAAATTAGTGGCTTTTTCAATATTTAAGGAACACATGTAGTAACCCACAAATAAAATTATAGTTGAAATATCCAAATGCTCTTTATTATCAGCACATATTTTTAGTATTAAAAAATACTAAAGACTGATTTACAAAATATTAAAATGACAGACCCCACTTTCATAAAACTATAATTAGCCAACCCTAGGAATTAGAAAGTATACCTACTATATCTGGGAACTAGAAAAGGGTTTTCCTACTTCTTTACTATATATACTGACCCCTGAGTTTTGTTTTCCTTAAGCACATTACATTTTTTTTTTAAGAAATCATTCTTTTTTTTTTTTTTTTTACATTACATTTTTCAAAGCAATTTCACATTTCTTTCCTTGATACATTCTATGAACCATATAGAGAAACTGCATAACACTGATCTCAAGATCAGGACACTGCAGCTTGGAAAAGCTGGGTAGGTGCCTACACAGGGACACGGCCCACAGGTGGCAAGACTCTAGGCTTCCCACCTCTTTCCCTGATGTGTGGCCTCATTGCTGGGCCTATAGGCTCAGAGAAGGTAGGGCTGCTACTTATCCTCATTCTCTCCTTAAGACTTTGTAGGTTGCTAGGGACACAGATGATATGAGTATACTCTACTCAAATCCTCATACATTCCTTGAATCTGTATAAAATGTCACCCTCATTGTCATTACGCATAAATCCAACTAGGGTGGGTACATTCAATGTCTATCTGGGGCATTTACTGGTCTCAAAACATCAAAACTAACTTTAAATGACTAACTCACAAAAAGCACAGAAAAAAGCAAAGACATTTCTAAAAGGCATTTTAAATTTTAGAAGGCTTTAAATATAAAGTTTTCAACTCTCCCCATCTAATCAAAGTATTTAATTATATTTTTAAAGGGGGTAAAAATATATGCCTATAAGAAACTGACATATTAAGTGAAAAAGGTCAACAGGAAGCTAAGAATTCTTTAAAAATTAAAGTAAAACAGTATAGTGGATATTTAAAAATTTAAGCTCAAAGAAAAATCTAATTTATACTGAGGGAGAAAATACTTACAGAACTTCTGTTTCTGAATAATTTCTTGGGAGCATTTTGGAATTTGCAGACCTTCAAATAATTCATCCAAACAAATTTATCTTTTCTATAACCTAAATAAAGTATGGATTATTCAAGATACCCACAAATGTAACCATGTGCATACTAAATATATAAATCTTATTCAGTCTTCTTCCAGAAATTAAATGTCCTTTAGCAGAACACAAAATATTTAAATTAAAATTTCTAGGTTCTTTCAATATTGTTGATTTTTGTTTGTAATTTCTACAACTTTCTTTTTAAATTTAAATTCTTTATTGTTTAAAGTATTGCATATGTCTCCTTTTCCCCCCATTTACCTCTCCATGGCCGTGCCCTCATCCCCCTGGGGGGTAAGAGATCTACCAATGTTTTTTCATGTATAAACTTCAAAACTGTTGAGTGTGATTTCCCATCTAAAATTTTTTTAAATTCATTAAGATATGGAATTGGTACCCTGGTTGCTTGGTTGATGTCTCATATCCCATTAGGACTTTCCAAAATGGGCAAAGGAAGGAGACAAAAGTTCCTGAGTTCGTCATCACTCCAGAAGAAGCCAGGTCATCGAGGCCACCAGATGTCCTGGTGGTGCAATAATCCAGGTGCCAGACACTTGGTGTAAATTACAGAAATACCTTCATAATCCAAAGACCATCCAGCTTTCTGATCCATAGCTTTGTAGGTTTCCCCTAAAAAAAAATGCATCCTCCTCCCATCCATGTGCCCTAAAGTGGTTGACAGGATGCTGGCCCAAAGAAAATGGGTTCTAGATGAGTATTATCCTCTCTAATAAAATGGTAATATGCAAATTAACCATCACTCCGCTACATAAGGCATGCCCACCAGCCAAGCCACACCCACCAGCCAATCAGGGCAAGTATGCAAATTAACCCCAATCCAAGATGGCTACAGCCACAGAGAGCAAGGTTTCCCAGGTAACAGAGCAAGCCAAGCTTTCCATAGCCATTGCAGGCCTAAGCCTCCACTCAAGTTACAAAGTTTCAATTATAGAAGGTAAACAAATTCAAACAAATGGCGGCAGAATGGAGCATGAGAGAGCAGGCCAGGGTTGCCGCCGGCAACAGGGGAAGCAAAGCTTTCCGCACACCCTGGCCGGGCACACCCGCTTAAGGCTACAAAGTTTCAATTGTAGAAGGTGAAGTAACTGCCACAGAAATGGCTGCTGCCCCAGAAATGGCTGCCGCCCCAGGCTACAAAGTTTCAATTGTAGAAGGAAAATAAATTCCAGATACCAGGGCCTCCCCTTGGGTTGCCAGGAGGCGTGGCCGGCCTGCAAACCACCACAGGCCCCTCGCTCAGGCCGCCCCACACCCCAAGGGAACCCCCACCCTTATCTATGACACCCTTCAGGGCAAACCGGCTGGCCCCACCCATGCACCAGGCCTCTACCCTATCTAATAAAAGAGTAATATACAGATTGATCATCACTGCAACACACAATATAGCTGCCCCCATGTGGTCAAAGATCCTGCCGCCATGTGGACACAAGATGGCCACTACAAGATGGCTAGCAGGAGAGGGCAGTTGGGAGGCACCAGGCCTGCAAGGGAGGGCAGTTGAGAGGGACCAGGCTTTCAAGGGAGGGCAATTGGAGGTGATCAACCCTGCAGGAGAGGGCAGTTAGGGGTGACCAGGCTGGCAGAGGAGGGAAGTTGGGGGCAAACAGGCTGGCAGGGGAGCAGTTAAGCATCAACCAGGCTGGCAGCGGAGTGGTTAGGGGGTGATCAGGCTGGCAGGCAGAAGCGGTTAGGGGCAATCAGGAAGGCAGGCAGGCAAGCAGTTGGGAGCCAGCAGTCCTGGATTGTGAGATGGATGTCCGACTGCCCGTTTAGGCCCGATCCCACCAGGATCGGGCCTAAACGGGCAGTCGGACATCCCTCCAGGAGTCCCAGATTGGAGAGGGTACAGGCTGGGCTGAGGGTCAACCCCCCGCCGTGCACGAATTTCGTGCACCGGGCTTCTAGTACTTAGAATAAAAGTCAAACTCATTGCACAGCCTTCAAGGCCAGGCTGCATCTCCATTTCTCCTGGTTTCTCGCCTTTGCTGCTCTGTTCTAGCCACATTCATCTCCTTGTCATTCCTTAAGCACACTGGCCCCAGGACATTTACTCTTTCTTCTGTCTCCAACAAGTGCCCTTATCCAGGCAGCCACATTGCTTTCCCTCTCCTTTCTCCCATGTATCTGTCAGATGCCACCTTCTCAGGCGTTTCCTCATCACACTAAGTCAGAGTATCCCTGTGATGCTCTCTGACCTCCCACCCCTTCACTGACTGGCACTGAATCTTTGTCTTTGTTTATATGATTCTTCCCCTCTAGAATGAAAACCCCATGAAGGCAAAGACTGTGTATCTTATGCAGTGCTATATCCCCGGTGCCTGCACAAAGTAAGGCCTCCATCAATACCTACCAAATGAATGAGTCTGCGGCCTGATACCAGCTTCCACGAAATCCAGCAATCTTAAAGGATTCTGCCATTAGTCTCAGGGACAGATCCCAGAGGGGACCCTGAGTTGGTTACTAAGAATAAAATGACTATATACTAACTCCAGAAGTTTCCAGGGTCATAAAGTAATCTCATATCAAAGGAGGAGACCTTATACAGAAATTTGCATGCAACAAAATGAGCCCATTGGCATCTCAACTGGTCAAATCTTCACCTCACTAGCACATAGCAAATAAAAATGGCTTCAGTCACATTTGCCAGTCTTCGTTTTTTGGCATAAAACAACAACAAAATCAGGTTGTTGGCCCAAAGAAAACAGGTTCAATAAATATTTTTGGATCAGTGAAATATTTTCTCTTTCATATTTCCCCGTTTCCTGTGATTTCTGTTGGAAACAATGTCAGTGAGTCAACTTTCTCACTGCACAATATCATTGACTGAGATTTCATTTTTTAGATATTTTATTTTAATCACAATTTAAGCATTAGTTTCTTCATTTCTCATAAGGTTTAATAAAATTTATGTAAAATAAAATGCTATCATAATATTTTAATTCTGTTACCTAGTTGCTTTATCAGAATCTCTGACTCAAGCAGTTATTGATGCTTTTTTTAAAAAAAGACATTTATTTCTAAGAATCATATCCTTACAGAATTACACCTTTTTGATGACCAAACTTTCATTTTGGAAACGAAATCACACCAGGCTCTCATCATTCTTTCATGAAATGTTGTTTAAATGAATCTGAAATAACCACTCACTCTCTTTCCATCCTTGCTTACCCTTAGGGATATGCAATTCATGTTTGGTCTTTCCACACCACCCTATTGGATGAATGTCAGGGGAACCAGCATTGGTCCAAAAGTCATAGAAGCTTAAATAACCATCAAAATGAAGCCTTAGACGGTAACCACACACCTGCAAAATGGAATGTTTGCAATCATTCATTGTGTCATGTATTTGAAGTATATAAAACATTAACAAAATATTCATATATTCTTTCATTGCTATCAACATATGTGAACCAATCCTTCCTTCTAAATGTGTTTGTATTATAGAACAAATTTATAGACAACATCTAAATAAGACAAAATGCTGACAAAATACAGTCTTTCAAGTACCTAGAATATTTTTCTGCAAAAAAATTCTCAATCTAGGAATATGAGGTCAATTTACATGTCTATTCATCAATGAGTTTATTTATTAACTCAATACCTGTCAAATATTCCTTTCAGAAACCCCATCTCCTACTGTCTGCCTTGGAGTCATATCCCAAGACAGAGTAAGCTACAGTACAAATCAAAAGCCAAATGAATGTGGCCTTATTTAAACTCTAACATATAAATCCGGCATACTCAATAAAGGAAATAATAAAACAGTCTGAGAAATACATTCTCTAGACATGCTGTATAAGTTTAATAGTTAAAATTAATTAGTAAATTAAGTAAACAGTGTTTTCTATGTTTGATGCTATTAAAATATACAACTCTTTTATCACCTTAGTAATATAAAATGTTTAGTAAATATGACATTTTATAAGCCATTTACTTTCATCAATGGCTCTTTATATAATTTTCACAAAATGCATATATTTATGGGAAATACATAATTCATATGCATGAATATTTTTCATATGCATTTCTTATTAGTTTAGCTAAAACTTTAATAATTTTGTCTCCTTTAATAGACGAAAGCAACATTGTGGGATTCACTGATTATTATCAACCTCAGGTGAAAACTATTTACCAATTAAATCAAGAGTACCTGCTAAGGATGAAGAACTTACTAAAAAACTAATCTTCAGAGGGAAAAAATCATTAAGAAACATATTTCACCCATCATTGACTAAAATAAAACCATAATGTACTGGAACTTGTTTAGAACAGAAAGTACCCAATTCATTATTCTCTAGAAAATTCTCTTCTGTCACTTCACTGTGCATTTAGCTCAAGACGATAACACCATCTCTTACCTCAGCTACAGAAAGCACACAAAATACAGATGGATGTCGGGGGTCAATGCCTTCTAATCTCATTCCAACCTGAAAACCATTTTCGTATTCTGGAAAGGATTGGTCCTGTGAGATTTCATAATATAACATTAGCCACTGAAATACATTCACAATTTGATATTAAAACACTTGGTGTGGCTATACATACAATCAAGAACTTACTGTACTATCTGGAAGCGCAGTACTAGAGCTAAAGATAGAAAGATGCTCTTACATACTTACCCTGAAGGACAGGTTGATCATAGTTATGTGCTTTGAAATAGTTCATCTACAAAGCTTATGCCCTGTGAATTCCCCATTTATTCCTTTTGCTCATTTTTCATTAATGATTTGAATGAGCTCTTCCTGTGCTCTGGAAATAATCCTTTGTTGATTATAATATATGCTATTCCCAGTCTGTGACTTGGCTCTTCACTTTGTTTATGATGACTTTGTTGTGGAGAAATTTTTAAAATTTTAATGTAGTAAAATATATCAATTATTTCCTATACTGTTTATACATTTAGCCTATGAAATACCCAGCAACCCTGAACTGACACAGATATCCTCCTAGTGCTCTTTTAAAATTTTGTTCTTTATATTTACATCTACAATGCAACTGGAATTGACTTTTTCTATGGTGTGAGGTAGGGGTCTATATTTTCATATGGAAAACATATATGTAAATCTATGTACACATATGCATTTTTAGAAAAACAGATCCATCTAATTCCAATCCATCCCCAAAGGGCTTGCTCTGCCTTTTTCTATCCGTATTTGTATTTCCCCTCTAACAAGGTCAACACACTTACTCCTATTCTAAATCCTATAGTATATCTATTATAGTTTCAGAATTGTTTTACCCACACTACTACAATAAATAAACCTACAAAAAGAGTTCAGGATTTGTTTGCAATTTTCCCTCTCTGCTCTTTTACAAATAACAAATGAGGTCTATTCTTTTTCTTTCTTTCTTCAATGCAGTTATGATATTCATTTGAAATAAAACGGAGTTCATTTGTTTCCATTTGCTTTCAGTTCATAATGAATTATTTTTACACTTTAATATGCAGAATATTAACATGCTTCTAAAACTTAAAACTATAGAAAAAGGCACTCAAAAAGTGTCTCTCCCTCCCATATCCTATCCACTCCATTCTACCTCTTGTGCATAACCAGTCTTGCTGATTTCCTGGGTTTCTGCTAGTAAAAATAAGCAGCTATTTTTTCTTCATTTTCTCTTCTGTCCTATAAAAGATAGCATACTATACATGCTGTTTTCTTCCGAATGTCCCGAAACCACTCTATGTCAGGCCACAACTATTGTCCACATTCTTTTTTTACAGCTGCATTGTACTCCACTGAGGGTGGGTACCAAGTTTATTCACCCTTCTTCTATACTTGGGTGTATGCATTTTCATAGGGAGATGAAATAGTTTTAAAATATTTATGAACTGGCTTGTAAAATGTCGTTAAAAACTTTCTTACATTCACAGATTATTTTAGAAGCTTCCAAGAAAAAAACTTAAAGGATGACAAAACCCAAAAATGAAATGGCAAGAATGAATGATTTCTCGGGAACATTTTATTTATACAAAAATAAATGTCATGTGTGTGTTTAACTCTCCCAGCCTTCTTCTCACATCTACTATGTTTTCCAGCAGATTGTACTTAACAAGTTTTGTGTGACTACCTCCTGTCACTGCTTTGAATTTCTCAGTTAACTTCAAGAGCACCACAAAATATGTATACGTACATACAACACTGATAAGAAAGCAAAAGGGAAGGAGAAACCTCAAGGGGAGTATATTAATAATGATGAAAGAAAATTTAAGAAGCTGTAGAAATTGAGAGAACATTTTCATATTCTGACAAAACTGATGCAAAATTGGGGCCAGTATTATATTAGCAGAGTATACCTTCTCATTACATATGAATGATAAATTCAAAACACTGGCAACAATTCATAGCCGGGAGTTAGAATGATCAACATTAGCCTTGTCAGCCTTTCCAAATGGTTTTTCAATTGAGCATTTGGGACCCTTAAATAATGTTGCAAGGAATACTATATGGCTAGGACAGAGCATTTTCTTGGGGTTTCAAATAAAAAAGAAAACATTCATTTTTAACAATCTGAAAGGCAACATTTAGTGAGAAATATCACGGCCTTCATCCATCTCTTTTGTGTTGAATGGTTTATTCATAGGCAATTTAATGTGTGTTTTTTTCCTTTCTTACAGCTTATATTTTATAAAGATAATTGAGAGTTGTACTTAAAAAATTATATTTTATGATGAAAGGAAACTGAAATAACACACTTAACACAAAAATAAGCTTAATAAATTTAGTCATAAAAAACCATAAGGTTTGTAGACCTGAATAAAACTTTTAAGATAAAGGGACTCTAGCCCAGAGAGGTCAAGAGACTTTCTAAAGGTCGCACAACCAGTTTAGCAACAGACTATATCTAAGGACCCAAGTCTTCCTAAAGCCTGACCACCCTTTGTTCCACACAAGCAGGCAGACATGGTTATAAAACAGGCAAAACAAAACGTGGCTCTAGGGCATGGAAGGCCAAAGGACATTGCCAAGGAAGCGCCATGTGCTCTCAGGTACAGAAGTTCAGGTGTTCTATTTTGCCTTGTTTCCCCCCCTCCCCCCAAAAAATAGTTGCAAAATAATACTTTCTAGTATGAAATGGATAAATTGGTCACCAAAATGCCATACCTCACAGCAAAAGCAGGTACAAATTATATACTATTATTTAAAAACTAGAGGCCCAGTTCTATCTGAAGAACCACCAAACATTTACTTTCCTATTTGACAACCTATAGTTGATATAATTTTCTCCATAAACAGAAATGAAGAATAAGGAATGAGAAGTAATGGTTATGGAGTCTGAGCTATCCTTTATAAAAAGATGCCTTTTATCCACCAAGCATTTATGAAGCACTTAAATCTGGGCCAGATCCTGTTCTAAGCACTTAATAAGTATCAACTTACTAAATCATCATAAAAACTCTATGAAATAGGTGTTATGTACATTATACAGACAATGAAACTGGGGCACAAGAGGTTATATAATGTGCCTGAAACCACAATGTGTCTTGCTTTAGCATATAGCTTCTTAGTCACCCTGGTAGATCATTATGAAAGGTGAAGGGCAACACTCTCCCACGCACTTACTAAAGACTTCATAAATTTTAAGCTTTTATTCTATAATTAAAACTTAGAGTGTATAAGAAAAATAAGCCAGTCAGAGAAATAATTATCACATGATCTCACTCATATGTGGCATCTAATGAACAAACTAATGAGCAAAATAGATCCAGAGATATAGAAGCATGGAATAGACTCACAAAGTTCAGAGGGAAGGGGTGGAAGTTAGGGAGACAGATTAACTGGGGAATTTATATGCATATATGCATAGCCCATGGACACAGAAATAGTGTGATGAAGGGAGGGGCAGGTGCTGGGTAGAGAGGGTCAATGGGAAAAAAAAGGGGGGCATCTATAATACTTTGAACAATAAAGGTAAAATTTTAAAACAACTTAGAGTTTTTTAAAATATAGGTCTGAATATTGGTAGTCTGTGACCATAAATGATCCCCACATGCCAAAAATTTGAAAACAGTACTACAGAGAGTTTCATACCCCCATATATTGGAATTTAATATAAAATGAAGGTGGCATTGTAAGTCAGAAGAGTAAAGATAAATGGCATTAGGACATATGGCTATCCACTTGGAGAGAAAAATTGAATACTATTTCTATTGCAATGGCATATATAAAAATAATTTTAAATGGAAAGCAAATAGACACAATACAATGGAATACAATACAGCTATTAAAAAGCAAGGCACAGACCTGGATCTGCTCAGGTGGCATCATAGCCATGATATACTGATAAATATAAATATAAAGCGAATGTTAGTCCAGTAAAACACAACTATTTATCTGAACATTACTCACATATCTACATAACAGCATTTATACAGATCTGGAAATATACACATCAAATTATTTTGAGTAGTTCAGCTAGAAAGGGGAACCTGCAGAGTAAAAGTTTTTTTATTTTTATACTCTTCTGTCTCATTAAAAAATTTTAATGGCATTGTGTCTTATATAATAAAAGCCTAATATGCAAATTGACCATCACTCCAACACACAAGATGGCTGCCCTCATGTGTTCAAAGATGTCTGCCCCCATGTGGACACAAGATGGCCACCACAAGATGGCCAGCAGGGGACAGCAGTTGGGAGGAACCAGCCCTGCAAGGGAGGGCAGTTGGGGGCGATCAGGCCTGCAGGGGAGGGCACTTGGGAGGGACAAGGCCTGCAGGGCTGGGCAGTTGGGGGGGGACCCAGGCCTGCAGGGGAGGGCAGTTGGGAGGGACCAGGCCTGCAAGGGAGGGCAGTTGGGGATGATCAGACCTGCAGGGGAGGACAGTTATGGGTGACCAGGCTGGCAGAGGAGGGCTGTTGGGGGCGAACAGGCCTGCAGGGGAAGGCAGTTAGGGGCAACCAGGCTGGCAGAGGAGGGCAGGTAGGGGTGACCACGCTGGCAAGGGAGGGCAGTTAGGGGTTACTGGGCCAGTAGGGAATGGCAGATGAGGGTTACCAGGCCTGCAGGGGAGGACAGTGGGGGGCGACCAGGTCAGCAGGGGAGGGCAGTTAGGTGTCGATCAGGCTGGCAGAGGAGTGGTTAGGGGGTGGTCAGGCTGGCAGGCAGAAGCGGTTAGGGGCAATCAGGCAGGCAGGCAGGTAAGCGGTTGGGAGCCAGCAGTCCTGGATTGTGAGAGGGATGTTCGACTGCCCGTCGGACATCCCTTGAGGGGTCCCAGATTGGAGAGGGTGCAGGCTGGGCTGAGAGACCCCCTTCTCCCGTGCACAAATCTCGTGCACTGGGCCTCTAGTTTTTATATAAATCAACACACTATCAAGTGATGATGATGCTAGGCAAGTAGGCAGGACACAGGTCACAAGAAGCCTTATATGTCTTAAGGGCCTTTCCGTTTATTCTTAGTTGATGAAACTCTAGGAAAAGATTTTAAGCACAGAAGAGAAAAACATTTGTGTATTTTATAAAGATTGTATTACTGGCTTGTGTGGAGAATTAATTAGAAAAGTAGCAAGATTAAAAATAGGAAAAATGGTTAAAGAGGCTATTAACACTTTGCACTCGCTTGCTTTTTTCTCGATTCCTTTATTCTACTTGGGATTTAATTTTTTAAATACCCCAGATTTTACAAAGCGTGGCAGTAGAATAAAAAACTGGAGTTTCTTTTCATACAAACTTATTTATTTGGATTTTTTTATATTTCAAATTATTGATACATTCAAAGAGTATAAAAAGAGCTGCTACCGATGCTAACCGTGTCGAGTCACACTCGACATCCGAGTGCAAAAGGTTAATATCTCTCTATATAAAAGCCTAAGCAACCATTAGGACCCGTTGCTATAATGTGCACTGACCACCAGGGAGCATATGCTCAACACAGGAGCTGCCCCTGGTGGTCAGTGCACTCCCACAGCGGGAGCACTGCTCAGCCAGAAGCCAGGCTCACAGCTGGCCAGCACAGCTGCAGCAGCAGAAGCGTCTCCTGCCTCCGCAGCAGCATTACTGAGCAACGGTGGCGGCAGGCACAGTGGGGTCGTAATGAGCAGCAGTGGTGCAGCTCTCAGCCCTGGCTTGGGCTCCTCCCTGGCTGCCTGCCACTTCACACACTGCTAGATCTCCCAAGGAGGTCCCGAATTGCGAGAGGGTGTAGGCTAGGCTGAGGGATCCTACCGGTGCATGAATCCATGCACCAGGCCTCTAGTCTACTAATAATTGAGAGTTTCTCATGTGCTATGTACAGCATCTAACTCAGCTTACTAAGCCTTAAAATCCCTTGTATTTGAACTATTAAAATCTCCATTTCATATATGAAGAAACAGGTTCAGAGGAGATCACAAATGTTCCCATTACACAACTAGTCAATAAAACCTAGAATTTGAATTCAAACCCTGCTTAATTTCAAATGTACATTACATTCCAGAATGCTGCAATAGCCTGGGTAAGTAATAATAAGAACCTCAATCAATGCAGAAGAAGAGCTAGAATGGAGGGAAGAGATTCAATAGCTGTTTAGGAGGTAAAATAGGCAATAGCTGATAACTGGCTGGATGCAGAAGATGAAGAAGACGGGGAGTTTAAACTGACACCCACTGTCAGGCTTGGGGAAAATTTCCAAATTTCCCATAATGTGATCATTTTACTTTTATCATGTTATCAATATATACTAATATATACTAAGGGCTTTATGGACAGCTCATTAACAACTACATTTCTGTACCTACTTTTCAGTTCTATCTTTCTGATGCATTACTACAGCTTTAATGTTTTCCCAGTTCTCTTGCAATGAATCTTTCATCATAAATGTCTATTCACTGCGAAATACTGGCAAACTATGAGAGGTTATGAAACTCCTTCCTTGCTTTTCCATAAGATGCTTTATGATTTTCACCTGAACTAACAGTGGGATATATCAAGAATATTGGAACCCCTTCTAGCTTTCCCTTATTGTAATCACAGAGAAAATGGAGGACTTGAAAAATATTATATATACATACACACACACACACACACACACACACACACAGAGCACACATTATTCACATGTATACACTTTTCAAAGTTTCCTGTTTAAACTATACCTTAATGTATCTGTTTTTAATGATGAAGCAGGGTTGTGATCCATGATTTCTTCAGGGATTGCAGAAACCTCATTAATTTTATATACAATTTGCATGCAAATGGATATAAACACTTCTCTAAGGAGATTAGCGATACCTTTCATTAGATGTTCAAAAGGGGATAAGACCTAGAAAAAGATTAAGAGCCACGTGGCCATTCCTTCAGGGAATCTGTCACCAATCAACCTACTGATTACATAACATATGTAGGAGAGATTTCAATAAGCAGAATATAGCAGTTCCCAGCAGCTGTTCACCATGGACACACAAGCCAGGCAGCAAAGCATGTCCAAATTCTGCTTTTGCCAAGTGACACCTATTTTTGCCATTTGTTAAGCTAATGGGGAGAAATAAGCACCTAAATAATTAAATATAAAACCCTGCAAAGCTTTAGTTAACATGGCAGCGAAGGAAGGCTGATTCTGTATTTTTAAATGCTCATTTTAGGGAGTACTTCCTTGTTATTTTGAACAATTTTAATAAAGTAATTCTGAATCCCAAACTGCTTCCAAGATTATACCAAGGAGCATTCTACAAATAGAGAACAAAGAATTCATGGCACAAGAGTATACATTAGCAAGTTAGTGAATGTAATCCCTCCTGTTATTTCAAAATCTATTCTACTACAACCTCAGATTCAAAATTCTTATTTCCCCAGAACTTATTGACCTATTGATAGTAAGAATTTGATGATAGATAGAAAAAAAAAAATATATATATATGTATGTATGTGTGTGTATATATATATATTCATGCACCAGGCCTCTAATATATATATATATATATATATATATATATATATATATATATATATACACACACACACACACACACACACACACACACACACACTGACTGAATTATATATACCTAACCACTGACTGAATTATAGTCTCAAAAACAAAAATAGCACATACTAGATTGGGTGAAATACTGTTGAATTCAGGAAGCTTTACACCAACAAAGATCTCATGAACAAAGAGCAATAGCCCATGCAGTATAAAATAAAAAACTGCAAAGAAAGAACTTTTTAAAAATAACTTCAAATGTTGTCTGATAAATTACTGGCCATCACTGAGCGGATTTCACAAACCCTCTGAGTCCAGCATCTAAAACACTGAACCCACATATTTTTTCCCAAAGGACTAAACCCTCTCAGGAAAAAAAGACAAGGATACTTCTAATACGTTTTCTTTAACTAAAGAAGAAAGGCTGTGGAAACTGTCTCTCCTTGATTCTGAATTTCACTATTTTGTTCTTTTAATTTCTCTTCCCTGAGCAGCTCTGAGCTGGCATTCAGCTTCCAGCTGGCACTGCAGATAAGCAGCCTTTGCAGGGGCTGCAAGCCCTCCCGAGAAGAAAAGAGCCGCCCTGATCTGCTGTCCGGCTCCACTACTTCAATCTGCTAAACCATTTCACAGCCCCTGGTACTTTGAGTCACACCATTTCAGAGAAGTGGGGATCTGAGCCATAAGATCAGGATGTATCTTTAGTTTTGCCCCTGAACCTACAGCTTTAGAGAATATGAGAAGTAAACATGAATGGGAATCCACTCTGTTCTTCAGGATCCCAGCAATTAATCAGCTGAATGAATGCACATTGTAGGGCCACATTCTAGTTTTAACACGCACTTCCTTCTCTGCTCTCAATATAACTTGTAATTTAACCCCCAGCCAAACATCTAAATATAATACACACAGTATTTTTAAAATATATATAATACACACAGGAAGAACGTTAAACATGCATGAAGTTATCTTAAAAGTGGAGGCAAGAAAATACATAGAGAGGACAAAAGCCAACAGGTAAACAAAGAAGCAAACACTCAAGAAAGTAAAAAGTGAATACAGACTGAAGCTATATTTGATTCTCAGCATATTAGAATTTATAATACAATGAGGAATATCATTTATGCAACCACTAAGAAAGCCATGCATGATGATCATGTGGCTCATGATTAATATTTAAAGTACTATCTAAGGATCTATATTAATACTAAGATAATGTTCTCAGCCATTCTTAAGTAATTTGGAAGCATGTTCAAAACACAAATTACTTGGCATCTGACTGAATTATTTTGGTAGGAAAGATTCTAGATGTCTCCCATAGTTTTACAGGGGTTATAACAAACATGAATTTTCATAGCAGCATCTTTCATACCTGCAGAGATAAGTACAAATCCAGACTTCATAAAAACAAAACAGAGGGGGGGTGGTGTCCAAATTCTATTTAATGTACTGGTGTATTTAGAAAATATTATATTTTTAAAAATAAAATTCAGGTCTGGATGCCAAAGTTACATTTAGAAAGAGAGAGTGAGCCATTACTTTCTTTTTTATTTCAAGTAAGGAAGATTAAGAGAACAGGAATGTGTTCAAATAAGGTTATCTTCCATCTCTGTCAATTAAAAAGATAAAACCAGGAAGGTGTATTTATTCCCCAAGTATTCCTATCCCCTTCCAAAAATAATGCTCCCCTGTCATCCTGCAGATGGCTGGGGTTTCCTTTTCAGGACACAAAGTATTTCTTTCCCAAATCATACTAGATTATAATAGATTTTAATGAGGGAAGAAGGAGTAAGACACAAGAACATGGAATAAAATAAGGAATGTCCTAGACTAAGGTATCACTGAAGGTAGCAGGGAAGGAGAAGTAGAAACACCAAAGTCTGTATAACAATTTTGCTTTGTTTTAGGAGAGGAAGAGAGTCAAATGGGAAAATGTTTCTGTTTTCATCATGAAGAAAGTAAGTTATAAACTCTGAAGGCAGGAGGAATAACATTAAAATGAGACAATGAAAGATTTGGAATGCCAATGTCTGCCACATTAAGATACCAGATGAAGCTCAATGATGGGTGGCTTTCTAACTGGGCACGCCCTCTGAAGTACAGAAGAACATGAAACCAAGATCAACATTCCTTCAGTGGGTAGGTCACAGGCAGGAGCATGACTGTGGTCAAACCAAGGCAAGTTCTGACAACAATGAAGTTTAGTGAGACCTGGGCCTGGCTAGTGTTCTGAATGAATGCCACCAAGAAGGGCCGAGAGAAGGTTTGCCATTTTCAGTTAAATAAACTAAGGCTCAGAGAAGTGCATCATAGAATCCTTCTTCTATAAAGTGAGGGGAAAGTAGCTGGAAGGATTTAGTGAGGCAGCATATGTAAAAGCACCAGGCCAATAATAAGTGCTCAAGAATGTACCTCTCCCAGAGAACCACAGAGTAGGAAGGAATTAAAAACAAAAAAAAAAGGAAACCCAGTTAGTCTTCAAGGAGATTATAATTCTACCAAGAAACAAAATGCACCTACAGGTAATCACACAGAATGGCCTAAAAATTAATAATAATAAATGTTAAGTACAAAATGGTAAACAGACCTACAATTGACAAAGATCATTATGACAATAGTGTGCAGACAAGGTTAAAGATTGAGCCAGCCTGGAAAACCTGTAGAAACTCTTGCTACAATTTATATGAAAAAAAAGCCAGGGATTATTCCTAAATTAACGCCACAGTGGTAAGGACAGAGAGTAGAAACTGAAGAATTAAGAGGTAAAGGAGCAGACTAGATGGTCAAACATAGAGCAAAGAGAGAGAAAAGACTGAAGCTGGCCACAGGGGATTAGTAAAGAAGGCCATTCCCAGGGACAAGGAGCCCAGGACGAGGCAGCTGCGAAGATGAGTCCGGTTTGGACGCTCTGAGTGGTAAGAGCTATGTGGCATCCAGGTGAGGAGGAAGATCAAGAGAAAGATCAGGAGGTTAGGAACATTGTGTCTGGGTGGAATGGAAGTTAAGGAGGTAGAGGCGACAGCCAGGGAGCCATGCAGAAAAGGGCCCTACGATTAAATCATAGCCAATGAAAAGGACTTTCAGAAGAACATGGCAAGGAGTGGCTAGGTAGAAGCAAAATAGGAAGCTGACAGTGGACAGAGTTCTGGAATGGTGTGCAAGTAAGATGCAGCCTTAATAGGCTTTGAAATCATGGAGTCACTTCAATGGGCACAGTTTCAGGCAATGGTGGGAATAAAGGCCAGGTTGTAGCAGCTGAAGTAGGAAAAGGTTAGAAAAATAAAGAAAAGAGAAAAATAAAATGCAGCCTAAAATTTCAAGATGCTGACTGGACTAAGAAGATGAGTTAAAGAGGAAAATGCAAAATAAAGGGGCAGTATTTTTTTCTTAAAGATGGAATAGACTTAAGCATGTTTGTGTTCTAAAGGGAAAGGCTCAGAAGAGAAGCAGGGTTAACTTACAATCAGGACATGAGATTACTGATGACTGAGATCTCTACTCAAGCAGAAATGGGAACAGTCCAGAGCTCAGGTAAAGAGTAGAGGACAGGAGGAGGGCACTACTTGTAGTACAACAGGGACAGGTGAGAGTAAGTGTGGTGAGTGAGGTTTGCAGGAGAAAGTGGAAGAGGGTCTCACCTAATCCATTAAGGGAGTGACAGGCCATGAAAAACTACCTTCTGCTGGGAGTGAAAGAAATGGCTTAGAGAACTGCCCTCCTAGGAAACAGGGAACACGCAGCCTGGCAACCCAGAGGATGACCAGGAACTGCCCAGCTTGGCAGAAACTATGGATTTGCAGGGCTACCAATTTGTAAGGCTTTGAGTTTCTTCTCCAGAAGTGTTTGGTGGCCTCAGTACAGAAGTTTAAAGCAAACATTATTCACCCAGAGCTAAGATTTAGGCAGGCATATATTAGGAAAAGATGACAGGAGCACAAGGGAGTTGAAAATCCTGACAAAAGAATGGCTAAAATGAGAGAACCAGGGGGCCTAGACTGGCTAGGGCAGATGTGAAGTGAGAAGGGAGAAAAAGGAAGGATTTAACAACTACAAGTCTTAAAAGAAAAACTGGTGCCATGGAATGACAGTGGACAAGATCAGATGATGAAATCTAAAGTTCAACATTACAGAAGAGGTTCAATTTTGACTTATACAAGTGAGGTCATGGAGCAGATGGACTGAATTGAAAGGAAGTTCAGGTCCCTGTTGGAGGCACTCAAGGCACTAGGGAGTCAAGGCACTATGTGACCAATAGAATGTCCAAGGATGAACAACAGGATAGGGGGCATGAGGAAGGTGGCAGGGAAGAGGGAAGGCACAAGGAGGGTAGTGGTGTGCGCGTGCGCGCACACGTAAGTAACAAGAATGGAAAAAAACTGTGATGAGATGGCATAAACCTCAGTGGGGAGGATGCTGAGTGTGGCCTTGAAAGGAAAGCTACTAGAATGCTAGACCTGCAATCCATATAAGGCCCATGAAATCATTTGGTCTGGCCCTGACAAGGCATTTGGGGTGAGCTAATTAAATGTTTGACCAAATACAGCAGGCTAATTTTTAAGCTGATAATTTTGTATGGCCTGCGAATGATGTTATAAATATCCAAATGGCCCTTGGCAGAAAAAAAGTTCCCCACCCCTGCTTAGAGGATGGAGAAGCGGGTCTGGTAGAGGGGACACTGGGCTCTCAGACAGCAAAGGGGGTGAAGAAGAGCAGGTGTGCATTCTGGCTGGAGAAAGGAGGGACCAATATGTTGAGCTGTTGCGGGCACTGCATTTGTTTAGCTACTGTTGCCTTCCCAGGGTGAAGGGCATCAATGACCAGATGGGATGGGGATTGCAGAAGTCACAGGAGAATAACAGGAGGAAGAGGTTCCATGAGCATCACTCGGGCCAAGGGCAGGGACAGAAAAGCACCACCAATGGAAAGGGGATGACACTCGTGGGTTAGCAGAATAGTGGCCCCCAAAATGCCCATGTCCTAATCCCTGAGCCTGTGAATATTTTCTCTCATGGCAAAAAGAATTGTGCAGATGTGACTAAGTAAATAATCTCAAAATGGAGAGACCACCTTAACTTCTGTACCCAATGTCATCACAAGGGTTCCTCTAAATGGGAGGCAGAAGGATCAGAAAATAAGACAAGATGATAAAAACTGAGGTTGGAGT
The DNA here is from genome assembly GCF_951640355.1 of Cnephaeus nilssonii. Taxonomy (NCBI): domain Eukaryota; kingdom Metazoa; phylum Chordata; class Mammalia; order Chiroptera; family Vespertilionidae; genus Cnephaeus; species Cnephaeus nilssonii. The sequence goes on from NC_137082.1 coordinate 59,836,651, forward strand.
GATGTGGGCCAAAGAACATAGGTGGCCCTAGAAGAGAGAAAAGGCAAGGAAACAGATTCTTGCCTACAGCCTGCAGAAGGAGGATAGCCTTGCTGACCATAAGTCTCATCAAGTGACAGCAAGGTGGGGTAGCAGGGACCTGACTCAAGCAGGAATTACAGTTCTTAAAACCTTGTACCACAGTTAACCTCTACCCTGCCCTCTACTCTACACAGAAGCCCTGAGGAGGTTCTCAAGCTACAATTTTCCAGGCTCTACCCCTGAGGTTACAGTCTGGTAGGTCTCAGCAATACCCACACATCTGTGTTTTCCAAAGTCCCACAAAAGTATGTGATGTGAAGAGGATAGTTAGAATTTTTTAAATGTGAGGTGCCAGCACTTGGTTTCGCTTTCCCTGTTTGTGCCACCTCTTCTCCCTATTCTATTACATGTCCAGGATTATAATTATTAGGCCTTTCACATAATAAAAAGTACTAGATGTAACTCAACAGGTATCATGAAAAGTAAAGCAAATAAAAAGTATTAGCTTCTCGTTGCTAGCTAAAATGCAATAATATAATGATGCAAATCTGACATAATTTATGAATACAACTTGTCTTTTTTTTTAAAGGATTCAAAACTTTTCTATAGGATTGGAAATTTCTTAATAAAGACTTTCAACAAAATTATGTAATAATCTCTGAGTTTTGGTGGAAGGGAAAGGGAAAAAAAGTCTGCCATCAATTATAGTTCCCTTGCCTTTTTTCAGGAGTCTTAGAAGTCACTAGTTATAATATATTAAATATCTGTGTCATGGCTTTGTGGAAGAAGTCACTATGTTGTGGACTGTGTTATTCATTTTAAAAATTATTCATTAAAATATGTATTGAATACATATTTTACCATGTACTAGGCATTGTGCAAAACTTTGGAAATTCAGAGATATATTAGACAAAGTCTCTCCATCTTAATGGAGGAGGACTAGAGTTAGAGTTAGAAAATTATCATCCAGGCAATAATAGAGTTATATGTAGAATTCTGAGGCCAGCAAATGCTTCCCTGACATCTTGGGGGGGAGGGGTGGTAGTAGTTGTTCAGTAAAGCTTCTTAGAGGAAGGACAGATAAATCTTGAATGATAAGAAAGGATTAGCCCAGTGAAGATGGTAATCAGAGGGACTGGGAGTAGAGAGGAGGATAGGAGAGAGGAGAAAGCTACAAGTGCACTAGAAAGCTGTGTGGTGAGAGAAGAAAGCTTATTCTGGACATTGCTAGTATTGTTCATCAGGTAACAGACTTACATACTATAAATTAAATTGTCCCTGAAATACTGAAAACACAAACTGTGAAGAATAGGACAATGGAAGGCTTGGTATCTAGGTAAAGATGATCCCCTGAAGCTGCATGCCCCCTGGGCCAGCAGTCACTTTGTCAAGTTATGGGCATCTTCACAGTCAGGTAGGACATGATGTAGGTGTCTCACTGTCTCCTCTAACATGTTGCCTGACCTACCACCATCAAGCAACATATCAAAACAGATCCCTGGAGCCTGATTCTTGGGTGAACAATGCAAGTAATATTAACTAATAAAAAGAAAGACTAACACTTACTGAGTGTTTATCTTGTGCATGTTGCATCCTATGTCCTTTACATGTACAATTTATTTAATCCTTCAACAACCCAAAAAGGAGGGTATGGCACTTTCTCTACTTTATGGATGAGGAAACTGAGCACGGAGAAACTGACTGGCTTGTCCCAGGACTGGGAGCTGGTAGGTAAGGGCACTGGATTTCAAACCCAGGAGTCCAGCTCTGCAGCACACACTCTGAAACACTAAGGCTATGATTAGCTTTGTTTTGCCACTTTCCAGCAACTACAAATCTAATAAGTTGGTGTACTCTCTAGGCAAACAATTTAATTCTAATTAATTCGCTTAAGTGTTGATTCCTTGTAAAAATATAAGACCTTCAGTAGTTCACCTGGGAAAACAGTTCAACGGGTGCTGCTACAGCCTTCTGTTCTTTCAAGTACTGCCCCCAAGACCACGTGTCCTGTACAGCCGCTGAAGGGACTGGGGAAAAACAAAACCAAAAAACAGTGACTTTTCTTGAAACAATTAGTGACTTAAAAATAATAAAATTTGAAGATGAACCCAAGAAGCAGGCAGATTAATTAAATTGGTCATCACAAGACCCAGCAACCAAAAAGAGCCTTCTCTCTTATTTTCTATGAGCATTGAGTAAAGCCATCTAGCTATCCAATATTCAGCTTTTCCTCTTTTAGAACAGGCTTATGAATATACCCTACCCCAAGGAGACTGGTGGTGAACACTTTAAACAGGGACCCTCTTACTCTTCACGAAAGAGTGAACAGGTACAGGTTCTCTACAAGATGATTTGGTTAATTTTAAGGTGAATGACTTGAGAACTTTTTTTATCATCTCCTTTAACTTTACCTCTTTTTTGGTGTGAATGCCAATTAGTGGGAGCTGTCAGAAGGCAATGTGGAATATATGTCAAAAGCCTTACAAATTATTCATAACTTGGAACCAGCAATTCTTCTAGGTATTTGTCTTAATACAATTACAGTGGATGCGTCCAAGGGACAAACACAAAAGTTTAATCCTAGAGCTCTTTATAATAATGAGAAACAAACTAAAGGCCCACTAAGAGGGGGTTATTAAATGCATGCATAGACATGTTATTTTAGTAATTGGCTGTAAAGTTACATTATAGCACACTGTTAATGGCAGAGGAAGGCTATGTAAGTGGGGGCAGGGAGCAATTTTAGAAAACAAAATGATCCTTTTGTGCAAAATATGTAGTGGAAATAGAGTATAATTATATAAATCTAAATCTTAAATGAAGTCATATTTAGGTACCAGGATTATAAAAAATGTCTTTCTACTTTTATCTTACTGCTTTCCAAATTTTCTAGGTGAATACTTATCCTTTGTAATTCAATAACATATCTTCAAATAATAAAAATCAGGCAAAAAGGACTAATAATTGTTTTAAGTTTATAATCTATGCCCCAGTAATTACTCCTCTAGGATATTTACATGCTAAGAAAGTAGTCATGGTAAAACGTAATAGTTAAATGTACATAAAATTATTATAGAAAAAATGCAAAATAAAATTAATATGGGAGAAAGGTTAAATAAATTATGGTACATATATGTATGATTATGAAGTTACAAACATCCATATTTTCAAATGAAATATCTTGAGAAATTTTTGTGATGAATAAAATCAAAGGACACAAAATAGTACATATAGTATGATCTTAGATGTTAAAATAAAAATTACATATATTAAAACATTCACTTATCCAACATATTTATAAAGAACCTTCTTTGTGCAAGGTACTATGCATATATGTGTGTCCACACATACAAGCACATGCATAGGAAAGCAATTTAAACAGCAAAATATTGACAATGGCTATACATTGGTAGTGAGATTAATGTAAATATTCTTTTCTTATTTTTACTTATACAGTTTTAAAATTCTCTACAAGTATTATTAATTAGCCTTCCCTCCACACTGTGTACTCACACACATACACATACACGCATCCTTGGAGAAGACTGATAAACATTTCTAACATTTATCTTTCTGCAAAATGCTCCAGAAGAAGGTACAGATGGTAAAGGGTCAGAATTTCATGAGCACTGGTGGTGACAGGTGTTAAGATACACCTCTAAGTCAAACACCTGAAACCTCTCAAGACAATAAAGCAACCTGATGGAATAACAAACATAAAAATCTACCAAGTTGTGCATAAAAAAATCATGTAGCATTTTAATCATTCAAAAATATTTTCTGAGCTCCTCTTAATGTGCCAAGAAATGTGCTGCCTGCCTGCTTGATTAAAAATATAACCTAGTCCCTGGTCTAATGGATGAAAAATAAATAAATTTTCCTTTGGTATCCATACATATCACTGACAAAAAAGAGAATATTTTATGCTCAGGTAATAAAGAAAAAATAACTTCAATGTATACATTTAAAATAGATACAACAGAGCATGCACATTAACATAACATTTACTCTATATCAATCAACACACTAACTTGTTATTATTGCTAAGCAATTGCACTTAATAAAGCATGAGAATTTTAAAAGCATTTTAATTATCAAGTAGGCTGACAGAATTGTCATCAATGATTTTTCTTGTTTTGTTTGAAAACAGTGAAATATCATCGTGTGATTTCCATCAGAGCTCAGTCTGTTGGCCATTACACCACTTAAGGTTTTGCTGCTACTTCTACCACAACATGAGATATTTTATTTTCCTAAACAGAGAAAGTAATTTAACAAACTCTGAAGATGATCTGGTAAGATTGTTCAACATTCCTATTTTCACATAAACATTTTACTACATTACAATTATATGCTTTGCAAAAACATTATAGCAGTGATGGCTCTAAAGCAAATATAGATATCTCATTCTATACCACAGCTGTGTTCTTTAAAAGATTGTGTGTAATTTCTCAATTTAATCATATTTTCAGTTGTCATATATTGTCATTTCACCAGAAGTAAATCATATCTAAGACCTTCTTTTATGATCACATAAATATGCAATGAACCTTTTAAAATTTATCAGGAAGAGAAAACATAATGTCAAACAATAACAACTTTCAATGAATTAAGTATTTTTGTAAAGCAAGAGAACTACTCAGCAATATAGTGCCTGCAAATACTAAGGCGCCTGCACCTGGAGCCTGGAGACAACCCTTCGCTTGTCACTGACTCTAAAGTGTTCTGTCATCCCTTTTGTCTCTTTTCACCTTGTTTCATTCTTTTTTCACAGGGATTACATTAGCTGAAACTAGCATTGGCTGACATGAATCAGTCTGCATATTTAGAATTAGAATGTAAGATCCTAAAAAGAAGAGATTTTGGCCTTCTTCATCATTATTTCTCTGGAGCTATAATTATGCTTGGCATAAATATTTGCTTATGAATTAAAGGGAAGGCAGGCAGAATAGTCCTTTTGGCTTTCACGAGGGACATCTGTAATAGTGTCAACTAACTAAATAATTATAAATAAATAAATAAAATGAATTCAAAGATATTTATTTTGAGTAACTCATTTCTCAATTTTCTGGAGGGAAGAAACCAATTGTGAGACAGCACCGCTTCAGGTACCAAACTTACTTTATTTTTATCCAGTATTCTCAGACATACTAAAAATATGACCTTCATTTTATAAAATACTAGAGGCCCGGTGCATGAGATTTGTGCACCGGCAGGGCAGGGGCTCCCCTTAGCCTGGCCTGAACCCTCTCACAATCCGGGACCGCTGTCTCCTAACCACTTACCTGCCTGCCTACCTGATCACCCCTAACCACTCTGCCTGCCTGCCTGCCTGATTGCCCCTACCCACTCTGCCTGCTTGCCTGATTGCCCCTAACCACTCTGCATGCCTGCCTGATGTCCTTAACCACTCTGCCTGCCTGCCTGATCACCCTAACTCTGCCTGCCTGCCTGCCTGATTGCCCCCAACTGCTCACCTGCCTGCCTGATAGCCCCTAACCACCTCTGCCTCGGCCCCTGCCACCGCGGCTTCATCCGGAAGGACGTCCAGAATGACATTATGCTTTTATTATTATAGATTGGATATACATACTGTTTTGTAAATCCTAAGTTTCTATGGCCACAGTAAAATGTTACAATTATTACTCTTCTGCCAAACATATGTAATATTTTCAACAATAAATATTTGTAAAAAAAAAAATGAACCCAGCCCTTTTAAAATTCAGTTCATTACTTTCATAGATAGCAAAAGACAAAGGCAGTTAAAGGGGCCAGCTCCCTGTGTCCCTTGCACAAGGTGACACTGAAACAAAGGGGACCAGCTACTGCAATGTGGATGTGAGCTCAGTTACCCTGTTCCTGAGGAGCCAATTTCAAGCTGTAGCAATGTTGTTTTACAACCTACAGTTGCCCTCCAAGGGGGTGGAGAAAGAGGGTGAAGTTTAATGCCTCAATCTCATTGCCAGGAAGTATTGAGAAACTGTCTCGGGATAAACTCCTGGGGGAGGCCGGTAGGCAAATGAAAAATGACCTGTAGCAGCTGGCTCCTCAGGAGCCTCCAAGTTGCCATGTTCCAGGAGGATCACAGGGCATTCTGTTAAGACTTAGATCACCTGCAGGTAGGCCTTTTCTACCTGGCCTAATTAGATATGTGCAACGTTACAGGAACCATGCTAGAGCCATTCCCCTACAAAAAAAATTTTTTTAAAAAAGGATGGATTTGGCTTTTACAAAATAAAGAGAGATGCAACACCCTCCCCATGTGGAAATAGGCAGGGTCATGTCTTTTTTTCTCTGAGCAGTATGAGGTAGTGTGTGTGTGTGTGTGTGTGTGTGTGTGTGTGTGTGTGTGTGTTTCCTTTCTTCTAAAAGCAAGAAAGAATCCCTCCACTGATCTGCAGGCCTGAGGTGTTTGGTTTACTTAGCCTTAGCCAAATTTGCAGATCAGCAAATACTGTAACTTCTTTCACAAAAAGTAGCAATTTGTGCCTGGTGAAATGACAAGCTGACACATTTGTATTTTACCATTCACTGAATTTTGCTTTGTTCTTCTACACACACCTTGAGATTTGTTAGCCTAGTCATCAGACTAACAAGAGCAAAGGCTGGAAATTGAAAGCAAAGAACACAGAAGAAAATGTGCTGAAGACAGCCAAAGTTAAATGTCAAGAAAGCAGGATGGTAGAAGCCAAGTTCATTGACCAAAGCAGCATTATGAGAATTGCTTCTAAGTGCTTAGCTTCTTGTTATGCTGTTACTACTATCAGGAGTTCATGGCACCATGGACATGTCACATTTCTGCAGCACGCCTTTAAAACAAAACAAAACATGGCCATGAACCAATGTTCTCCATTGACGATGATTATTTTTCTTGTCTACAATCCCAGGTTAGGCCTACAGAAACTATGAACAAAGGGAGTAGCCCGGCCGGTGTTGCTCAGTTGGTTGAATGTCATCCCATGAACCAGAAGGTCACAGTTTGATTCCCAGCCGATGGATGTTTCTTTCTCATCGATGCTTCTATCTCACTCTCCCTTTCCCTTCCTCTCTCTAAAATAAATAAATAAAATAAAATAAAACCAGAGGGAGTAGATGAGAAGAACTGCAGCAGACCCAGCCAGAGCTGCCACCAGACCATTCACAGTGGGAATCAACTACAGAAGTAATAATGGACCAAGCTGTGAAATGTGAAAAGAGAGATTTGGCAATAAAGGAGAAGTGTCCTTTGCTGAGAAAAACAAATCTACCAGTGTGGCAAAACAAAGTAGCTAAGCAAAAACACCAATCAATAAAAGGCAAGTTCCATGCTGGGATGGGTTGAAGGCTGTGCACTGACTGATTTTCTTAAAGGTGTGTGCATATGGCATTACTTTATGAATGTATAGCTGCACTTCCTGAGCCAGACCATGCATTTATAGAAAGAAGAACACTGAGATACACAATATCTAATGGGACTGGGTAGCATCATCTCCTTATAAAAGGAGTTCGCACTTTCAGTATGACACATACCAGACCAGATACCCCTTAATCCTGAAGGAATATTTTAGATTATGTAAACCAAGCTGTATCCCACTTTATCATTTCAGATCTGGCGTTATGAATAACTGAGTTTACTTGAATTAATTTAAAAAAACCTTTACTTTGTATTTCAATTTGTGATATAAATACTCTTCCATTTGTGTGCACTAGCATTTTTGTTTACAATCCTTCTTATAAAAAAATCTAAAACATAAAAGCATAGCATGCTGTTAAATGTGTAAAGAGATCTAGTTGTCATCCAATTCTATGATTTTTTTTCAAACCTTAAATTTCTCTGTGCATGACCTCATTTTTACTTACAAAGGTATCCTATGAGGATCCCTGATATTAGCAGCCCCAATGTGGAACTACTCTGGCCACTGCCCACTCTGCCCACTCAGTCTCCTATTTGTCCCCTTCAGAGAGCACAGATTTAAAGATTGCTGTGACAAATGCCTCCCTTTGGCAAAAAAGAACATCCAGTTCTAGGAAACTGCACAATATTTATTAGAAACTTCCTGAACTAAAATTAAAAATGGCAGAGGGTGAAAAATGAATAAATTATCATTCTTAAGGAGAGAACCACGTAATCTTAAGACTCATGCCTCAGAGCAATACCTTTCCAATTCCATTAGCTGCAAAAACAACCCTTCACACCAATATTTCAACTTCATTTCAAAAGTTACAATGCACATGGCTCCTTCAGGTAACATCTTAGAATATGTGAGAAAATCAATTGCAGGTATCAACAAACGAATTTTACAACATTCTGATATAAATAATGCTTTCTATTGTGGTTCCAACTAGATGATACAATTCTCCTAATCTTAGCAACTTATCACTGCTGGGTATTAACCCCCTGCAGCAGTAGCTCCTTAAATAGAACTCACTTTCCATGCTCTCACATTTTAATAACTCTGCCACATCACTGTAACAAGGACTTTTTCGAAAACATTTTTCATTTCCACATTCAGGCTGCTTCTCATTTCAGTACAACTGAACTTAAAAATCATGCCTTGCTCATCTCCCTAGTCAAACCAGGTACTGAGAATTGGGATATAAACAGAGAATTTCACCCTTGTCCTCATCTGGCATTTACTTTAGGGGATAGACACACAGCGCAGACAAAGTCACCCCCAACCTAACATATGGCAGGATTCAATGTGTAGGTGAATAAACAAGCAGGCAAGAGTTCTAATATGCACCAGTTAATAAACCCAAACAATGTGTCTGAGAACAAATGAAGAAAGATTAATTCTGAACAGAGAAAACTTCCTGTCACTGTGGCCTCAGAGAAAGGGTTCAGTGGACATAAAAGATTAGAAGTCAGACTGCAGGAGGCCAAATTATAAAAAAGAAGAATGGAGAAAGCAGCACGTGTGGACTTCACTTGGAGACATTATTTATGTCAGAGTGTTTACAAATGAAGAGGAAGAGACAAGTAGCATGAAAGCCTGAGGAGGGAAAACAGTGTCAAAGGAAAATAATTTTCTTTTCCTTTTTACCTTTTTTAAAGGAATATAGGAAGAAGAGGGCATTTTGGTTCAACAGCTAAGGGAAATAAACCTACAGAGAGGAATGAGGCTCTTAGAGAATGGGGAAGAGAAGCAGAACAGAGAGAATGTTTTAAGAACATAGGTAGAGGAAGGACTCTGAGATGAAAAGGCAAGAGATGAACAAGATTAAAAACGGGACTTTTTGGGTGCCAGGGAAGAAGACAGAAAACGTTACAATGAGTAGCCTTCATCTCCTTCATGATGTGGGAGGGTATCTGCAGAGTCAGGGTTATAGCGGTTATGTTGGGAGCCCTAGGAAAGGGAGAGTTATGGGAATTCAACAAGGACTGAAAAAGAAATACAAAGCAGTCCTGAGAGCCCCACTGAGTTAAGCTGGAGATTCTGCAGAGGGGCGACTGGCACTGAGGGACTTTCTCCATCAGCTCTTGGCATCTGCGAATGGAAGCAGATGGTGAAGTTTGTGGACAGCTGGGAACTGATGAGGAGATGGCCAAGTGGATGAGAGACTCTAAGCCAGGAGAACAGAAGATAAAATGTTTAAGGGGCCCCAACTGGCCTGGGAGGCATATGAAGTCTGAAAACAACTGAGAGGGAACAAAAAGCAACAGAAAATCTAAAATACAGAATCCTATATATTTAAAAGCTTCCACAGATTTGAAGAAGTGAAAACAACTGAGGGTTATGCAGGTGTGATCAAGAAGAGGATTTCAGGATTTGGTGAATCAACAGTTTATTCAGCATACATCTATGTCGGGCACTATGCTCAGATGTTGCAACAAGTTGACAGAACAACACAAAAAAATAACATTGGAAATCTAAGTTTAGCAGAGAAGAGATGTGTATGTAAGCAAGGTATTCTAATATGGTGGTTTCCAAGTGTGGTCATCTTCTAGGAACTTGTTAGAAATGCAAATTTTGGAGGCCATTCCCAGACAGAAACTCCTAGCATGGGACTAGCAATCTCTTTTCACAAGCCCACCAGGTGACTCTAAAGCAGCTAATGGTTGGAAACCTCACAGACAGACAACAGTATGGTAATTACCAGAGGGAAGGAGGGTGGAGGGAGACAGGAGAATGTAAAGAGGGGATAAATGGTGATGGAAGCAGCCTTGGGATGGTGAACACAATATAATATACAGATGATGTATTATAGAATTGTACACCTGAAACCTATATAGTAATTTTATTAAGCAATATAACCCCAATAAATTCATTTTTAAAAATATTTTTAAAAGAAGAAAACCACTGCCCTAGAGTCAGGGCCAGACTCCTATTGCAGATGGCCCTAAAACAGGGGCAGGATGAGAGGTCTCTGACCACAATTTGTTCTTGAATTTCTAGGAGTCTCCATCCTCCTCCCAAAATGTATTTTGACAGTATAGCCCTTTACTTGACGAAGCTTAAGTGATCTCTTTTCCTTTCAAAAGAAGGACTGTAATAAAACCCCATGTAAAGAATTTTAGTCTTGAGCCTCTATGTGCTGTGAAGCCACTGGATGTTTTTGAGCAAACAAGTGCCCTAATGAGCTTTGGACAAGATTATCTTCTGTCCTTCCCATTGTTGGCTTTGTGGTTTACATTTCTTTTAAAGACTGTTAGAGGCTTAGAAGTGACAGACTAAGAAGGGAAGACTAGTAATAGAGATATCAGAAAGGCAGCTGTCTCAGCAAGTAGGCATGAGTTGATGAGGTCTTGATTTGAGACAGCCGCTATGAGGATTGAGAGGGGCCAAAAGAATTCAGAGAGATATTTGAATGAGATGTGACAAACTTGGACAATGAGATGGGAAAAAGAGGACTTTTATAGCTTAGGAGACTGACTTTGTAATTGTGTGTGCCATTAAGAAAGACAAAGAAAACCGATGGGAGCCAGGGACTCAACAAACTCACTATCTTCTGCTAATGACACAGACTCTGTGTTAAGTACTAATGATTTACAGAAGTATAAGAGATAGTTTTGCCCTTAAGGAGTTTGCAGCTTACTGGAGAATCAGATAACTATTCTAAAACAAGGAAAATCCAACCTCACAGACATGAGCCAAGGGCTATGAGAACAAAGTGGACGGAACAATCAAGATTGTCTTGAAGACACTATTCATTCAGTTTTCACTTTTTATTCAACAAATATTAATTGAATACTTACTATGTGCTAGAGGATTATAATACAGCATGAAACAAACAAAAATCCCTACCTTTATCCACAATAAATCCTAATGTGCAAGGACAGACAATAAACAACATAAATAAGTAAAATACATAGCATGTCATATGGCATTACAAAGAAAATAAAGCAGAGAAATGGGTTAGGAAATATGAGCAGCAGAGGATCTGCAATTTTTATATATGTTGATTTCTCATCACAAACAATGGATGCAAAAAGACAATTAAATGATATCTTTAAAATACAGAAAGCCATACAACTGTTAAGTAAAAGAATTATACACCAAATGAAAACATCCTCCAAAAATGAGTGAAAAACATTTTTAGATTTAATAAAAATTAGTTTTGATATGTTTATAATTTCTTTTATAGAATGATGTAGTTTCTACTCTTGACTATTTCCTCATATCTAGATAGTTCATTTAGTCTCCTAAAAATACTCTTATAAGACCATTTTCCCCTTTAAACATTTAAGACTTTAAGCTACTTTGAATTCCTTTTTATATAGAAAGACAGGTAGATTGGCAAGCATAATCTAGTCTTTGCCCACCTGAATTTATTTAGATCATTCTTATATATTACATTCTCACATCTCCTTTTAGTTTTTCCATTCTGTTCCACAGATTCTTGGACTAATACTATATAACCAGAATGTTGGGAATTTCAGTATAAAATATCTTTATCTATTTTAAATTAAAACCAGTTGGGATTCTCTTTTGGAACTGAATTAAATATTAATTTGGGAAGAATTAACATCTTTGTGTTATGCTTTTTCATTTGTTCAGATATTTACATGTACCGATAGGACTTTCTAGTTCTATTCATATGATGTCCACTTTTCTTATTCATTTTATTCAAAATATTTTTATACTTTATTGCTGTTATGGGTGCAATATTTTTGTTTTATTTTTTAAATATATTTTTATTGATTTCAGAGAGTATGGGACAGGGAGAGAGAGATAGAAACATCAATGATCAGAGAGAATCATTGATCAGCTGCCTCCTGCATGCCCCTACTGAGGATTGAGCCCCCAACCCAGGCATGTGTCCTTGACCAGAATCAAACCTGGGATCCTTCTGTCTGCAGGCTGATGCTCTATCCACTGAGCAAAACCAGCTAGGGCATAAACATTTGTTCTTTCAAAGGTGAAGGACAGTTCATCTGTGCCCCTGGCTGGACCTCATCTTCCCGTTTCTTCTACTGTACGACCTATTCAAATGTTCAACTTTTTTGTCAGTGCATCTTGATAATCATTAATTTGGTAGGAAATTATCTAGTTCCTCCAGAGTTTCAAATGTGTTACATATATTACTCTCTCTCTCACTTTTACTTACTTCCCCAAAATTTATTTATTTATTCACTTAAAATACAAATAACAAACTCGTTACACTAGTAACATCTATTTTTATCTTAATTTAATTTATTTTATTGTTGACAGTATTACAGAAGTCTTCCATTTCCTTCCTTTGCTCCCTCTCACTGCTACTTTAAAAAAAAACACTTCTACATCATTAGTTAATTATCCCTTCTCAATTAGTAATTAAGGTTAAGATGCATATGGAACATGCATTTGGAAGATTCCTGGCTTAGGAGATGGGTAAATGGTGACAGCATTAAAAGAGAGCAAGAACAAAGAGAATGAGAATGGGAAGGTGTAAACTGATATAATGAAGGAAAACCAGGTGGAGTACACTTCCAGTGTGGAGCTGAGATATAAATCTGCAGCTAGGTAGAAATAACTGGGGTAGCATCAAGACAATAACAAGTGCTAGATGATTTGGCTCAGTGGATAGAACATTGGGGCGTCAGTGGTTCTATTCCAATCAAAGGCACATACTGTCCCAGTTGTGGCACATACAGGAGGCAATCAATAGACGTGTCTCTCTCACATCCATGTTTCTCTCTCTGTGTCTCCCTCTCCCTTACACTCTCTCTAAGAATCAATGGCAAAATATTCAAGGGTGAGGATTAGCAACAACAACAAAAAAAGGCAATAACAGAAGTCACCAAGAGAAAAAGTGTAAAATGAAAAGAGAAGCAAGTTGAAACACAGGGGAATCTCCACACTGAAATGGAAGGTAGAGAATAAATAACTGATAAAAGAGTAAGCATTAAGATATACAAACCAGAACAGAATGATCTATCAGAATACAAGGAAAGAGCAAATGAAGAAGGAGGAGGAGAAGGGATAGGAGGGGAGGAAGAAGAAGTGAAGGAAGAGTAGATGGAGAAGGAGAAGAAGGTGGAAAAGAGGAAGAAATAGTCAACACCTCAATTGAGAGGGCAGTTCAGATGGGTGAACGTAGAACAGAAGAAAGAAGCCAAGAAGAAATTGCCAAATACATAAAGGGAGCACTTTAACAACAGGGCAGAATGAGGATCAGGATTCCTGAGTGGGCCTTGTTCTGTCACTAGAAGAGAGTAAAGAACTAAGGACTCTCAAAAGAATCTGAATATTAAAATATTCAGGTGACGGTGAAGGTCACAGGAAAGAGCACATTTATATTCAGATTTTACAGTTATCTGATTTCCCCCTTGATGTGGGGCAGACAGGTCTATGAAGATAATTTTCATCACTGAGATTCCTTAAAGAAGACCCATGTAATTATGGGTTGATATTAAAATACTCTCCTATGAATACCACCCTGTAAATCATCAAATTAACATACATCCATATAAGATGGCAATATTCTCTTTGGAAAGTGATTAACTACATGTTTCCCTTGACCTTTTTCATCTATGTATCCTGGAGACATCTAATAAAATCTGTTAAATATAATTTAGCTGCAGTTGTTATTGCTACTTTCATTAATTTAAATAGTTCTATCAGGATTTAGACTGTCCTCTATTCAAGATATTCCCTGCTAGGCTGTAATTAATTGGAATACTTAAAATATTATTCAAATTGTTGTTTTATTCTTCACACTAAAAGTTTTTTAAATAAATTATTTTCCAAAATCATATCTTAACCTCTTAACTTTTGAACCTTTTAAAATAGCAACCATTCTTAGTGAATGTAAATTTTAAATCCATAAAAAAGACTGTTTCCATTCACTAGTAGACCATTTGAGGCAATGAAGATAATTTCATTAGTTGAAAGATAACACTGTTTAAATGATAGCTATAATATACAAACATCTAAAATAGTTTCATAAAAATTCCTAGGAAGTACACTCAAAGGCATCAATGGAGATTCCAATAGTCACCACTGGTCTCTTCTCTATTGAGCTCTTTAGAACTCTTTTACAATGACAGCCCTAGTCCTGACTTGAATTATAATGTTGTATAAACACAACAAGAAAGTGCAAAAACTGTAGATCTAATAACTAACAAACCCTAAACTATGTGCTAAAGGAGGTGAATAATGGCATTGTTCCCTAATAGGTACAAAATAATTTCCATTTCCTGCAAGAAAGCTCAAAGTAATTCTGCAAGTTATAACTTGTGGATGGCAGAAAAATGGCTTCCCAAAGATATCCATATTCTAATCCCTAGAAACTCTGATTATGTTACATCATATATTAAAAGAGATTTTGCAGTTGTGATATATTTAACTCCTTGAGATGGGGATGTTACCTTGGATTATCCAGGAGGGCCCAATATAATCACAGGGATCCTTAAAAGTAGAGAAGCTTTCACAGCTGTGAACAGAAAGTTTGACTCCAACAGAAGGGTCAGAGAGATGCTACGTTACTGACTTTGAAGATGGAGGAAGGGGCCATGAGCCAAGGAGTGAAAGTGTCTTCTAGAAGTAGGAAAAGGCAAGGAAACAGGTCCTCCCCTAGAGCCTCAAGAAGGAATGCTGCCCTGCCCACATGTTACCTTTAGCCCAGTGCAACTCATGTCATACTTCTAACTTACTGAATTGTAAGGTAACACATTTCTGCTATTAGAGTGGTTAAGTCATGACTATAGGAAACTAATACAGAACTGTACATCATCTATATATATATAAAAGGCTAAGCGACCATCTGACCGTCCAACTAGCTGGTAGGAATGATACACACTGACCACCAGGGGGCAGACGCTCAATGCAGGAGCTGCTGAGCTGCTGTGACTTGACAGCGGCAGTTCTCGGGTGATGCACCCTGGAACCAGAGAGGAAGGAGCCCAATTCTAGAGTGCATCACCCAAGAACTGCCCTCTCGCAATCCGGGACCCCTCGGGGGATGTTAGAGAGCCGGTTTTGGCCCAATCCCCATAGCCAGGCCAAGGGGAACCCACCTGCTGGAGGGACCCTGCTCATTCCACAGATACCCTTTGAGCAGTGGCCAGGGAAGGACCTCAGGAGGTTGGCTCCAGGGTGTGTCCGTCTCTCCCAGTCCTGCCCCCATCAGCCACCTTCTAATTAATTGCCTTTCAATGTGCACGAATCCGTGCACTGGGGCACTAGTAAATAATAAGTAATGATATTTAGTAAACTGTTGAAATTTACTAAATGCGTAATAACTGAAAATGGACCAAATAATCATTTTTCATTTGCCTTAAAAATAAAAAGGAATCCACAAATAAATAAATTCAGTTAGGACAATAGTTACCACATCGTAGGTACTGTATTATCTCTCTGATTTAAACTGGGATTCACTGTAGATAATACAGAAATTATAAAAGAGCAATTAAAAGAATTCATCCATAGCTACTATTTTCCTGTGTCTTTAAGCCAATGTTCCAGGAATTAATTTCTAATAGCACATGTAGACAGCATCCAAAACTCTTCACTAGCTTAGCATTTTTTAATACAGAAAAAAAGCTTATGATGTTAACTCTCCAAAATAGTTTCAAATATAGTCATAAAGCTTCAGGGCTGGAAGACATCTAATAAATCACCTAATCCTTTTAAAGATGAAGGAAGTGATTTCCCCAAGGTTTAGTTTTGGCATAAATGTCTTATTTCATGGAGCCATTACCTTGATAAGCCATAAATGTACACTAATTTAAATAACTGGTTTCAATTCCCAAGCAACCTTTCTATGTTTTAAAAAACCATCAATAAAACACAGCTTCCTTGTCAAGTTAAATTTGGAATTACTGAATTCAGATTTGCTATTATAAAATGTTAATTATGACAACTATATGAGAAAAAAATAATTTCTCCTAGAATCCTAAGCACGGTGAAGACAACTACAGATACTTAAAAAATCTCCCCCCGAAATAAGGCAAACCATGACTTATATTTGGTAGAATACTTTTTGACATATAGCAAAATTAAAATAGCAGTGTCATAAACTCCTAAAATCTGCCTTTATATAACTTCAGCCTTATGTAGGTGGAGAAATCTTTCTAGTCCAAAATCTGTCACATAGACAGATTCATTCAAGGTACCAACTTCACAGAGAGTGTTGTGCCAGGTCCTTGGGCATGTGGAGAACAGCACACCATGCCCCTCCCAAGGTACCGCCCACCAGTGCTCTTTCCATGCTTCTGAGAATTCCATCTTGGTTTTGCATGGGCTTCTCTTCCTCTCTCACCTGAGAGATTATCCTCAGCCTCTGCTAACTGCTCCCCTAGAGAGGGCTCTCTGCACTCTCAGGTTCATCTATGACTCACGCTTGAGGATCACCAAATCCAAACCTGCTCCTCAAACTCTTCTCACCAGCTTCTGACCCAGACCCTTCAAATGTGCCATAGGCCCTCAATCTCCACATAAAAACCTAGCACTGTCCCTCAAATGTGGTCCATATGTTCCTTAAGTCAGTGAACAGTATCTATAATAGATCCAGTGATCCCTCCTCCAGCCCCTGTCGTGGGCCACTTAACAGATCCTATGGCTCCTACCTCCTATAGTTTTGGAATCTGTCTCCTCCTCTCAGCCACCCCTGCTCTGTAGTACATGGGCAGCCCATCTCATCAGTTCTTGGTAGTACACTGATCTCTTGGCTCATCTTCTGTCTACACCCGCTCCCCCATCCTACTCAAGAGATATCTCTGGAGTTCTCTCTCCACAAGAAAGGCTATCCTCTCCTTCCCAAAGCTTCCCATATCTTTAGTAACTGTAGTACAATGTACAACCAGCTTAGTACAGTAACAAGGTGTTTCTCCACTTACCTATACCAACTTCCACCCTTATCAACTGGTTTCTCTCTTCACTTACTCAACAAATACTTATAAAGGACCTACTATGTGCTAGGCTCTATTCACACAGTGGACAAAAATAAACATGACCCCTCACTCACAAGCTTTAAATTCTAGTGGAGAATAATCAAATAATCCAGAATATAATTATAAACTATATTAACTAATTTCACGGAATATAGCACCATGAGAGCATAGAACAGACAGACCAGCCTAGCCTGGGAGATCAGGGAAAGCTTTCCTAACGAAAGAGGAGAAACACTCCAGACAGGAAGCACAGCAGTTACAGGTGTCCTGCAGCAGGACCTTAAATAAGGCCAGCAATTGTCAGAGCACAAGAGATGAATGAGCACGTAGCTGAAGGTGATGCTGAGAAGACAAGAAAGGGCCAGATTCTGCAGGTTTTAGATGCCTTAGTAAGAATTTGCTCATATACTATCCTACTGGCAATAGGGAGCATTTGAAAGATTTTAAGCAAAGAAAATATAGGGTTGACAGGATCCAGCTTGTGCTTTGAAAAGGGCAATGTGGCTGTATTGTGGAGTCTGGATTAGGTCATCTCAAGAGTAGGTCTTAGGACATCAGCTGGAACAGCCAGGCAAGGGGTGACGGGGATGACAGCTTGAACTCAGAGGTGGCAGGAAAGATGAAAAGAGTAGAAAGACGAGAAAAATACTCCAGAAGCAGAAGCAATTGCACTGAGGACAGACTACTAATGGGAAGTGAAAAACTAAGGTGTCTAGATGCCACCCAAGTCTTGGCTGGGCATATGATGGTTGGGCCAAGTGGCCTACTAGGGATATCTCCATATCCTAGGACCATTGGGTCTGAGCATTTCTAAGATGAGATTGATTTTAAATCAAATATAAGATTTTTATCCCCAAATAACTGATATATTTCTCAACCTTCCAAACATTTTTATAAATCTATATCTTTTAAATCTGCTCAACTTACTAAAGACCAAACCTTTGCCACTATCATTTTCTCATGCTCTTCATTTTCATCAGAACAGTCACAAAATATTGGCAATAATCTTCTATTTTCACTTAAAATGTTTTATAAAAAAAATATTTTCTGTAGTAAGCTACATCCCAAAGAGGCTTTTCAGGAAAGGCTGTCAAAAACATATTGTGCCACTCACTTGCAGTTATGTACGATAAGAACAAAAGCCTCTAAATGGCTTTTTAGAGGTTTAACTTCATAGCTACCTTTTCCTTAAAGGAAAACAAGATCTTCCTTAAGTAGGATAAAACACTTTTTAAAAAATGCTTCAGCCAATGCTAATTCTCTAGAGTAAATAATTTTACAACAGTTCTTTAGGAATCTCAAATAAAATATGACAGCTGATACCAAAAAGATTCTAAATATTAAAAAATAATACATAAATTCTCTATTTAACTGTTTAAGAAAAATACCATTTGTTGAGTATTTACCAAGAACTAAATAAATCATAAACATTTTCTCATTTAATCCTAAAATTTTTTGAAGAGATTGTAAAAATAAAGGAAAATCTCATTTAAAATGGAGTCAGGAGCCACGAAGAAAGATCTCTCATGCACACAGCACTCATCCTAACTTTACATATTCCAGCAGGAAGAAGGAAGATTTTTCTCCTTGCCCCATAGCAACTCAGCCAATGAGAAGCTGCCACAAGCCCAAACTCTCACTCTTCTCCAATAAACTTTTGTTCAGTATCACCCATTTCATCACCTTCCCCTCCTCTATCAAAGCACGCTCCTCCCCTGTTCTCCAGACTTGCCTATGGTTAACTATAGTTTGCTTGTCCCAAATGGCATTTCTTCTACTATACCCAAATAAACTCAATTTTCCTGGCTAAATCATTTACCGTTCTGTTTTTTTAACATTTAGAAGGGGGAAAGCCAGATCACTTGCCCAATTGAAGAAATCAGTTGTTGTTTTTGGTAGACTTCAAAAGCAGAGGTCTGGAATTACCTAGTGATTGGCAATACTAATTCTATAAACTTTAAACATATATATTTATTAATAAACAATACTTACTGAAACAAGCCTCATTTTAGGGATATCTATGACAGTTGTTAAATTTTTTGAATTACCAGGTTAGCTCAGAGAGTTTCCAAAAGAACCAAAAAGAATCAATCTCATGGCATGACTATATCAAGAAAAATCTAGTTCAGTCCCCAAGGAAACAGAGGCTATATTAGACACCATTAATATCTTCATTATTAGCAGTTACTTCACCCATGCCATTTCCAAGCAGGATTCCAGTTTTTTCTACCTTTATTTTAATAACTACAAAGAAGGGAGAATATTAAAGTAGAAAGTTCATAAATAAATAGAAAGTGCATAGACTTTAGAATTTGCTAAATTTGGGAGTTCAAATCCTGGATTCACCACTAACTAGTAAAGTTCACCCTAAATAAATTGAATGGTCTCTCAAGGCTTTATGATCGATAACACATGGGTCAATGTTAATGACACAGATTGATCATTCAATAAATTAGTTTTAATAGAATTTCCAAAGAATTTAATTTTCGAAGAAAGACCTTGCTTGTTGTAAAATCACTACCAAGAATTGAGTGTTTTTCAGTATAATTTCTGTTCACATATAAATATGTGTATGTGTACATAATTTTTGTTTTATTATTTTCAATATATAAGATAAATTATTAGATCTTTTTTGTTTTGCAAGTAGCCCACAGAAAAGATTAAAAAATTCCCAGGAACTATAAGAAGAAAATCCCCACTTTAATACTAGGACAACAGGCAATTTAGAGAATAGTTTCCTTTATTCCACTAAATGTGGTAAAAATGTAAATTACCTCAACTCCCCCCCCCCCCCAATAATTCAATTTGCATTTCAACTAGAGGCTTGTAGCATCTGTATACACAAGTCAAAGCTCATCCGTCTTCTAAACATTGAGCTATCTATGTTCTACACCTGGGAAAATAACAACAATATCAGATTTGGAGAAGAATAAACCAGAGGATGAAACATTTGAAAATGAACCACTAACTATAAAACAAGTCTGGCAATGCAAGGACAGTAGCAAAAAGTTACTTTCCATTAAACTGAAAAACTATTTTTAAAAAACATGTAGTTGGCTATAATGAAACAATAATAAATTGCTAAAAAGAATCTTTTGGAGACTGAATATTTTTAAATGATTGGTCTAACTCTGCTTTTTTTTTTTTTTTTTGTGGAGTCAATGTTTCAACCATGGGATAAGAGAATCTAAAACAATTTACATTAGTGGGAAAATATAGCTGCAAGGAAGAAACAACACATAATAAATCACAACCTTCCTCTCAGAAGGAAACAAATGTGTTGTTTAAAAAAACAACAACAACAACCTGCTGTTAGGGCCAGGTACAGTCCAAATTTATTTCTGGAATTGCAGTGTTGCATAACTGAAGTATATTTCAATGGAGCTGAACATCAAGTTATATAATTATCAATTACCATATTCTATTTTGGTGGGTTTTTTTGTTTTGTTTTGTTTTTTGCTTTTTAAGCAAAGAACAAGATGCGACTGGGGTGACAGTAAGAGAAGAAAATAAATTTAAAGTAGCATATTTTTCTTATAGTTGAAAACAATTTTTATTTTAAAAATCATTTAGGTGAAAAGCCACAAATTTTCAATATTTTGCCCCAAGACTAAGCAATATAAAATGATCTTTAAAAACCTAAATTCTGCCTGGCTGGTGTTGCTCAGTAGTTGAGTGTCAACCCAGGAACCAAGAGGTTGCCAGATCAACAAGCTTGGATTGTGGGCTCAATTCCTAGTAGGGGCCAGGCAGGAGGCAGCCAATGGATGTTTCTCTCTCATCAATGTTTCTATCTCCTCATTGATCTCCCTTCCTCTCTCTCTAAAAATCAATGAAAACATATTTTAAAATAATAATAAAAATAAAATAAAAACCTAAATTCTTTTTTTGTAATTTTTTCAAGGTATTTTTAGATTTTTCTTTTATTAAAAATTTAAATCTTACTCAACAAACACTTAAGGTACCTTAAAAGATCATTAAAGAAAAATTATCAAATTTATATGCTTTCTTCCCATGGAGAACAGCACAAATGTTGAACATTCAGCTATATTTTATAGAAAGTTTAAAAACAATTATTTTCTTGTGTAGCAATAATGACAAAATATATGGAATATATGTTCCAGGCAACCAGCATCTGCATTTTTTATTTAAATTTAAAGCATCAGAGTATTCGTTGAATATTCTAAAGCTGTATTAGTAAACATGATAAGTGCTATTCATCTTAGAGCAAATGTATAATCTCCTTTAAAACATGACTTTAATAGAAGAGTGCAAGTGCTATCATTACAAGAGTAAACCAATCTGAGCAAAGCTTAAGGGAAGAATTATAAATTAACTAAGTGGGATTTATTGTTTTCTTGTTCACAGGAAAAGTTTACAAATCAAAAGTTGTTTTACTTAAAGCTTTTTAAAAAGCAACTAAATGAGATAAGAACTTCATACTTTTTCTTAATGAATATATAGCGTGGGGCAAAAGTAGGTTTATAGTTAGTTATTCATACGGAAAATAATACAAGAATAAACTGTTTTGGATTCTCACAACTGTAAACCTACTTTTGCCCCACCTTGTATTTGAAAATCGTTGATTTCACTGATAAAGTCAACAGAATATGCAGCACACTGTTAATAAATAATACTACTATTATAGACTAAAATTAGTAAAACTAAGCCAACTAAAGCCACCTAATAAAAGTTTCATTTAAAAGTTGTTCCTTGTGAACTAAAGCTGGAAATGGTGATAATTACCGTGACTCAGAGGATCTGCCCCATCACTGGGCTTTCCTTCTTCAGCTGGCTCCTAGAACACAGGAAATGTGGTTTAGACCATATTTTTGGATAACTGTTTGAAACACTGAAAACTAACTTTTCCGTTTGCAGGAAGCCAAGCCACGGAAAGCACTGTAATGAAGGGGACAATATATCAGGAGTCAGTGCCCTCCAGGTGGGTGTACAAACCCTAGGAAAGGCATATACCACAATCCATTCAGACACAAGAGGAATCCTTTATTACTGTTATGGGGAGGAAAAATAATGTTTCCTCCTGCCCTTCTAAGTTCTTCTGGGTGGACTAATAATCAAATTAATATGAGATAGATTAATAGGAGAAAATGAGCAAATTTATTACGTATGTACATAAAAATAGGAGACTCAAGGACAGATAGGCTAGGGAAGGCTTATATGCCATCTTGAGCTAAGGAGAAAGGGGTCTAAGGGTTATGGTTTGGCACTTCAAAGGACAGGAAGGCAATTCATAGGGAGGTGGAAAAGAAGATGTTTGGTAAATAGATGTTTGCTGGACCATCTTTAACAATGAACATAGAGAGGACTTTGTTCAAAGGGGCCTTGCTAGATTCCTCCCTATCGCACCAGTTTATATTAAACTATAGTTATCTATGAAAATAGCTCCCTTCCCGGAGCAGACCCTCTATCTAAATATTGGAGGACAGTTAAAGGGAAGGTCAAAGGTTTTTCCTGAATCTTCTTGTTTCTTGAAAATAACCAGGTATATTTTGGGGTGGAAAACTCTGTTACCTGACAGTTCACATTGACCAGAGCAACTCCCTAATGAGATCCCTGGATCTGATAGTCACACAAGAGGCAGCAGACAGGAGAGGGATGTCCCACACTAGAGCCAAGTTCTCCTTCCTACATTTGATTTCAGCCTAGGCTCAGTTAAGAAAACATTACCTAATTTTAGCCAAACTGACCTTTACAAATGGACAAATGACTTCAAAGATTTCTGTGAAGAAACTACAGACCAAAGATGAAGAATAGAAGCAATCAATCAAAAGACAGCAGGCCTTCTCTCCATGGAGAAGCACTCATTAGGCACACTCAGAAATCTAAAGGAAAGCTGATCATTTAGCAAAGACTGAGGGAATCATTTCTACTCTGAAAGATACAGCAGCAAAGAGCATGTGTTACTGGGTATCTGACAGGTGTTTTATTTACATAACTTGAGTCCCGGTGCATAGATCCATGCACCTGTGGGGTCCCTCAGCCTGGCCTGCGGTAATTGGGCTGAAACCAGCTCTCCAACATCCCTGAGGGGTCCCAGATTCCAAGAGGTCACAGGCCAGGCCGAGGGACCCCACTGGTGCATGGGTCCGGGGAGGGATCGTGGGAGGGCTCCAGGGTGTGTCCAGCCCATCTCACCTAGTCCCAATTGGCCAGACCCCAGCAGCAAGCTAACCTACCAGTTGGAGTGTCTACCCCCTGGTAGTCAGTGTGCATCACAGCGACTGGCCAAATTGTCGAACTGTCGACCGATCAGTTGGACACAGCATATTAGGCTTTTATTATATAGGATTTTGTTGCCATAAACAATGTATGCCCCTTATAAAAATTCATAACAATTGTACACTTCCAATTAGGGAACAGTTTCTAATTTAAAAATCTTCCAAATGAAGGGTTTTGATGGGCTTTGAACTCACTTTTGGTAACATGAATATGCAATACTTTTCTTTAGTTCCCAGGAAAAACTAATTGTTAACAGAGAAGGTAAAAATTCAGTAGCTGAAATCTAAAAAAAAACACACAAAAAACAAAAAAGCACCTTTGTATTATTGATGGCTGACACTGAAAAATGAGTGTCACAATTTAATAATTTTGGCCAATAATCATCTCTTCAGTTTATTCCTCTATCTTTGGGACATGACTTTTTCTTTTTTTTTTTTAAATACATATTTTATTGATTTCAGAGAGGAAGGGAGAGGGAGAGACAGAAACATCAATGATGAGAGAGAATCATTGATTGGCTGCCTCCTGCACACCCTTACTGGGGATCAAGCCTGCAATTTTGGGATCAAGCATGTGCCCTTTGGCTGGGATCGAACCTGAGACCCACCGTTCACTCCACAGCCGACTGCTCTTTCCACTGAGCCAAACCAGCTAGGGCTGGGAGATGTCTTTTTAAACTATCACTAGAGTGGACTGACCATCCCAGTTTTCTCAGAACTATCCTGGTGACAATTCTGAAGTCCCACACCTAGGGAACCCTCAATTCTAGACAAACCAGGATGGTTAGTCATCTTAGCTATGACATTAAAACCAAACCTAAAAAACTAAACCTCTGATAATAGTAACACAAAGTTCTGAATCAGGTTTTTTAAAAAGAATCACGAATATTAATATTTTGGTGAGAGTAAACTCATTTTTAAATGTTGAAATAAGCCCTAGCTGGTTTGGCTTAATGGATAGAGCATTGGCCTGCAAACTGAAGGGTCTCGGGTTCAGTTCTGGTCAAGGGCATATGTCCAGGTTGAACGCTCGATCCCCAGTAGGAAGCTTGCAGGAGGAAGCCAATCAATGATTCTCTCTCATCAGTGGTGTTTCTATCTCTCTCTCCCTCTCCCTTCCTCTCTGAAATCAATAAAAATATATTTTAAAAAATAAAATGTTGAAATAAGTACTATTAATTTCATTTTTATATTATGCTTTTTTAGTTTCTTTTTTAGCCTATGGCTTTAAGGTATAAAATGCAATTTGTTTAGTAGTAAATTATATAATTTCCAAATAAGCAAATAAACCACATATATCAAGATATGTGATTAAAGTTTCTTTATTGATAGGTAAAGCAAACCAACAACTTTGAAACTGACTGCATCAGGCTGTCATTTGCCCATATAGCCACATATAACTGAGTGTGATGAATTCTTGAGGTGCCTTAGCTTACTATCTTTCCATACATATAATTTATTTTATTTTTGAGCTCATATAGTTCAAGGTAAAAATGTATATAGAAAAAAATAGTACAGTGAAAACTTGCCTACCTGTCCTCCCCGATCTGACCAACTCATAATACCTCCACCCAGTAATCACTGTTATTAGATTCTAACATATCCTTGAGAAATTTTATTTATGAAAATACAAATAAACATTAATATAAATTCTTATTTTCTTATTCTTTTGCACAAAAGGTATCACATCATAATATTGTTTTCTCTTTTCACTTAGAATGCCTTGGACATCATTATCCTGTTATGAAGAGCATTCTTTTTTCATCACTGTACAGCATTGTCCTGATTGGATATTTCATGATTTATTTAGCTGGCTCCATGTTTACAGATGCTCAGATAGTTTCCTATCTTTTTTCCAGTCATATAAAGCTGCAGTGAGAAACTAGCACAGATGTCAGTGTGCATATGTGCAAGGATGTCTAGGGAGTGGTCTCTCAGAAGCGGAGACTTGTGTTGTCCTGCTGATAAGTGCCACCAAGTCTAGCTCCACACGAGCTGGTCTGTGGACAGTCCCACAGCCTCAGATCAGGGCCTGTTTTCCCACTGTCTGTCCAAGAGGGGGTGTTATTAAATGTTTGGATTTTTGCCAAGATGACAAGTGAAAAATGATATCTCACTATAGTTTCAATTTGTACTTGTTTCACTAGGAGGAAGTTGAAGATCACTTTGTATATTTAAAAACCATTTGTATTTCCCTTTTTGTGAAATAGCTCTTTCTATATTTGGTCCATTTTTCTATTGGAATAATTACTTATCTTTTGCTCTTAATAAATCAGAAAGATTATTCCTTTCTCTACATTATGAGATGCATTATTTATTTTTTCCAGTTTGTCATTTCTCTGTTTCACTTAAGTTATGGTATTTTTTAATATGCAGAGATTTTTGTTGTTGTTTTTTAAGCAATGAAACTATAGAACTTCTCTTTTATGGCTTCTAGATTTGGGTAATAGTTAGAAAACCCTTCTCAATTCCCAGATAATAGACCTCCTTTGCTTATGTCTATTATACTTACAGCTTATTTCTTACAGTTAAATCTTTGATAAATCTAACTTTATACTAGGATGTGGTGTAAAGCCACAATATTTTTGCCCAGGTGACCATTCAGTTGTCCCAAGACCACTTGCTGAATAGTCCTTCTCCTCCCATCAGTCTAGATGTGTGGATTACACACTAAGCTCCATGTGCATTTGCTCCTACTTCTGCCTTGTCTCTTCACTTGTTTAGTTCGTTTATTCCAGTATCAGTGCCTTTACTTCTGTGAGCCTCAGTTTCCTGGTCTGTCTTAGAGATAATAACTTCTTCACTGGATCATTTTAAGATTTAGAGATCCACAGACAAAGCCTTATTATAGCACATGGCACATGGCAGACTCTCAGCAGTAGCTATTACAGTTATTTTGCCAAATTCAAATTGCTAAGAATGTACACTGTTTTAAGTATTAAGTTAGTCTGCCTACTTGTATTTACCGCCTGAAGAAACATATCTCAAATGAACAAAATCACTGATGAGAGAAGAATTCTGAGAGAAAAGTCAAGAAAAATCTTTAAATCCTATCTGAATTAATTACCTATTTTAAAACATTTGTTAAAGGTTTTAATAGGCCAGGATCTGTGCTGGGTCTTAAGGGTACACATAAAATGCAATTTCCAGTGTATGTGCACTGACTAGCCACCATTTGGCAGGAGGTTAGCATATGCTGAATGGCTAATAGAGGGCAAAATGAAGACTGGGTTTACTCTGCTATTCCCAGCTCCTTATCACATTCTCACCCCCTGAGGGTGGCAACAGTGAGCTTCCGGTTCTCCCTGTCCTGCTCTGGGCTCACCTTTGCCTTCCTGCCTCTCCCTGAGCACAGCCTTCACTGCTGCTCTTCTGAGGTTCCATCTCACCCACTGTCACTGTCTGTTTCAGTCACTCCTTTCCACCATCCAGTCCACTCTCAGCTTCACAAACATGACAATCAGGGGATCGCTACCTCCCTCCACAAGTTGCAAATATGCACAACCGAAGTCCCATGGTGCAGCTTCATCTGAATGCCCTACAAGCTCCTGAATCTCAATAATTGCAAAATTAATTCATCCTTTTATACCAAAGCCTCTTCTCATTCCCATTCAAAGTACCCTGAGGTCACTCTGCAGCTTCTTTCACCCACATTTCCTCCCCCACTAGCTCAATCCCCTTGTGGTGGGCTGGCTTCTCAGATGACCCCTAATGAATCATGCCTTTGCAGAACCTCCTCCTCCCCTGAGGGGGGGGTGAAACCTAACACTTGCTTCTAGAGCACAGAATATGGCAAAGGGAATGGCATAGTCACTCCCTCGATTGCATTATATTGTATGACTCCACCTCAGCTGACTAGAACAAGAGGGTCTCCTGCTGGTCTTGAAAAAGTTGGCTGCCATGTGTGAGAGGACCACGTGGAGAGGAACTGCAGGGCCTCTCGGAGCCAAGAGTGTTCCCTGCTTGACACCAGCAAGAAAGCAGAAACGTCAGTCCTACAATTGTAAGGAACAGAACTTTGCCAACAACCACATGAGCTTGGAAGTGGCTCCTGAGCTCCAAAAGTAAGTCAGCCAGGCCAATACTTTGACTAGACCCCTTGAGACCCAGAGCAGAGAATCTATTTAAGCCATGCATGGACATCTAGCCTACATAATGTGAGGTAATAATAAGTGTTTGAAGCTGCTAAGTTTGTAGTAATGTGTTATACGGCAATACAAAACTACTACACACCTATTGAGCCTTTAGGAGTCAGCTCAGAAAGCTTTATTTAATCCCACTTCTTCCCCCAAAGCTAAGTTGGGTAACCTTCTGAAGCCTGGAAACATCCTACACAAATGTCTATTATTGAGTCTATTACATTGCACTACCATCATCTGTCTTCTGCAGTCTCCTGCTTTGATGAGCTTACTGAAGGCAGTGTCTTAATGTTTTATCCCTAAAACACAGCCTAACACCTACTCTAGCTTAACAAATATCTGCTGAATGAAGTCATGAATGTAAGATCCAGAATAGTATGTTCTGCCTGACAGATTTCACATTCAAAATTACTGTGGATATCTTTGTGCAATTAGCAAGGTAGCATCCTGATAAGACATAATTCAGCATGCATGCGAACCACCTGGGAATCTTGTTAAAATGCAGATCTTTATTCAGTAGGTCTGGAGGGGAGGCTTAAGATTATGAGTTTCCAACAAGCCCCCAGCTGATGATACTACTGAAGGTCTGTGGGCCACAGGATGAGCTCCATGACCATCATTTACCAGGCAGGGGGTTAGACATCAGAAAGCAATAACCCAATCCTATCCACCTCTCTTCTAATGTGTGGGGAAGCATGGGACTTGGTTGGAAAGTCTGTAAGAAGGACTCTTTGAAAGGTCGGGGGTCTCTGGGGGAACCTTTTCCAAACAAGTTTGAGTCCCTGGCTGTTTTGTTGGAATTTTTATGTTTAATCTCTAAGACCCGACCTTGTAGAAGCATGTGTTTTCTCAAGGATATTTATTCTGTTGATAGTATTTAATAGTTAATTTTAGTTCAAGTTGTTGTTATAATAAAAGCCTAAGAAGGCAGGCAAACAAGGCTACTTGGTGGCTATAGCCAAGTAGTCCCTTAGTCTTTCCTTCATAGAAACATGTGTCAGAGTAATCATTCATCCGATTTTCAGGGTCTGGTCAGTCCCAGCAAAGTGGTTCTCTGTGTGAGGACCCAGGAATGCAAAAAATGTGGCAGAACCCTTGAAAACGAAGAGGAAAAGAACAAAAGTAAGTAACTGGAGCCCGCTTAGGATTTCCAAGTTCGAGGGAATTCTTTCTCAGCTAAGGTTTCATAATGGGACAACAGTTGTCCATAGAACAGCAACAGTATATTAGAGTGCTGAAACAGTTATTAAAAGCAAATGGTGCCTATGTTACAGAAGAACAACTAAAAAGCTTATTAAAAATTGTTATAATTTATAATCCTTGGTTCTCTGATGTTGGAACGCTAGACCTTAATTTCTGGGAACAAGTGGGCAAAAATTTAAAAAGAAATCAGGCCCATCTACTGGTGAAAGAACAATTAGAGTTGGGACACATAGAACCTTCTAATAACCCCTGGAATTCTCCTATTTTTGCAATTCCCAAAAAATTTAAAAAGTGGAGGCTTTTACATGATTTAAGAGCCATTAATACTAATATTCAGCCCATGGGCCTCTCCAGCCTGGACTTTCCTCCCTGGCCATAATCCCACAAAAATGGCCTATTTTTATAATAGATTTAAAAAATTGTTTCTATACCATTCCTTTGACTACCCAAGATCGGGAGAAATTTGCATTCACTCTCCCCTCAATTAACAATGAGGGCCCTGCTCGAAGATATCACTGGAAAGTCCTGGCACTATGCATGCAAAATGATGAACTGAATCAGATCTAATTTTCTATGATAGCTCTATACCCCAATTTCATCCCTCTTTACCCATGAAATACATGGGAAATTTACATAATTCAAAACAATGTGAGTCTCTTCTCATAAAGGTTCTATTGAAAAAAACTGAAATGGTAACAAAATAGTATTCAAGAGTTGATTATGTGAGCACCACAGCTACTGAAGCATTTTTATAATCACTATATCATTCAAATATGAAAAGAAACATATAATATGCTGTCTGTCACTCAGTTAGTAGATTAGGATGTTTGGCTCACACTTCTTTATTTGCTATTGAAATTCTGCCTAGATAGAAAAAATATATATCCCTCACAAAAATAAATTACCGCTCACTTCAGAGTTAAATTACCCAAGTTCTTTCTGTCCATATATTTTTTAGATGTATCAAGGTTAAAGATATATACAACAGATATCATAATTTTATATTTCAGAATAAATTTACATTTCTCTTATGATATACTAACCTAACTTTTGAACAATTTTGCAAATAAGGAAGAATTTAATATCATACAACAAAGCAGAAAAATGCTGAATTTGGGTGGGGTAACCTAAGGCCAAATCCCCACTCCACCCATAATGTGCTATATATTCTCTGGATCTGATGAACAAATGACATATGTTCTCTGGACCTGATTTATCTTGACTGTAAAATAAATGTTCTTCAAAGCTCCTGCTATCTTTAACATTCTTTGCTTCTGTCTGAGCTAATTATTTCATAAATGTAATAAATTAACACTACTATTAATAGAGAGCTAATTTTTTAAAAACAAAAGAAAAAACTGGCAGTTTACCTAATCCTCCCAGACAGAACACTTAAGAAAATCAATATGAATTGAGAAAAATAAAATCATTACTATGATTTCCCAGGATTCAAACTTTAGTTCTGAAAACTGAAAATAAAGTTTTAGGGGGATAAATAAATAGTACTCGGAAAAACAGGAGATAAAGATTTGAGGAACATAAAATAAGTCTCTGCTGTGGTATATTTCCATTTGTCAATTTTAAATCCATCATATTGGAAGAGAGGATTATGAGATGAGAAAATCATGAAGATGGCCCTGGAGGCATCGTATGCTTTTACTAAAAGTTACAGCGATCTTTCTAATTAATCAGTATCTACATTTCCCTGAGTATGAATTCCAATCAAGGAAGCAAAACACAACATTTCACCCACTGATTTGTGTTTGGCAGTTTCAAGTCACCGCCTTGGAATGTCAGATCATGAGATCATGCCTCTTCCGTTCCCACACTGTCGGACAGAGTCCCTGGCAAAGAAGGACTTGGAAGCACCTTGCTGTTCCTCTTCTGTAAGAACAGAGAGTGATATCTATGGTTTCATGAACTATAGAAAACACTGAAATCCTATGTAATAATTCCAGTAATAAACTACTTTTGAATTTCACCTGCTGTTTCAAGTCCACTTTTCAAATTCTCTTTTGGTGTGATCCAATGTGAGATACAAACTGAAGGTAAAGGAAATTAACCATTCAGAAAAAAATTGAGGAGAGGATTACTTTCCATTGCCCTACTAGAATTCAGATGAGGACAAGGAGAAGGAAATGTTCTCATTTTGTTCAAACACTCAATAGCATAGCTACTATCTCTGAATGAAATCTCTCCATAGTGTTTGTATTAATCATGTTTTTCATTTATTTTCTATATTTTTTGGTGCTCAGACATTTTGGGAGCTTTTGGACAGGGGAGAGATTGTTCCTCCCAGAGAGAGCTAATTCCTAGAGATAGCAAACAACTTGCCTGTGTTTCTTCCCCTTGATATGAAAATCAATAACTCCTGAGTCCATAAGGGACTTGCTCTTTTTATCAGGCCCTTGCAGTCTGGGACGCTATCCTCCTAAATCACCCCCAGCAGAGACAGCTCCTATAGCTAAAGACCAAGGAAAATATTCAAACCAGACAATCCTAAACCTGTTACCCTGCCTCACCCATTCCTTCCTTTAAAAAACACAATAAAGGCTTTTTGCCTACATTTTCCTCTCACTCCTCCTGCCTCCTGACCAATGTTGGTCCTTCCCTATATGGTCCTGCAAGGTGTGATGTGCCCCTCCTATTGGGAAACGTGAGTAACAAACTCTTTTCAATAGCAGCTGTCTCTTGATCTGCTAGCCTCACTATATCTGAATAAAAACAGATATATTTCAAAATAATGTTTGCTAATTATACAAAATAACAAAGGGAAAGATTTCTAAAATAGTTTTATAAACATATTTCCATGTTTACTCCATATATAAAAGAATTACATTGGCTGATGCAAACTATTATCAGTCGTGTGTAGGGCAACAAGATGATAAAAAATTTAGAACTACTGAAAATAAGAAACAAAAATAACCCCACCCTAAACATGTTCTCAGTATCTATTTGAGGATATTACAAAATATATTTCATTACACTATGCCCAAGTTGAAGGCAACCATGGCCCATCTTGTCAGCACACCAAGTCCAACAGTCACAATATCAAGTATAATTTCATGTGTTCTGCCTTCAAGACCCATCTAAGCTCAGCCACCCAAATCCACTCTAGTCATCTTACTATCTTTTATGTACCACCACTTAGACTTATTAAAATAGAAAGACCTTAAAGATCTTCTAGCCTGGCCGGTGTTGCACAGTGGTTGAGTGTCAACCTATGAACCAGGAGGTCATGATTCGATTTCTGGTCAAGGCACATGGCTGAGTTATGGCTTATCCCCATTTAGGGGGCATGCAGGAGGCAGCCGATTAATCTATGATTCTCTCTCATGATTGAAGTTTCTATCGCTCTCTTCCTCTCCCTTTCTCTCTGAAATCAATTTTAAAATACATATTTTTAAAAATATTCTAGAATAAGACTTTTGTTCTACAGACAAAAAAGCCGAGCCCCAGTCTGGTGAAGGACTTGCCCTTGGTCACAGAAGGAATTATCACCAGAGCCAAAGACTAAAATGTAAATATTCTGATGCCTCTAACCCAACCATCAGTTTAAAAACTTGCAAGAGCAACATCTGTTCAGTAGGACAAGTCATTATAATCTCATCATACATCACATGTGTGACATTTGCTTTCAACCCCATACCTTTGCTCATGCTGCCTCCTTGGCCCAGATGATCCCTACTATAACCCTTCAACTTTCTTAGCTCTCAAGGTTACTAAATTGCCTACAAAGAGCACCTGGATGTTAAAATGCAAATAAGTTGTATTCTCTCATATTACATTTTTAGCAAGTTAGATTTAAGGGCCATATTTTACAACAGAATTAAGTATGTGTTAGATAAACATTTTTATTTATTAAATAAATTAAGTAAGGCATTAAACGTGGACATCTTACATACTCTTCATCCTTCCAGGTCAGACACAAGCCCCAATAAGCCCACCTTTTCCTGAAGGCTGAATGTGCCTTAAGAGCACTATGTGCATAAGTACTTAGTTGTATTGCATTACTATAGGTAAGTTCCTGTTCTTTTATTCAGCAATGCTAAATCCTTTAGGCAAAATATAATGTCTTATATTTCTATTTTTCAAAGCTCATAATTCACTAATTAGGTATAGATTCTAAGAGGTTCAGATGGAGAAGAAGAATGCTTGCTAACATATATATACAATTAAAGACCACATATTTTATACTTATACAGTCAAATAAAATTTCCTTTTTTATTTGGGAAACTTGCATTTTAGAAAATTTGAAATTTTATGGCCTGAATTTACTTTGGGGTTTTATGACCAGAACACTCACATACACAGAAAATATCTATGAAATCTCCTTGGAAAAAAACAACAAAAAGCTTAGTTTCCCTATTATCACATGTCTACACTTCCCCGGTCAATTTTAAAGGTGGAAGGTGGAAAAATCGAGCAAATGGCACCAAAATAACACCTGTGTTTGGGTGGGTGTTGTGAAAAAACATATGTTACAGAGTCTACAAGGAGCAGGGAAACACTTCTCTTCAACACTGCGGCAGCGCCATGGAGACCAGTGCGGTAAACAGAAGTTTATCCACGCGGGAGATTTTAGATAACAAAGATGTAAGAAATCTTCAGGAAAAGAGGCATCCTCACAGATGCTGTCACAGAAACTATAAATTGGGGTTACATCTTTGAAGGATGATTTGAAAGGCTTATCAAAATGTTAAATGCACATACTCTTCAGTACAATTCTAATGATAAGATTTTATCTGTGAATCAACTACAAAAATATGCCAGATATATATGAAGGAACATTGGTTGTAACATTGTATGTAACAACAAAAATGAAAATAACCTAAATATTTACAGTAGGGCACTCTTTAATAAATTATGATACATTCACAGAATGAAATATTGTGCACCATTGAAAACAATGACAAGATACAAATGCTTAAGTGAAAAAAAGCAAGATACAGAACAAGAAGTAGAGTGTGAACCCATTTGGATATGTGTATGCATGTATGTATTATGTATGTATAAAATATGTACATAAAGGGTTTAGAAGGTTTTTATCTTTCTTTTTTTGTTTTTGATTCCTTTATAGATGCACAAGAAAATATAAACAGTGGTCACACCTTTAAGGAAAGACATGGGGGTTAGTATGTGTGTTAGTAGGTACAAAGACTTTACATTCTTATTTTAATCCTTGTCTGTACTATTTGATTTTTTTAACTATGTGCCTATATATTGAAAGATATCCTACCTAATAAAAGAGTAATATGCAAATTAACCATCACTCTGCTACACCTACAAGCCATGCCCACCAGCCACGCCCACCAGCCACACCCACCAGCCACGCCCACCAGCCAATCACAGCGAGTATGCAAATAAACCCAACCAATATGGCTACAGCCACAGAGAGCAGGAGGGAGGCTTGCGTTTCCCAGGCAATGGAGGAAGCCAAGCTTTCCGCCTGCCCTTGCCTGCCTAAGCCTCCACTCAAGGCTACAAAGTTTCAATTATAGAAGGTAAACAAATCCAAACAGAAATGGCGGCAGCCACGGAGCAGGGAAGAGGAGGAGGCTAGGGTTGCCCCTGGCAATGGAAGAAGCAAAGCTTTCCACACACCCTGGCCGGCCCAGGCCTCCGCTTAAGGCTACAAAGTTTCAATTATAGAAGATACATAAACCCCTAAAGAAATGGCTGCCAGCCACGGAGCGAGCAGGAGGCTTGGCTCCGCTCCAGGCTACATAGTTTCAATTGTAGAAGGTAAATAAATTCTATATACCAAGGCCTCTGCTTGGGTCACCAGGGGTCGTGGCTGGCCTGCAAACCACCACATGCTCCTCACTCAGGCTGCCCCACGCCCCAAGGGAACCCCCACTCTGATCCGGGACACCCTTCAGGGCAAACCAGCTGGCCCCCAACCATGCATCAGGCCTCTATCCTATCTAATAAAAGAGTGATATGCAGATTGACCATCACTCCAACACACAATATGGCTTCCCCCATGTGGTCAAAGATCCTGCCCCTATGTGGACACAAAATGGCCACCACAAGATGGCCAGCAGGGGAGGGCAGTTGGGAAGGGCCAGGCCTGCAAGGGAGGGCAGTTGGAGGTGATCAACCCTGCAGGGGAGGGCAGTTAGGGGTGATCAGGCTGGCAGAGGAGGGAAGATGGGGGCAAACAGGCTGGCAGGGGAGCAGTTAGACATCAATCAGGCTGGCATGGGAGTGGTTAGGGGGTGATCAGGCTGGCAGGCAGAAGCAGTTAGGGGCAATCAGGAAGGCAGGCAGACGAGCAGTTGGGAGCCAGCAGTCCTGGATTGTGAGAGGGATGTCCAACTGCCCATTTAGGATCATCCCTCTAGGGGTCCCAGATTGGAGAGGGTGCAGGCTGGGCTGAGGGACACCCTCCCTCTTCACCGCCCCCTCCACCCCGTGCACAAATTTCATGCACCGGGCCTCTAGTAAATAAATATTTTTGAAATTCTATTAAGAAATACAGAGAAAATATTTAGTTTAGGAAGACATCATTGATAGATATTACTATCAGCATCTAAAAATTATTTTATATCTAAGATATTAAGTTATTGTCTCAAAAACATGTCTAGAAAGCATCCCTCTTTTCATTAGTTTGATGTTTTATTTCATCTGCTATTTTGCTTGGTTGACTGAAAATGTCAGTTGTAAAATTATAAGGTTAACAGAGAAAGTAAAGGATGTTACAGACATTTCAATCAAAAGTCAAACATGGTTATAGTGATATAACTCAAACAGGATTGAACCCCTTTCCCTCCATAGTGAATGCAGCTACAGATGT
This sequence comes from Cnephaeus nilssonii, assembly GCF_951640355.1. Taxonomy (NCBI): domain Eukaryota; kingdom Metazoa; phylum Chordata; class Mammalia; order Chiroptera; family Vespertilionidae; genus Cnephaeus; species Cnephaeus nilssonii. The sequence goes on from NC_137082.1 coordinate 59,872,345, forward strand.
GAACCTGCTTACTGTATTAAACTATTAAATTTACCTAAAGAAAAGTGACACAGTAACTGGCAATGGGCCCCAAACTAACAGTACAATGCAGAATACATCCTAAATGTGTGTCTTTTCAATGATCCTATAAAATAATTATATGTTCCCAACACCTCAAAACTCAAATTAGTAACTTGATCCTTTGAAATGTCATTTCCTTGCTATTGATCCAAGAAGTCCATTTGCATGAATATGCCATTAAATGCCAGGAACATCAATCAACAGATAGTTTTAGAAATCTAGCTACACAAAGCACCACACAAAAACAGCACCTATTTAAATGGTAGGCAGTTTTGGAGTTTAAAAAAGGGAAAATCCCAAAGTGGGATGGAAACAATGGTAAAAGCATTAACTCAGAACTGAGTTGGGCTCTAAGAGAAAACTGGAATTTGTGCCAATACTGAAGAGACAGAAGGTTAAATATTCATATTGTATGGCAAGATAACTGAAGTGCTGAGAAGGGGCAGTAGTAATTTAAAGAGAAATTATACTAAGAAAAAGTAGAAAATATGTTGGATAGGAGAGGAGGCTTCAAATATTAAATTTAAAAAGTAAATAAACATGCAGTAGCCATTATCAATTGTAACTACAGCACTATTGGTAGGTAAGATATATCTAGCTATTTCCCTAGGACAGTGTTTCTCAAACATGAGCATGTATCAGAATTACTTGAAGCGCTTGGTAAACTATAAACTGCTAAGCCCCATCCCCGGAGTATTTGATTCATTGGGTCTGGAGTGAGGGCCGGGGATTTGCATTTCTAACAACTCCTCAGGTGATGCTGTTGCTCCCAGTTTGGAGACCACAGTGATGCTGGAGAATCACTATCTAAAAATAACTTGGAACACATCAAATACCTTGTCTTCTCAGAGTGTATGACACAGCAAACCAAAAATACTGAGAAGAATGGCATCCTCACAAGCTTGAGACAGGTGTCGGCCTTTCCAAGTTTGGTCCAAGCAACCTCTTAGACAGTAATCTCTCCAGGATACATTTAGAGCACTCAACTCTTATGGACCTGGTCTATGAGATGAAACCAATCTGGACCTTAAGGGGCACTGGACCTCAGCCGCAAGTTAACTACCTCAACTCCCAGTGAAGCTGATCCTGAAAAAAAATAGCTCTGTAGTTTGACACAGACCTATATTTAACATTTTAAAACCAAACACAGACCACATCATTGCTTGACAGGTCTATTTAATGCATGGAGTTCATCACACCACACCTAACCTGGCATTGAACCAAAGAATGTACAACACTGTGTCACTTCACCAACTGTAATGTATAAATGTGTAACCACAACCCACATGAAGACCCTCAAACCCACATGCAAGTAAATAATGAGAGCCCAAGGAACATTGAGAAAGTTCTAATGGGCCACTAACCCCAAAACAGTTACAACAGAGGTCTCCTGGTCACTTCTGCCCACCTTGAAATTTGTAGGGATACAAAAAGTTATCATAAGGAAACAGCACTCGTAACTAGAGGCATTGATGCATATTATACCCTCTAGTTGTTGAGATGTCACTGTGAGTTGTTTTTAGATACAATTAACATTTAAACACTAGACTCTGAGTGAAGCAGATTGCTCTCCACAACATGGATGAGCCTCATCCAATCAGTTAAAGGCTTTATTAGAAAAAAAGATTGACTTCACTTGAGGAAGAGGGGATTCTGTCTCCAGACTGCCTTGTAATCAAGACTGCAATGCCAACTTTTTTCTGGGTCTACACCCTGCCTTCAGACTTGGCAGCCTCCAAAGTTTCAGTTTCATGAGTAAAATCTTTAAAACAAATCTCTCTCTCTCTCTCTCTCTCTCTCTCTCTCTCTCTCTCTCTCTCCCTCAATACACACACACACACACACACACACACACACACACACACACACACATCATTATCAAGTAGGAACAGAAATTGTGAACTGCACTTGTCACAGGACTTCCAACTACTCCTACCAGTTCTATTTCTCTAATAAATACAACCCTCTGCAATTTACAAGCTCTTTCCCTTACTTGACAGTGATCAATTATCTCCATCTTTTTAAAATTAAGACTACCTTTTAAAATATACTAGACTGTAATGAAACTTATATTCTATCCCACTGTACATAAAAGTCAATCAGAACGAACCAATTTTCAGTGATTGAAAAAAAGCACTTCCATGTGGTTATACAAACTCTACAATTACAGTGTGAATTTCCACATTGAGCACAAACTCAGAGGAAGAGTCCAGAAACTGACATCTTACCAAGCTTCCATCCTGATTCACATTCTCTTTGGAATCCATACTAAGCTTCCTCTTCCTATTGGGCTGTTTCATTGCCACTTTAGCACTCCTTAGTAGTTAGTGTCTTTCTGCAAAATAGTGCCATATAAAAAGTTCAGTGGGTTTTGTTCCCTTAGAGCAGTGGTTCTCAACATTTCTAATGTTGCAACCCTTTAATACAGTTCCTCATGTTGTGGTGACCCCCAACCATAAAATTATTTTCGTTGCTACTTCATAACTGTAATTTTGCTACTGTTATGAATCGTTATGTAAATATCTGTGCTTTCTGATGGTCTTAGGCAACCCACAGATTGAGAACCACTGATGTAGAGCCTAAGACCATCAGAAAACACAGATATTTACATTACATTACAATTCATTAACAGTAGCAAAATTACAGTTATGAAGTAGCAACGAAAATAATTTTATGGTTGGGGGTCACCACAACATGAGGAACTGTATTAAAGGGTCGCGGCATTAGAAAGGTTGAGAACCACTGCCTTAGAGGTACAGAAACAAAAACAAAACAACATTCTATCAATTATACTTTTTATAATTGGTTGCCATAAATACTCTGATAAATGAGCTGACAGAAAAACTGTTGGTTTTATAACCCCTTAGTGTAATAATAAGTTAATGGGAAAAAGAGATGAATTTTCCATCTCATCTAGAATTTATATTAAAGAGAAAATAGGTGTTATTTCTTTTGGTCTTATCTATCATGAATTTTTTGTGTTTTGATTTTTACTTAGCTGATCTAATCAATTAGATTTCACTACCATCTGCATATACAGCTCTGTACTTACATGGTCTGATTGTCCTCAAGTATCAAAGCAAAGGTATTCTTGATAAGAGGTCTTAGTCATACAAAGCATAGCACAGCAATCTGGAACAAAGAAATTTTTAAAAAATTGTGATTCCAATTTGTCATGACCATTCTTTAGTACATTAATAAATAATAGTAGACATTCTTTGAAAAATTATTTTGAATGAGTTTTTTTGATAGAGCAGGTGAACCATTTTGGAGAACCAATCACTAGTACTGCATAAGTACAATTTGAGCTATAATTCAAAAAGTCATTCACTTTGAATAATTTTAACTACAATTTTAACTATAATTTACATGTAATTTTTTAAAGGTTTAATATAACTAAATCATCTATGGTCCCCGATATTTTAGAATCATATATCCTACTTCATCCCTGATATTTCCATCTGAACAAATGACTCTAAATACTACAAACTGAACATTTTCACAACTGAACTCATCATTCCCCCTCTTACTGCCTCCCAGTTCTACTCTCTCTTCCTAGTTGCACTAATGACACCATTGGCCACTCATTTACCCATATCTGCCCCTTACAATTGTCCATAAACCAAGCTAAGGGGCAATGGAAGCTGAAATCTATCCTGAGCTCTGCACACATGCCATTTCCCCTGCTACAAGGTTATTATATTTGCCAGGAAGAAACTGCAGCTTTTTTCTAATTCAAACAAAGACAACTTTTGGGCTAATGGAGGCCCTGACTTTGCCTGAACTAGAGACCTAGGAGTTAACATCATTTCTTCCTGTACATCACACCTCACACTAGGTCACCAGGTTCTGCTGATTTTATCTGTTAAATATTTCTTGAATTCCTTTCCTTACTGTATTCCTAATAACTCCCTGACCACCTCCAATCTTATACTCTAGTCAATGCTCAAGCCTTACAGTCCTCTGGAACACTGACATGCCTTCTCTTCCCAGAACCACACTTTGCTGGTCTCTCAACCTTGGAATAACTTCCCTACTACTCACCCAGCATCACTTCAACCTCTCTCCTACTCATCTTTTATGACTCAACTAAGATAATTCATATCCTTGAGAAAAGCCTTCCTTGCTTACCTCCTACATCCAATGGACCAAGTGTGTCTTACTTAAAATTCATTGTACCCATACTTACCTTTGCCACAGCATTCAATTCCTTATACTACATTTTAACTTTCAGATATGCCTCGACTTAAGACAAACATTGTGAACTACTGATCTTTATTTTCCATTGTCTAGATCAGCAATTTTCAACCGCAAGAATTTTTAAAACATGCAATACCTGACTATTTAGAGAGGGGCACTGACCTCTTTTGCCTTAGATTATTTAAATAAAATTTTAAAAAGACAACAGCCAACACAGCAATGGCTGCCCAGCATGAATGAATCAAAATTATATCTACTTTTTTTTTTGGTCAGATTGGCAAAAATGCAATGTATTTTTTGGTGTACCACAGAATTTTAGTAATTAGTTTATGTGTGCCATGAGATGAAAAGGTTGAAAATCACTGCTCTAGATAGTACTTGGCTCATAGCAGACTCTCAATGTGTTTGTTCCAACTACATAAGTATGTCGGAATTGCAGAGCCTCAAACGCCTTAGGTACATTGGATATTAGTTTTTGATCCATACATTACTCTTTAGAATGCTGTATGACTGAAGTGAGCGTAAGTCTCAAACTTAACAACTCCTTTCCCTTTTTCTTTCATATACAACAAACAAACAAAAAAAAAACACTTCCTCATATTGATTTGCTTCTAGTCAGATGATATTTTTATCCTTAAAACAGGTACTTACCTACTAAATTCAATAACATTGCATTAATTTTGTAGAATGTAAATACAATTTATCATGCCTAGCTTCCAGTAATACTCTGAACATCTATGCAAATGAACAGCTTAGACTTGATGCCTTTAGCAAAATATGATTGCACAAGACATAAGCACTGCCAAGGCTGGCTTGCATTTCATAACTAATAATACCCCAGGGCTTGACAAAGTTGGATATGAAAAAATTAAAAACCTTTGCAATTTAAAGTGCAGCCAGTAAGATAAACAAGCCTGATACACTTCTAGCTAGACCAACAAACAAAATGAGAGATAAGATTTAAATCACTAAATCAGAATGAGAGAGGTTACATCAATAATGATCTTACATAAATCAAAAGGATTATAAGGAAAAACTATATGTTGAACTTCTTCACCTATTTAAACAATCAAGTTAGTAGTAAATTCAACTCACAGTCAGATCTAGTCTTTTCTTTCAACATCGCTAACAAATTTTTGCTTATAATCCACTATAATCTTATGAGGTCCATCACTGACCAAAACTTTGGTATGTGATACATGACTGTATGTAAAAAGCCCTAAGGAACCAACTAAAAACTAGTAGAGCTACCCCCAAAAAAAACCTATTAGAACTAATAAGTGAGTTTAGCAAGGTTGCAGGTTATAAGATCAACATACAACAATTAGTTGTATTTCTATACACAAGCAATAAGCCAAGAATAAATTAAAACAATTCCACTTATAATAGGATCATAAAATAAGTATAAATTTAACAAAAGAGTGCAAGACTTATAAACTGAAAACTACAAAATATTGGAAAAGACATTAATGAAGAAGAAAATAAATGTGAAGATATTCCTATTCATGGGTTTGAAAACTTAAACAATGTCAGTATTCCCCAAACTGATCTCAGATTCAATGAAATCTCTATCAAAATTCCAGCTGGCTTTTTTTCAGAAATTGAAAAATTAATCTTAAAATTTATACGAAAATGCAAAGAACCCAGCAATCAAGGAAAAAACGAAGTTAGAGGATTCACACTTCCTGATTTCAAAACTTCCTACAAAGCTACAGTAATCAAGAAAATATGGTACTGGCATGAGGATATATATACAGTCCAATTGAATAGATTGATGTTCTATAAATAAGTTCATACATCTATGGTTAAATAATGTTCAACAAGGTTGTCAAGACAATTTGGTGAGCAAAGAACAGTTTTTCCTACAAATGGTGCTGGGACAACTAGATATTCACATACAAAAGAATAAAGTTGAACTACTATCTCATACCAATATACAAATATTAATTCAAAATGGATCATAGACTTAAATATATAAGAACTAAAATGATAAAACTCTTAAAAGAAATACAGAAGCAAATCTTTGTGTCCTTAGGTTAAGTAATGGTTGGTTGGCTATAACCCCAAGGTACAAGCAATAAAAAGAAAATAAGTAAAGTGAAGTAAAACAAAATTAAAACCTTCTGTTCTAGAAAAGATACCATCAAATAAGTGAAAGGACAACCTACAGAATGGGTGAAAACATTTGCAAAAGACCTGTATTCAAATTATAAAAATAATTCTTACAACTCAATAATAAAATGATAACCCCCCAAAATAGGCAAAGGATTAGAACAGACATTTCCCCCAAAAAAAAAGATGTATGCTGAGTTGCCAATAAGCACATGAAAAGATACTTAACATCACTGATAATTCAAAAATGTAAATTAAAAAAACACAAGATACCACTTCATATCCAGTAAGATAGCTATGATCAAAAAAAAAGTAACAAGACTGTGGAGAAATTGGAGCCCTCACACATTGCTGGTGGAATACAAAATGGGTGAAGCCACTTTGGAAAAGAATTTGACAGTTAAAACAAAATGAACCAGGAATTCCACTCCTACCCATATACCCAAGAGAAATGAAAACATATGTCTACATAAAATCTTGTACAGAAATGTTCATTGTAGCATTATTCATCAGTCAAAAAGTGAAAGTAACTCAAAGTTCATCAATTGATGAATGAATAAACAAAATGTGGATATATATATATATATATATATGGTATATATGGATACTAACCATACTATATGGTTATATATATATATATATATATATATATATATATATATATATATATACTATATAACCATATAGTATGGTTAGTATCCATATATACTATTCAGAAATAAAAAGAAATAATGCATACATAGATGAACTTTGAAAACACTGTAAGTTAAAAAAGCCAGTCACAAAAGACCACATATTATGTGATTCTGTTTATGTGCAATGTCCAGATTAAGCAAATCTATAGAGATAGAAAGTAAATTTATTGATTCCTTAGGCCTAGAGGTAGGGGAGAAGAAATGGAAGTGACTGTTAATGGGCATTTTAGAGAGGACAAAATATTCTAAAATTAGATTGCAATTATGGTTTTACAATTCTGTACACTTTAGATGTGTGAATCATGTAGTACTCAAATTATATCTCAATAAAGATATTTTAAAAATATAATCATTGATACCAAGAAAAGAAAACTGGAGACACGGAGAAACTAAATATAGTCAAGAAGATTACAAATAAATTGGAAAATGCCACTAAAGAGAACATGGAAAAAAAGTTAATTTTTTAAAAAATGAGACAAAAGAGATAAATTGGCCCAGTATTGTGAAAATAGCAATAATTCTGAAATTAATTTATAAGTCAATGTAATTGTAATCAATATCCTAATATTGTCTTATTATTAAGGCAGTGTGGTACTTGTACAGAGATAGGCTAATAGACCAATGAAACAGATGAGAAAGCCCTGTAATAGAAAGGTATATATGAAAACTTTATTATTAGAGGAGTTACAATGTCAACTGTGGGCTTTTCATATATGGCCTTTATTTTGTTGAGTTAATTCCCTCTATTCCTAGTTTGTTGATAGTTTTTATCATGAAAAGGTTTTGAATTCCACCAAATGCTTTTCTGCATTTATTGAGGTGATTATGTGATGTTTACCTTCTAGTCTATTAATATAGTGTATCACATTAATTGATTTTGTATATTGAACCATCCTTCTATATCAGGAATAAATCCCATTTGGTCATGGTGTATGATCCTTTTAATGTGCTGTTTGATTCAGTTTGCTTGTATTTTGTTGAAGATTTTTCTATCAGGGGTATTGGCCTGTGATCTTATGGCTTCTTTAGTTGGCTTTGGTACTGGGGTAATGTGACCTCTACGAGTGAGTTTGGAAGTATTCTTCTCTCAGTTTTTTTGGGAAGATTTTGAGAAAAAAATGGCATTTATTCTTGCTTAAAATGTTTGATATAATTCTCCAATGTAGCCATCTAGTCTTGGGCTTTCTTGTTGGGGGTTTTTTGATTACTGAACCTATCTCCATAGTAGTTATAAATCTGTTCAGATATTTTTTTCTTCATAAGTTAGTCTTGGTAGGTTGTATATTTCCAGGAATGTATCCATTTCTTCTAGGTTATATAGTTTGTTGATGTTAATTGTTCATGATAGTCTCTTATGATACTTTTTATTTCTATGGTATAATTGCAATATTTTCTCTGTCATTTCTGATTTTATTTATTTGAATTTTCTCTGTTTCTTAATTAGTTTAGCTAAGGGTTTGTCAATTATATTGTTATTTTATCATTTCAAAAATCAACTCTTAGTTTTATGAGGGGTTTTTCTATGATTTTTCCATTTTCTTCCATTTTGTGTGTTTCTGCCCTGATCTTTGATATTTTCTTTCTTCTACTAACTTTGGGCTTAGTTTGTTCTTTTTTATATCCTTAAGGTACAAATTTTGCTTATTTATTTGAGATCTTTCTTCATTTTAATGTAGGCATTTATCACAATAAACTTCCATCTTAGTATTGCTTTGCTATGTCCCATAAGTTCTGATATGTATTTTCATTTGTCTCAAGGTATTTTCTAACTTCCTTTTTTATTTCTCTTTGTCCCAATGGTTGTTCCAGAATGTGTTATCTAATTTCCACATGTTTTCCAGTTTTCTTTATACTGATGATTTCTCCTTGCACTCCATTGTGATTAATAAAGATACTTGGTATAATGTTTTTTAATTTGTTAAGACTTGTGACCATCATTTGGCCTATCCTGGAGAAAGTTCCATGTGCTCTTAAGAAGAATGTATACTCTGCTGCTGTTGGGTGGAATGTTCTTTATATACTATCTATTAGGTCCATTTGATCTACAGTGTTGCTGAAGTCCTCTGTATCCTTGTTGACATTATCCTGGTAGAGTAACACTTTTATCATTCTTTGTCTCTTATAACAGGGTTTTTTATTTAAAGTCTATTTTGTCTGATATAAGTACTAGAGGCCTAGTGCACAAAAATCGTGCACTCGGCATGAAGGTGGGGGTCTCTCAGCCCAGCCTGTGCCCTCTCACAGTCTGGGAGCCCTCAGAGGATGTCCGACTGATGGCTTAGGCCTGCTCACCCCTGGACATCTTTAACGCTGCTGTGGAGGCAGGAAAGGCTCCTGCCACTGCCGCTGTGCTCGCCAGTGGTGAGCCCGGCATCTGCCCCCTGGTGGTCAGTGCACGTCATAGTGACTGGTCATTCTGCATTTCAGCCTATTTGCATATTAGCCTTTTATTATATAGGATAGCCACCCTGTTCTCTTTGGGTTACCATTTACATAAAATATATTTTTCCATTCCTTTACTTATCTCAGTAAGAATTCTTGACTATCTTATGACAAAATGAGACATCCTTAGTCTTGTCATGTCTCCATTTGGATTGAACGCATTTAACTTGAGCTTGGTCTAGACTTGCTTTGGCCAATAGCAGATGCAATGTGAGCTGAGACTTGAAATGTGCTTGTACAGCTAGTCTTGACCTCGTTGCACTGCAACTATCCTCCATTAAAAGAGCATACTTTAGTTATTCTTTGCTCCTTCAGAGTGGGTCCCAGAATGAAAACAAGTAGAGCACATCTGACCATTACTCACATCCTGCAGCCAACCCCAGCATATTAATAGCCTGTAGCCTTTTAACCTTTTGCACTCGGATGTCGAGTGTGACTCGACATGGTTAGCATTAGAATAAAGGAATCGAGAAAAAAGCAAGCGAGTGCAAAGGCTTAAAACTATCTAGGCAAGCCCAGCCTAGATCAGCTCAATCACAAATCACCTAAAGATTTATTCATGTGTAAATAAACATGTGTTGTTTTAAAACACTGTGTTTGGGGATGGCTTGTGATGCAATATTTTTGGTAGGTACAGCAGTCAGATGTAAAAATGCATACAGGGGGAAAAACAGCAAACTACAAATAAGTATTTCACACAGAAATTTATGAAAAGTTGCTCAACCTTGTTAGTAATCAGGGAAATAAAGAATAAAATCATAATTGATACCAATTTGTGGTCACTAAAATAGCAAAAATTAAGAACTCTGACAATATTAGATGTTGGCAAGGTTGAGGAGTAGGGGAGCTCTCATATTCTGCTGGCAGAAGATAAACTGGATGAACTAATGGAAAACAACAATTGGGCATAAATATGAAAGTTGAAGATGATACAACAAATCCCATGACCCCAGGACTGTTCTTATCCCCCCATTGTCCCCGCACCCCTCCACTCACGCCCTCACCCCCCTGGTGTCCATGTCCATTGGTTAGGCTTATATGCATGCATACAAGTCCTTTGGTTGATCTCTCCCTCTTATTGTTTAAATTATTATATATGAATCATTTTCCCCCCATTGACCTCTCCCTGCTCATTCCTACACAAAACCAAGCAAAAGCACTCATTATGTACCTTAGATATATATTCTTATGGGGAAAGTTATTTTTGAAGAAGCAAGGAAATGATCAGCATAAAATTCAGCATTGTGCTCACTTTGGTAGCACATAGACTAAAATTCAACATAGCAGTTGGAGAGGAAAATTAACATTATCGTGATGTTTTCATTCTTCAGATGGATGTTGGCTTCATAAGTGTATACTTTTTCTATTATATCTCATAACTGGCATATAAAATATGTTGTTTTGTATATAAAAATATTATAGAATTTTTAAGTCATTTTAAATGGTGTACCCTCGTCACTCAATATAAAAGCTGACAGAGGTAAAAGAATGGACATAGAACTTTCTCTATTAACTGAACAATCCATTTTTCCTATTTCTAAATCCCTTTCTCATTAAGACTTGTTGCTTTTCTCTTATACTTAATAAAAGTCTCACTAGACCCTTTCTGAGCATGTACTATGTGCAGTTAGCAAGAGGCATATTGTCAGGAGTATGTGTTTCTCCTCCTCATCTTCATTAGGACCACACTATTCTCAAGGAAGGAGGAGGCTGTGACTGAACCAACAGCCTGAAGCCTTTTAAAACTATCCAGGCAAGTTCATCCTAGATCAGATCAATCACAAATTGAGGGCTCAGAGATTGAGGGCTCAGAGTCCTCTGAGATTTAACATCCAGGGCTCAGAGACTTAACATCTATGGCAGGATCAGGCAGAAACAAAAAAATGTGTATAAAAATAAATATCTTCTTACACCCACGAATGTGACTGGCAAAGGTGTCTTATCAAGTGTTAGACAGAATGAAGCAGCAGTAACTCTCACATTGCTAAATATAAATGGCATAACTACTAGTTGGATCCAGTTACTTCTAGATATATAGAAAAACTGTAACATGTGCAAAAGGGATGTTTACTGTGTACATGGTAATTGCTTCAGGAATAGAAATGCAACCTTAAAAAAGAAAAACAAAAAGATTCAATTCTAGGACTCTGGTTGGAAATACTGTGTAAAAGAATCTCTGTTCCCAGAAGGTTAAATTAGTAGGGATCTGGAGCTTCAACGGGCACCAAGTAAAAGAGAGCTTCACTGAGACCAAAGCCAACACAGAATAAGGCAGGACTGAGTGTTGAGAGTGACAAGCCCCTAGATCCAGCCGTATCTGATCCAACACCACATCAGGACTTAGATGTATGAGCTAATAATGCATCTTTTCTGCTTAAGACAGTTTGAGTTGGATTTCTGTCACCTGCAACTAAAAGAGTCTAGACCAATAAAAACTTTAGAAGCAAACAACAGTGACAGCAGCAACAGCAAGAGGATAGCTGCTCTCTAAATATTTCCACAATGTAAAACACCGAGAAAGATTTGGACTGTAATCCCACACTTCCTTAACTCATTAATCAGGTCATACTCTGTAAATTCCATCAGGACTTCAAAATGTTTTAGCATTCTTCCAATCATCTTAAAAGACCACAAGATTATGAAAAATTTCAAAACAAAATGATTATTAATTACTTGAAATTTAAGAAAATATGACATTTAGAATTTTAGGGAAATTAAGAAATGGCACAAAATAAAAGTTTTAGTTAAAGCTTTAAAAGAGTAGGAATCAATACTAATGATAATAAATGCTTTTTGAAAAATGTAGAGGCAATAGTAGGTGAGATTTTGATGCAAACAAAACTCCTAATTGTTTATAAGAAACTAGAACGTAAGGGGAGGATAAGGTTGGGGTGGGAAGAGACACTTACATACGCATTTACATAACTTTGAACATAACTCCAGCTATATGACAAGAGGCTACAAAAATCTCCCAGGCAAATCAATGGAAACAAGTCATATTTTTTTCAGTCAGCCACTTTCAGAGTCTCCTGTGCCTCTTTATGTTCGAGCCACTCAATAATGTTAAAATGATCTTTCCCATAATGCCTAAATATCAAATATTAATGTCAAACAGTGCACTAAACTCATCCTTTCTCTCAATTATGTCTGCCAAAAGACACATATATCTGTGGCCAGAAATACAGGACACATAAATGCACATAGTAAGCATTACTGAGTGGCCATAATACATGCCAATGTATGCCATATTTGATTGCTAACAAAATACATTTTTACATTTTAACACCACTAAAATCAGTATGGTTTGAAACACTGCCAGCCAGGTAGCAATTCTTATGTAATTATCACTGCCTGCCCATGTACAGAGGTGACTTGCCTCCTGGCAGATGGATAGAACTGTAACACTTTGATACTTTGGTCAACAAACCATTTGCAGATTATTTGAAGAAGGAATAGGAGACCTAGTTGTTGTCAGATAAACCATTTGATAATACAATCAAAATGTGCAGAATGTATGCCAACAGCTTAAAAGAAAATCCCAGAGACATAATTCAAACACTATTTTAAGAAATGATTCAACATTAACTCTCCTGAAGGCACACAGGGTGATACTGTGTGGGAAAACACAGATGATGATAAGTGAGTTGAAAAATGATTCAGTAGACTTGGACACTGTAGTGATTATATTTTAGAAAGCCTATCCCACTTAAACCTAATATTTTCTTTTTTAAATATATATGCTATAAATAATTTAAAATGGGCTTAGCTGGTTTGGCTCAGTAGATAGAGCATATTAGCCTGTGTACCAAAGGGTCCCTGGGTCGATTCCGGTCAAGGACACATACCTTGGTTGCAGGCTCCTCCCTGGCCCAGGCCCTGATTGGGGCTCATGCAGGAGGCAACCAATCAATGTGTTTCTCTCACATCAATGCTTTTCTCTATCTTTCCCTCTCTCTTCCACATTCTCTAAAAATCAATGGAAAAATATCCTCCGGTGAGATTAATAAAAAAGTAAAAACAAATAAATACAAATATATGTTTAAGCATAGGAGACCTCTTTCAATAAAATATAAATTCTTAGTGATAATAAAATATGATATAATTGCTTTTTCTTGCTCTGGCCCTTAAAATAATGAAGGAGGTTACAATAAATAGTATCCTACATTAGGTGAAATGTATTTTCTATAGAGAAGTCATACATAGCAAATCTACCTTCTAGCTTGTAGAAGGTACAGTTTGTTCTGGGGTAAGGATATTTACTTGTGATTACCAAAAATATATGAGCTTATTTCCTTAAAATATTGCTTATATAATTTTAACTCTCTATTGACATGTCTTTGCATCTTTACTCTGTCAAATCTGTGCTTGAGGTTAAATAAGATATTTCATTAATTTCTGAATACTCCTTTTCTATATAATAAAAATCACTGAAAGGACTATGGAACCCCAACAACACCAAAAAGCATGTCATGTATTAATACGTCTCCTTGAACCACTAATGTTTTACCTTTCTCTCTCCACAGACTCCATTGAAAGTAGGATACAGGCAGTTACCTTGCTTCTGCTAATGAAATGCACAGGGCAACTATACCATGGATGATAAAATCTCTCCATCTGTTCACTTCCTTTCCTACATGCTGAAGATTTTTTTAAAAGAAGATATAGTTGCTAGCCTCAAAGCTGGAAGAAATTGAAAACAGACTATTTTTGGCATTTCAAACTATCAAAAATATTTTTCTCCTTAGGTTTCATTTTTCTTCTAAATTGTTCTTCACATCTTCCTAAAGAATAGTTAAATATCATGCAAAGTTTATATAAGTTCTTATTTCAAAATCAAAATACCTACTTTAGCATAAACTAAATAAAATCATAGTTTATTAGTAAACTTAATTAAAACATAATGTAAATTATGACTTATCACAAATACAACTTAATGCAGTATCTTTTTAAACATACACATTATTTCATAAACTTTCCACATATTTCACCTCTAATAAACACATACTTGAAAAATTATGATGGAAAATATACTAACTGGCTGACATTGACATAACTCACAGCATAATACAATTCAACAAAACTCACTGTTCATGAAGAAGCTCTAAAACCTCAGCTTTGAAAAGAACATGATTACAGACAAGAAAAATGTCTTTGCTGCAAATCACATGTGTATTCTACTCATTATTTTCAATAAGCATCCTTACTACAGAATTTTAATATTATGCAACATGAGGCAAGAATTCTATGGACTTAAGCAGATGTGAAGAAATAAAAGGTATAAAACTATGAGTGAGATTTTTTAAATTAATTTTGTCAAGAACACTCTAGATTTTTTAAATTAATTTTGTCAAGAACACTCAAGTTTCTCAAAAGGTTTTTAATAAGTAACTCTTTGTTCACTTGAAATGTTTGCAATAGCACTAAATAAGACAGGAATATTTGGGAGTCGGGGGTGTCTTTTAAGTCTGAGAGCCAAAGTGCTAGATATTGGTAACCTCCCTCCATTTTGTCCATAGAGCACCTCAGAACTCAAAAGCAGATGGCTATTTTTTTTTTTATTTTGTTATTGTTGTTAATCCTCACCCAAGGATATTTTTCCATTGATTTTTAGGGAGAATGAAAGAGAGAAGAAAAGACAGAGAAATATGAGAAAACACATGGACTGGTTGCCTCCTGCACATACCCTGACCAGGGCCCAGGCCAGGGAGGAGCCTGCAACCAAGATACATGCCCTTGACCGGAATTGAACCCGGGACCCTTCGGTCTGTAGACTGACACTAAACCACTGAGCCACGCCAGCCAGGCCAGATGACTGTTTCCAAGAAACTTACCCAAAGAAACAATCTAGCTAGAAATACTATCTGCATGTAAAAGTTCTGGAAAATGGAATACTATAATTCTAAAAAAAATTTAATTTTATTATGTTGAAGAACATAAGGCTGGCTTCAATAAATTAATCCTAATGACTTAAAATCTATTAACTGAATGCAAGTCAATCTCCTGCAATATTAAAGATTCATTAACTTACACAACCTATGATTAAACAGTGACCTGCATAAAGATAAATTTTATCAACCCCATATTACTCTAATTTGAATTCTTTTTCTCAATCCAAAATAGTGAGATCTTACTCTAACAGTGATGGCGAACCTATGACATGCGTGTCAGCACTGACACACGTAGCCATTTCTGATGACACACGGCTGCTGAGGCAGCCGCATGCCGAGGATGAAACATTTGCGAAATAATGTTTTTTCCTCAAAGTGACACACTACCCGAGTTATGCTCAGTTTTTTGGCAAAGTTTGACACACCAAGCTCAAAAGGTTGCCCCATCACTGCTAGCACTATGTGCATGCGAAGTGATTTGCCAGTATTTGTCTGAATCATTCCCAATAGGGCTGGCCACTCACATTTTCATAGGACTACCATCAAAGGCCACCTTAGACAGCAGCAGGGTTGGGACTTCTGGGCCTTCTCCACTGTTCTGTCACTGAATCACAGCCCTCAAGAAACGTCCATTCTTTTCACCTCACCCTTATGCTAGTTGTTCCAACTCTCTTTTCAGTTACTGATAAAAGCCACAGAATCATCTGGACTTCCTGTGTCTATACATTTTAAATAAAAAATAGATCTGTGCTTGCACAGGACCTAGTGCAAGATGGCATTTATGCTCCAAAGAATGCCTTGGGAAGCAGAGGATATTGCTTCTACTCATGAGGAAACCACAGGCCAACCTCAAAGAGTAGAAGGAAATCAACATAATAAAGACCAGAATTCTTCTGAACTTTATATATTCTACAACTTAAAAAAACCACAAACTTGTATGCACATCCTTATCATATATGGGTGTGCTTTTTTCTGATTTTCTAGATCAATCTAAACATACTCAATTTTTGCTGTACCTCCTTTAAGGCACTGATAACTTATAAAAGTAGTTCCCACTTGAAACTTCATTTTGCCTGCTTAAGTTTATCCCAAAAATTGTAATGAAGAAACCCCATGTATCTTAAACAGAAAGCGAGTGTGATTGTGATTTTCTGCACGCTTCTCAGAACAGCGGAGTGGGGAGTGGGAAAGCCAGCGTGGGCATGGCCACCCCCACGAGCGACCAGCCCGAAGCCCTTGGCGCCTCCCTCCCTGGTCTTGGCCTCTGCCCGGGGGACACTGCCCAGGGTGATGACATGCTAGAGTCTTTGATACTAGTGTATATTATGTTAATTTCTCATCAATTCTTGGAACATTATATGAAATTTCTAGGAATTTGTTGAGTGGAATTTCATAAGAGAATATTTAGAAACATGTAAAAGCATAAATAAAAATCTTGAACAGTTAGATAACTAGTACATTCTTTCCATTATGCAGTTCATTTAATTTTGGTATCTTTACCATCCAACCCCATCACCCTTAACAAATGATCTATTCAAATTCCAAGTAGTGAAGATTTGAGAGAAAAAAGAGATTGCTCTCAATATGAATGCAGAAGTCCTCCAAGTGCTGATTGCCTGACTTTAAATTACCCTTACCAAAATGCTACCTACACAAATGCAACTGTGGAAACTTCCTTCAACTACTGGGCCCCAATTATCACAATCAGGACTTTTGAGAATGTCACACAATACATAAATGACAGAGAATGGCAGGATTTTCTGGTCACTTGATGGATAAATCAATTGCCTAACCATTACAGGTTGTGTAAGATACATAAATTGTCATACAATCATCAAAACAAAATTACTCATAGATTCATCCATTAAACTGTATCTTTAGGCTGACTTCATTTAGTGCTTCAGAGTTCAGAATATAATCGCATTACCTCACTGTCCTCTTGAAATTCATGTGAAGACATGAACTGCAGCCACTGAAAAACTCCCTCAACTAAACTATCCTATCTAATAATAGAGTAATATGTAAATTACCATCACTCCGCTACGCCCACAATTGGGCGGCGGGAGGCTGGGGGGCGGGACTCGGGGTGGCCTATCTGGCCATTGAGAGGCACGGATCTGATGCCACTGAGGGGGGCTACCCTGCTGTTGAGAGGCGCAGGCACCCCCTGCGCCTCTCAACGACCAGATCTGTGGCCGCTGAGGGGGCCTGCCGCGGACACCCAGCTGCGCCTCTCAATGGCAGAGTAGCCAGGTGTCCGCGGCAGCCCCCCTCAGCGGCCAAGGATCTGGCCATTGAGAGGCGCAAGGGGTGGGAGTCCCGCCCCCTGCGCCTCTCAACAGCAGGGTAGCCCCCCTCAGCGGCCGTGGTCCATCAAAAGTGGGGGAGCTGGGTGCCTCTCTGCTCCAGCACCAGGCACCTAGCTCCACCACGAAAAGCGAAAGCGTGTAGGGGACCCTACACGTACATGATTCAATCATGCACTGGGCCTCTAGTGGATAGATAAAGATAAAGCAGGGAAAACTTCACAAAAGGTAAAGTATATTTCACAAGCTCACCTACCTTTCCCCTCTACCAATGTAGAGAAACTAATCTCGCTACATATAAATGATGCAGCTTTAAGCCAGGTACTTACTTCCCTGCTCTGGTAATTAGTGACTTCATTTATAAAATGAACTAGAGTCCTGGTGCACGAAATTCGTACACTCAGGGGGGTCCCTCAGCCTGGCCTGCGCCTTCTTGCAGTCCGGGAGCCCTCAGGGGATGTCTGACTGAGGGCTTAGGCCCGTTCCCTGTGGGGAGCGGGCCTAAGCTGGCAGCAAGCTGGCAGACATCCGTATCGTATAGCTGCCATGGAAGCGGGAGAGGCTCCCGCCACCACTTCTGTGTTCACCAGCCATGAGCCTGGCTCAGGGCTCCTGCATTGAGCATCTGCCCCCTGGTGGTCAGTGTGCATCATAGCAACCGGTTGTTCCACCATTTGGTTGATTTGCATATTAGCCTTTTATTATATAGGATGGGCTAGACGACCCCAGAAGATAATCTTTAAGATCTCTTCCAGGTCTAATTTACACTGTTGTAAGTCTATTTTGGACAATATTTTTAATCTTCTAACTCAGCTAAAAGTGTAAAAGAAGGTCTACACGCTGAGAATACTCCAGAAGTAGCATCCCAACTCAAGAAATGTTTGACTTACTTCCATGTGTGTTACAGAAAGCAATCCTATGAAGAGGAGAGAACGCTGCATACAGAATTCAAGTCTTAGCTCTACCACTTATTAATATAATCACCTTCAGCAAGACAATGAAATGCTCTAAATTTTAATCTTGTTTCCTACAAAATGGAAATGAATCTTTATCTACCACAATCTTGGAAAAGGTAAGAATTAAGTGAAATATCAATCATGGAATCATTATCTGTTATTTCTAAGACTTGAAATTATTAAACCTTTATTTAACTGAAAGGAATTTTACTAAATGTTTTACAGGCATTACATAATCTTCAGTGTCCTATTTTACAGAGGGTGAAACTGAGTGTTAAGTAACTTGCCCATAGTTACATAGCTAGTAAAGGGCAGAGCCAGGATTCAAAGCCCAAGTTCTTAACCCTTACGCTATGACCTTAGAGTTCATAAAATAAGAAACCGTGAACAATAAACCTTTCTTCTTGATGAGTTTTAACAAAGTAAAAGTAATGATATCTGCAATTGAAAAAAAGTTGTAATTTCATCCAAATTTTTTAATATCCAAACTTTAAAATAGATCCTTTTTCCTCAGAATGCCTATGAAATAAACTTGTGTTTGATGGAAACAGTTTATGAAATACTGATCCAACTCAATCCTTCTTACTTTACAGAAAAAAAATTGAAGTTCAAAAATTCAGAGACAAGTTCACATAGGGAGCTGACCACAGAGTCGGATCTGGAACACTGTACCCAAGTCCACTCCTGGGGTTCCTGCACCATGCCCACTGCCGAGTTACAAGTACCCTCTAAAAAGATAAGGCATCGTTAACATTACCACATGTGCAAAGCAGATTCCTCCTAAACCATCAAAGTTTTAGAAAAGAGAACCAAAAGATATACCCAAACAGGAAGAAAGCTGTAGTAAAAGCCAAGGTTTTATAGATAAAAAAGTAACCAGCTCCAACATCATAGCAACTACTGTAGTTTCCTCACCACATAGCCTGTTCTCTTCAAGGCAAATCTAAGCCTGTTCTCTTCAAGGCAAATCTAAGACCTTATAGATCTTAGCTGCCTCAAACATGAAAAAGCCTTTCTGTAATGTAAGCTCACAATTTCTATACTCACCAAACTTGATTTTTTTCAAATATTCAAACTGCCCTTGTTTCATAAAAAGCAAATGAAAGGACAGTCCCCAGGGAAGGCAGAGGCAAGGGGGAAACGGGGTACACTGTAGTGCGTCCCTGGTGGCTCCCACTTTCTATTAAGAGAGTTTGTACAAAGTACAAGAGCAGAATGATATTAAACTGAAGGGGTTAAATTGCAAGTTCATTTGTAGGCTGTTAAATATTCAATTTGGCAGTCCTGATAGGATTTCAGGTGATGAAAATGCCTTGCAAATGAAAAGCATTTTGATGTTTCTGTATTTATTGATAAAAATCTAACATTTCCATTTTATGCCAGTTAGCTTCAGAGCCAAGTCCTACAACATAAGCAGCTTATTTACTCAGTCATTTAAGACATTCTCAAATGGTTTAAAATATAAAATTGTGTAATTTCCTTAATTCTAATGTCAACATGTGATGATAAAGCATAATCTTAACAGTATATTCCTGAGCAATTTCTGAAATAAATTTTCACTGAACATTTTTTTTTCATTTGTATGTATATAACCCTTTAAAAGAAAAGGGTTAAGCCATGACATATTTGGGGGAAAAGGAAATTACTTTTACAAGAATTCTAAGTGAATTTTTCTCGAGAAATCCAAGAGAATTTTACAATGAATCCATTTTAATCTTGGAAAACATTCCCAGGGAGTGGGAGAGAATGAGACTTGACACTATGTTGAAGAACTAGATGACCAAAGCAGATACCTATTTAAAAAGAGAGCTTGAAAGTGTTTTACAGATTTAGCCAAAACTGGTTTGGCTCAGTGGATAGAGCGTCGGCCTGCGGACTGAAGGGTCCCAGGTTCGATTCCGGTCAAGGGCATGTACCTTGGTTGCGGGCACATCCCCAGTAGGGGTTGTGCAAGAGGCAGCTGATCGATGTTTCTCTCTCATCGATGTTTCTAACTCTCTATCCCTCTCTCTTCCTCTCTGTAAAAAATCAATAAAATATATTTAAAAAAAAAGAAAAAGAAAGTGTTTTACAGATTTATATTTCAACCATAGAGATTGGGCCTTCTCTGTATCCTACCCTCCATGTTCATCCACCCTCCATGTCTGTGGCAATTAGAAGGCAGTAAACACAATGGCTCAAAGGGGTAAATGAATTGGGAAATCATGGTCTTTCCTTTTTCTATTTGTGTTTGAAAAATACTGGAAAATGAGTTGATAATTATCAACCACCTCATAACATACGAATAACAAGTTGGCAGGTAAAAGGTAATTCTCTGTCACAAAAATATGGGACTTAATATAGAAATAAAACTAAGAATAATGTTAGAAAGCCAGATGAGACATTAAATCACTCCTCTATTCTAGAGGTTTTCACTTCTCTAGAATCTTATATATCAAACTTTCAAACACTTTACAAAAGCTAATAAATTCTGAAAGGGTATTTATTTTATTACAGAGAGAGAAACTGAGAAATCCAAGTTGGGGGGAAAGAATAACATTAGACTATGAGTAAATGATCCTATCTAATAAAAGAGTAATATGCAAATTGACCATCACTCCAAGACACAAGATGGCCACCCCCATGGCCAAAGATGGCTGCACCAATGTGGACACAAGATGGCTACCACAAGATGGCCAGCAGGGGAGGGCAGTTGAGAGGGACCAGGCCTGCAAGGGAGGGTAGTTGGGGGTGATCAAGCCTGCAGGGGAGGGCAGTTAGGGGCAATCAGGCCAGCCAGGGAGCAGTTAGGCGTCGATCAGGCTGGCAGTGGAGTGGTTAGGGGGTGATCAGGCTGGCAGTGGAGTGGTTAGGGGGTGATCAGGCTGGCAGGCAGAAGCGGTTAGGGGCAATCAGGCAGAGGCAGGCGAGCGGTTGGGAGCCAGCAGTCCTGGATTGTGAGAGGAATGTCCGACCGCCCGTTTTGGCCCGATCCCTATGGGCGGTCGGACATCCCAATACGGATGGTCGGACATCCCTCAAGGGGTCCCAGATTGGAGGGGTGCAGGCTGGGCTGAGGGACGCCCCCCCCATGCACAAATTTTGTGCACCGGGCCTCTAGTTAAATAATAACACCTTAATTGTCTGTGTTTGGTTAATCTGCGTTCACATGCAGGAACTGATCTGATGCTCTCAAGAGTGACACTGGGTAGGTAGATAAGAAAATGAAGATTATAACAATAGCCAGTAGTAATAAAAACAGCAGCAGCAATCACAACCACCCTTATTGCTCTTTTAACTATGTCCTGCACTATGCAAAGCATATGACACCTATGAAGACAGTGAAATTCACACCCCCATTAAGAGAAATACTTGGGCCCATTATAGCTCAAGGCAGCAAAGACCCAAGCACAGATTTTTCTCACACTAAATTCCAGTATAAATTGTAATGACAGTGTGCCAGACACTCCTTCCAACATTCTTTTTTTTTTTTTTTTAATTATCCTCTCTCCCCGACCCTCACCATCCATATTTTTATACTGGGATTTGCCTTGTGTGCACCACATAACTTTAGCTTGGTGACAGCTGATGGGTGCAGGGGTGGTCTCTATACCCAAGCTAGACAAATCAGATTCCTCCCTAAAAATGTGTAACGGGCGCTAGGGCAGGTCAGATTAATTAATCTTTCTCTGGATAGGGGATTGTAGACTAGGAATTGTTGGCAGAAACTATTTTCATTGTGTGGAAATGGAAAAAAACAGACTGTGGTAAGAAGGGAAAATGAGGGAGAAATGTAAAGAGATGTGTAAGTAAAGTGTTCACCAGTGAACCAGTCCCGCATTCTGTTCCTGAGACAGGGGCAAACCTGTCCCTGGATTCCATGAATACTTCAGGAGCCTTCTAATGTATATCCTCCCCTACTTTAGGCTACCTCTACTTGGGTCCTTGTTTCAAGCAAACAAAGGTCCTAAGTTGTAGAAAATAAATGGTATGAACAGGTACCAAGCCCTGCACTAGGAGACCTCACAAACACTGTCTTTATATTTTGTCTACTCAAGCAGTACCCTTCTCTCCTTCTGTAGCACTGCCCTCTCTATTGGGAAACTGTTCCTTCCACCTTGCTGGCCATGTGGTTCCAGGGGGGGATGCTCCCCAAGCCCTGGCTACAGACTCTACAACTTCCCTGTGAACTATCATTATAACTATTTTTTAAATGTGGCTTAAAGAAATTCAATATCTTGCTCCAAATTACAAAACAAATAAATAATACTGCCAGGATTTGAACCAAAATATCCCTGACTTTAAAAATCTATATTGTTTTCAATATGCCCCTTTCCCTCCCTTGTGATTATAACATCTTAATTTATGAACAATATTTACTGGCCACTTTTTTTACTTGGTATTACAAAGTAATGGGAAAAGAAATGCAATAGAATGGGGGGGGCAAATGTAATTTTTTATTATAAATGTCAGATTTTCCAAGTTATTTTGGATTTTGGGGGGTAGGCGAAGTGGGAAAGACAGGTATGTAGGTGTGTGTGTGTATTATATACTGATGCCCAATGAAAGCACTCATCTACTGTGACCCATGAAGAGTAACCTCAGTTCTAAAACACTTTCCCATGATTCCTGCGAAAATAAAAAAGTAATTTTCTACAAAATCTTACAGATAATTGTCTAGGGACACAGTTAAATGCTACACACAGACATTTTATCTCTAATAGAAAAAAATTAATTTAAAGAGAAAAATCAACCAATATGTTCACGGTGCCATTTTTTAGCTAGTAAACCGTGACAGTTAACAATAAGTGGATTTCAGACCTTGTTTAACCTTGCAAGCCTTTCTTTAAACAAACTGTTATATGGAAAACTCAGGAATAAAACGTCTAAAAGCAGACCCTGCCCACACATACACCCAAGCCTCATACATCCAGGAACCCCTGCATCTTCTTAGAACACCTCCATACTGCAATATTATGAAAGTTGACAATCAGGTAAAGTATACTCAAGTACATGTATTACAAAGCAAAGTGAAAGCATGATGCTAAATGTTACAAAGAAGATGGTTTTTACTATCTAGCATAAACATTAAATTATTTTTGAAAACCCAGATGTAACAATAAAATAGTAATAGCTATGGATAAAAAAGCTGTGGTACATTTACACAATGGAATACTATGCGTCTGTAAAAAAGAAATATCTATGATAGCATGGATGGACCTGGAGGTTACTATGCTAAGTGAAATAAGCCAGTCAGTGAAAGACAAATATCATATGATTTCACTTATATGTAGAATTGAATGAACATAAAATAGGTCCAAAAACATGGAAGTATGGAATATACTGATAGATGTCATAAGGGAGGTGGGGGGGGTATGGGAAGAGACTAACAAAGAACATATATGCATATATTCATAGCCCATGGACCCAGACAATAGTGTGGTGAAGGCCTGGGGTATGGCAGGGGTTGGATGGAGGGGGAGGAAGGGAGGTGAGAGACATCTATAATACTGTCAACAGTAAAAAACAAGAGACAAATAGTTTCTTTCATTACTATATGCCAGACTTTCCAATACTTTACATGAATTCTCTTACTGAGGCTTCACCATAATTCTAGGTACCAGGTACCCTTACTATTCCCACATTGTAGATCAGCAATTTTCAACCTTTTTCATCTCATGGCACACATGAACGAATTAAAAAATTCTGTGGCACACCAAAAATATGTATTTTTTGCTGATCTGACAAAGCAATAGATATAATATTGATTCATTTCCACCAATGGCTATTGTTGGTTTGGCTGTTGTCATTTTTCTGTTTGACAACCTAAGAGAAAAAAGGTCAGTGCCCCCTGATTAAATAGTCATGTGTTGCATGTAAGAATAAGAGTCACTGGGAACTTTTTTTAATCAAATCTTCATGATGAAGCATGCTGCTAAACTTCAAAACTGACAAAATTAGCCCTAGCCAGTTTGCTAAGTGGTTAGAGTGTCTCAGTTCGATTCCAGTCAAGGGCACGTACTTTGGTTGCAGGCTTGATCCCCAGCCCTGGTCAGAGTGCATGCAGGAGGTAACCAATCGATGTGTCTCACATTGATCTCTCTCTCTCTGTCTCTTGCCCTCCCTTCTTCTCTCATTGAAGATCAATGGGAAAAAAAACATCCTCAGGTGAGGATTAACAAAAATAATAATAATTTTAAAAAACTGACAAACTTAAATGACTCCATAAACTTACACTTAAATTTAAACATATACTGTATTTAGTCAAAAGAATACATTTCTCAAATGTAATCAAAAGAATATTTTTCTGTGGCTGGCTAATCATATTTAAAATTAATTAGGATTAATTAAACACTGAAAAGTTTTGTCTAGCATATGTACCTCCTATATAACACTTAGTAACTGCAAAACTTTAATCTCAGACTTTAGTAGCTAATTCTTTAACATCTAAGTAATTCAGATTGGTGGCAGATAGTTAGAAACAAAATTTAAAGCATGTTTCAAAAGCAGCTACATAAGAGTCACTGTTGACTTTCAGTCCAATAAAAAAGACTACTAACCAAGTGTGAGGGCAGTTGTTTTTTGTTTTTTTTTTTAAATATATTATGGCAAGAAAAATCGTAACTATAATGTAAGTTCTCAAATTATATAAAACATTAGTTCATGCTGCAATTACTAACATATGCTTATAAGTATTCTAAACTTAAGTTTGAATATTTATAATAAATGCAGTTACAATGACAATAATCATTGCCAAAAACCCCCTTTAAAGACTAAGATGATCATATCATGATGTAAAGCATTTATAAATGTTTTATGCAACAGACATGCTTCCTTCCAGACAAAACGTTTTATAAAAATAAAATGCATAAATATGATTTTTAATAGGTAAAAAAGGGAGACAGAGATAGAGAGATATGATAAACAGAGACAGAGATCAAAGAAATATACCATCCAATGGAATGTCTAAGAAATAAAGATATACATTATAAAGTCAAAAAGAAATATACATAAGTTAATCATATATACACATTGAGATTTATTTAGGCTAATTTAGAATGGCTCTAAATTATTATCTGTATCCTCTTCAGAAGAAGAAAAAAATGGGGGATTTCTTCTACCATTGCCTTCCTATGTGAAAACAGACCTTTGAGCCACCTAAACAAATTGTTCTGACATTTCTTACAAAGATAAGGCAGCAACAATAGTTTGAATCAACAGATCCCTCATTTCAGATAAAGAAAACAATGTCCACAGAGCAAGAAAAGCTTGTAAGTCAAGGAAAGAACAAAATCCAGGCCACTATCTCCTAATATAAATTAGCTACTCAGCCCCTTCCATCTTTTGCAAAAATGCCAGCTTTTAAAATGTTACTTGAAACACTGCATTGTTTGTCAATGAAAAGATCTTCAAATTATTACTAGTTCTTCCAGGAACATTAGATTCTTCCCTCGTCACTTATTTTTTATAGTTACTAGGCTGAATTAACTGAGTCAAGGTGATGTTCTCATATTAAATGGAGACTGCAGGTGTGTACATAGCTGTGGTCAAATGCACCAAGGGAGGCTCAGCCTGCAGGGCCAGTGCTGTTAGGATGCTGGTAGGGAGGCAGTGCTGGCCTGCTTTTGTGAATTCAATGATGTAAGTGCACGGGCTAGACTGAGGAAAGCAACTTCCAGCCTTTTCCTTCTCTAACTATATAAATGTATTTATGTATAAGTTTCATAAAGTCAATAACTAAACTTAATAATTTCTCCATATAGAACAGATAAGTAATTTAACATATAGTTTCTGACAAAGTATTAACATGAAATTTCTTGTCTATAAATGATCAGCTCATCCCTCATTAAACATCTCTGAAATAGATGACCCCCCCCCCCAAATGCAGCCATACAGAGGATACAGATAAACACTCTCATATAGGGAATTAACTGTGTCTAAACAAAGGTATCAGAGTATGATAAGTGTCTGTTTTAAGGTCATCTTCCAACATCTGAAAGTGTTCACTGTATCACTAAATTCTTAAGGCAGAAGTGTTAATGTTTTTAAATAATGACATTATCTGGGAATAGCTCTTTGAGAATGAAAGGAGAAGTGCATAACATGGAGATTGGGGAAGATTTATTACTTTCTATATAAAACATATAGCTAGCAAGCTCATGACTTGATACTCAGAAATTCTAAATATCTCCATTAATGTTGCAAAGCAAAGCTGTGAGTATAACTTTAAATGGTCCAATTTCATATGTCCCAAAACAAATACTCATAGAAAGAAAATCTCACTGAATAAACTATGCTATGTCAGTAATATTTTGCTGAATACAGATGTTTGTTTTATGTCCATAAATACTGGGAAACCATCAAAATGCTAGATTTCCTCATTATTAGCCTGCTTTTTTCTAAAAGTTTCAAGGTGGTAAACTTTTGCTTTTAATGGAAAAGTATGAATTAATTGTATCCGCACAACCACAGGAGTATCTCATTTTACTCTAGCCAAAGAAACCACTATCTATGGAACAGATCTCTGCCTTACAAAGAGAACAAACAGCAGTAACTGGGAGGTTTCTAACCAAACCCCCAAATAAGGTATGAAGCACAATTCCCTAATAGAGTTCTGGGCCACAAGCACCAGAAGGCAAGCAGGAGGGAGGCTCCCCCAACAGTAGCTGAGATCCAGAACCTGGACGCCAGGCCCTGGAGCTCACCTTTTCTCTAAAGGTCATACAGAGGCTCAAAACGCCTTCTCTTTTGAGTAGTCAGAAAACTTAGTCACCATATATGTACTCCCCAATTGCCAGTAAAATATAGAAGAGAGTGTTCTAATTTCAATTTACCTAGAAATAATCACTGGAAAGGCCAAAGAAACAAGCACAAAGACATCCTGCTGCCATTACCAATTTAGCTTAATTCAAATTAACTCTCTTGAGGAAGAAGCCTAAGATACTTGGCAAATGTGCCCTTCCTGGGAAATGAGTCTAGGAGGCTGAAGGATTAGCTGTCAGGGTGCTGCCTCCTCCAGTTCACTCTCAGTCCTGGTCCCACGCTCAGAGGGTGTTTCTTTTCTTGGCCTATCCCCTCTCAGTTAAACAAATATGCTGAGCCTTCTCTTGAAAGCTGGGGGCAGGACAGGCAGCTGGTGGTCTCTTATCACAGCCCTTCACCAAGTGGCTGTAGCAGCTTGTGTATGTTCATCAGAAATCTCCAAAAGCTACCAAGCCTAAGGGCAAACTGTTCATAAAGCACTTTGAGTACAAGACCTTTGCCATTTGCCACCCCATTCTCAGACTGTCCAGTGTTAATGGTCACAAAGGGCTGTGATTTGCCTTTTAACAATTGCCAGGAGCTTTGCTCACAAAATGCGGATGCAACATTACCTCATTTAGTCTTCACCACAACCCTGTGGAGCAGATATTAATAACACTAGAGGCCCAGTGCACAAAGATTTGTGCAATAATGGGCCTTCCTTCCCCTGGCTGCCAGCACAGCCTTCGCTCCGGCTGGAACTGCCTTTTCGCTCTGGCCTGGAACCACCTTTCCACCTTCCCACGCTGCCCAGAGGCCCAGAGTGGCTGGGGCAGTGTGGAATGCCTGCGTGGTCGCCTAGGCTTCCCGCCCTCAGCTCGGGGCCTGTGTATGCAAATTAACCTGCCATCTTTGTTGGGTTAATTTGCATACTCACTCCTGATTGGCTGGTGGGTGTCACGAAGGGATGGTCAATTTGCATCTTACTCTTTTATTAGTGTAGATAGCCCCATAGTATAAAGAAATGGAGGCTCCACAATTAGTCACACAGCTAATAAGTGGTGAAACTAGAATTCAAAACCAAGTTCTGAGAGAAATGTAGAAGAAAGATTTCATTGGGAAAACTTCCACTTGAATTGCCCAAAGATGCCACATCAGTAAAATGCCCTTGGAGCTCACAGGGAAATCACAAGGAGAGCAACCATACAGGCCTAACTCCATCAAAGGCGCAGTAGTGTTATTTCCCTTCCGCCTTCTAAGCTCGCCTCAGTCACCTACGTCCACTAATAATCTGCTTCACAGTGCTCTTTCATGAGTAGGAGTGAAGTACCCTTTTTACTTATATTTACCTGATGTCAACAGCATAAAAATGTGTGAGGTACAAATAGAGGAAGGAAAAACACCAGCCCATTTTTGTTGAAGCCATAGCCCACGTACTCCCATCCCAGGTACTTCCCCAAAGAAGGAAAAGCAAAATCCATTGGGTTAACTACTTTGCTAGAGACAGTGGGGTTTAAAAGAATAACAACAGCTGCACAACTGTTAATTGTGTGAAGACCATCCACCAAGGACTCTTTTAAGCAGTTTACTCATTTGACTTCAAACAACCCTGAGGTATAGATATTATTATTATTATTATTATTATCCCCATTTTTCAGATGAGAAAACTAAAGCATAGAGAATTTAAGAAACTAAAATTACACAAAAGTAGTATGCTACATGATCCCTGACTTTCAAAGCTTACAACCCAATTATGGAAACAGGGTTAATTCATTTAAAACAACTAACAAATAAAACTTTAATTAAAGTTCTATACATGATATGGGCAAGACCTATAGTAATTCAAATGAGAGAAGGTAAGTAAGTTTCTGACTTCTCAAGATAGGTGACTGTGGAGCAGCCCTCTCTCATTAACATTTCATCAGTATGAAGATGTTTAACGTTCTTCATTTGTCAGAGGTGTTCAGGTGAAGTAGGGCTAATACATAGCAAGGACAGTAGTTGTCAACAGGGACGATTCTGTCCTCCAGGGGACTGGGGGATGGGGGTGGGTAGAGGCCAGGGATTCTGCTAAACATCTTGCATAGCACAGGGCAAACCCTCACAACAGTTATCTGGCCCAAAAATGTTAATAACTCTGAGGTTAAGATACCCTAAGCTAGAGGAATGAAGAGTATTTAGACAGGGTCATTCCAGACAACAAAATAACATAAGTGCTGGCTCAGACACCACAGACAAAAGCTCAGATACACAGGAGATGATTTATTATGGGGAATAAGAGGAAATGTTGTTGCTTAGGAAGGTTTAGTGGAGGGCTCTGAAAGCCAAGCAGAGAAATTACAGCTGGATTTGGCTGGAAATGAGGATACATAATAGATTTGTGATGACACTCACAGGATGACAACCAATAGTCCGGGAGTTCCAGAGCCCAGCTAGAGGATTTATTATAATAGCCCAAGTGTAAGTAACAAAAAGTACCTAGTGGAGAGGAAAGAAAGTAGCAAAATACATTATAAAGAAAGAATGGACCTGCCTCAGCACTCGATACAGGGCTGAAGGAAAGGATAAGGTCAGGTTTATTCTGTCTACTTTCTTACTTGTGCACCCCATCGTCATGCCCAGGACAGTGCTTAGCGGAGAACATGAATAAATTTATGATGCATGAATCATCAACTCAGTGGATTCACATCTCACAGGATGTCCTCATGTGAAGGAAAAAATAATGCACAGTCAGAGGGAGACACTGCTGGTTCTTCAGCTGAAGGCCAGCTGAACCAGCTGGCCTGTGTTTAGGGGCTACTGTGAGAAAACCATGCATGGTGTTCAGCAGTGTGACAGGCTCAGAGGCCTGCAGGAACTGAGCACAAGTGGAGAGAAGCACATTTCCATCTCCCACCCCAGGTTCTGGGGGGAAGGGGGTCACAACCACTATTGGCCAAAAGAGATGAAGGCACCTAAATTAAATCAACATTCCATACCAAGGGTCTATGTACGGAAGAGAAGAGTGGGGAAGCTTGAGAAAGGGAGGTAGATGGTGCTTCTGACAGAGCCTTTCCCACAGGCCTACCACTGACTCTCCCCAGTTGAGTCATATTTGGGTTAAAACATTGCCCCTGACCATAAGAATATGGCCAAGTTTTTATTCTGTCTTCTCAAGATAGGTGACTGTGAAGCAGCCCTCTCTCATTAACATTTCATCAGTATGAAGATGTTTAACGTTCTTCATTTGTCAAAATGGGTAAAGTACTCTCTGTGCACAAAGCATTGAGCAAGACCCAGACACACCAAGGAGTACTGTCTAGTCGATTTATTAATTTAGACCAGAGATCAGCAACCTTTTTCTTTACAAGGCCAGACAGTAAATATTTAGGTTTTGAGGGCCGTAAGTCTTTGTTGCAACTATGTATCTCTACTGCTACAGTGGGAAAGGAGCCAGAGACATCATGTAAATGGTGGGCATGGCTTTGTGCCAACACAAATGTTTACAAAAACAGGCAGTGGGCCCGATTTGACCAGTAAGCCATAGTTTGCCAACTGTGGCTTACACCATTTCTGTGAGCTGAGTAAATAATATAGATGTCCAGGATTAGCAGAAGCTCAAGAGCAGAGTTCTGAAAATGTAGGTGAAAAGCACACTGTGATAGGAGAGGAAGAGCACCACACCTGCTGCCATGTGCATCAGACCCTGCAGAGAGCCTCTTGGGGATTTGAGGATGCTCAGAGCTCAGGGCAGCTTAGTCCCAATTCCAAAATATGCAAGCATAAAACACTCCTCAATCCTAAGGAAAGCTAACCCTGCCTGGAAAATAATCATCAGAAATTTCACCCAAATCCCTACACGAGCAGATTTTATCTTTCAAAACTGGTCCACAGGACTTGATAAGGCAG
Organism: Cnephaeus nilssonii; assembly: GCF_951640355.1. NCBI lineage: Eukaryota > Metazoa > Chordata > Mammalia > Chiroptera > Vespertilionidae > Cnephaeus > Cnephaeus nilssonii. The sequence continues at coordinate 59,903,613 of NC_137082.1, forward strand.
GACAACTAGTGCTTGGTAAGAGTACTTAGAGCACCTTCCTAAGTCAGCTATGAATTCATATATCACTTAACACGTTAAGCGCCCAGTCAGTCACCGGTGACTGACACTATACTTGCTGTCCGGAAGACAAAACAGGCTGGGCGCTTAACGTGTTAACTGAGATTAAGAAAATAGATGCCAACCGACAATGAAGCAAAATGACTAATTTGATCCTGAAACCTTGAGTTCCTTTTCAGATCGCTATAAGGAAACACCTTTTTAAAAATGCTTGGCTCAGTTTCTCAAGAAACTTACCCAAATCACCATAAATAAGCCCTTTTGAATCCCATGAGCCCTTCTCAATAGTGTTTCTTCACCTTCTACCTTGATGCAAGCAAGGCCTGACCTGGGCCATTTCTTAGGGTTGTTTAGTCCAGTGGTCACCAACCTTTCAGACCTCATGGACCACCAGTGGTCCACGGACCACTAGTTGGCAACCACTGCTCCAAAGGTTTCTGTAAACCAGCGGTCACCAACCTTTCAGAACTCATGGACCACCAGTGGTCCAGGGACCACCGGGTAGCGACCGCTGGTTTAGTCAGCTAGTAACCTTGACAGATGAATCAACCTCTCTGCCCCTTTCTCCACCTCCTCCTCTGCCCTGTCACCCCAGGAAGACCAGACGTACTTGCTGCTTGGTATAGACGTGGCAGATGTCTCTCAGTGTGTAACTCAGCTGTGATGTGAGCACACTGTGTGCACAGCTCCATCTGGGCCATATCAAGTTGCCCCTGTGGAGTTTGAGGAGCAAGGGAAACCAACATAAAAATGCTGATGCTAACTTCTGTGCCAAAAGTTGTAATCCCTTTATCTCTGACCCAGCAGTCTTGTGTCTTCTGCCAGCATTTGTTGAAACAGTAACAGGGGAACTTATCAGTTTGTAAGTAGGGCAAAATAAAATCTCATAACCAACAATAATTCTCTTCAATATTGAATAGAAATTTTCAACTATTTTCTTTTCCTTTTTAAAAATATTCATTCTCTAGCAAGCTTTCTTATATTAAGGGTGATCAAAGATCCTGGTTTACACAGGATAGTCCAGTTCACATCTGCTGACCTACTATTTATCATCCAGTAAGGTCCCCCTTTCATTCTCAAAAGTGTCCTGATTTTTTTATTCCTTCTTATTGAATTTATTGGGGTGACACTGAGTAACAAAATTATACAGGTTTCAGGTGCATAATTGCATCTCTCAGAATGGCTATCATCAAAAAATCAATAAACAAGTGTTGGCAAGGATATAGAGAAAAGGGAACCCTCATGCACTGTTGGTGGGAATACAGATTGGTGCAGCCATTGTCAAAGCAGTGTGAGTTATCTCAAAAAATTAAAAATGGAACTGTCTTATGACCCAGAGACTTCTGTGAATTTGTCCAAAGAAACCCAAAAAACTAATTCAAAAAAATATATGCACTCCTATGGTCATCGCAGCATTATTTACAATGGCCAAGATTTGGAAGCAGCCCAAGTGTCCATCAGTAGATGAATGGATAAAAAATCTGTGGGTACATGTACACAATGGAACACTACTCGGCCATAAAAAAGAAGGAAACCTTACTGCTTGCAACAGCATGGATGGGCCTGGAAAGTATTATGGCAAGTGTTCTGACATACATTAAATTATACCGCCACTCACTTATAATCTAATGGACAGACATATATTTTTGAAAATATATAATTACTTCAATTATTTGTGATCACTTTTCTTTAAAAAAAATGGAACATGGTCTGACTTAAATTCTTTCCCTTAAAACACATTTACCATGGGGAGCATAGTCAATAACACTGTGATAACTATGTATAGTATTAAACGACGGATAATAGACTTATCAGGGTGATCACTTTGTAAGTTATATATATATGTCTAATCACTATGTTGTACATCTGAAACTAATATAATATTGTATGTCAACTATAATTGAAATTATTTTAAATTTTAATAAAATATAAATACCAAAAATACCTTTTTATACCAAGAATTTAGCCCTCTATAATTATATTTGGCAAGTAATGGAGAGAAAGATTTAAATTCAGTATCCTTCTGACACAGGCTGACAATGAATGCTTGTTAAATGCTTTATTGTTGCAAAGCACATTCAGACATGCACTATTTTGCCATCTAGAAAATCATCTAAAACTGGGAATGATGTAAAAATCATATACAGATGACATTTGAACAACACCAGTTTGAACTGTATGGGTCCATTTATATGTAGATTTTTTTCAATAGTTAAACAGTAAGCCATCTATATCCCCAGATTTCAAATCCACAGATTCAACCAAAAGGGATCAACAACAGTATTCTCAATCCACAGTTGGGAATCCATGGGTGCAGAGGGCCAAATGTATGCATTGATCTATGGCTTTTTATGCAAGGGACTTGAGCCTCATAGATTTTGGTATCTGTAGAGGTCCTGGAACCAATCCTCTGTGGATATTGAGGGACAATTGCATTAAGTTTTGGGGGAGTCAAAAGTTATACTTAGATTTTCAACTGGGCAGGGGTGGGTACCCTAAGCCCCGTTGTTCAAGGTCAACTGTACATTAGATTGTAGTTTATGTTGAAATGTAAACATGGGTCCTTGCACCCACAATATTCTGGCGGGGAAGTTCAGAAAACTTGAAAGTAATAAACTAAAAATAAAAATTGTTTGTTTTAATCTAGAAGACAAAGCTAAACTATTGGATTTTTTTTAAAGGCTGGTTCTTTAAAATTCATAGCAGCAATAAAACTATGTATTTAAAAAGCATATTTTTAAAAATTATTCTAATCTTTTCCACATGTTCCAGTGGTCTTCTAACAAGTGAAAGTAGACTAAAAGCCCTTCTGGGTCACCCACATTTAGCCCATGAACACACACAGTCAGCTGTACACGCCCTACTTGCACATCCTCCTGCGTCATCTTCCCCAACAGCCGACTCTGGGACTTGAGTCTCTGGATTAAAATCCAGCTCTGCCACCTAAGAGCTGTGTGACTTAGGCAAGTTATTCATCTTCTGTGCCCAAGTTTCCTTCTGTATAAAATACTAATAATAATAGTGCCTACCTCACAGAGCTGTCATGAGGATTAAGTGTGTTAATATTGGTAAAGTGTTTAGAACAAGGCCTGGCACACAGGTTTTGTAGTTCCTTTCCTGAGTTTTTTTATGAAGAGAGCTACAAGATAAAACCCTTCCTATTTCCCCTTTTACACAAAAGGCAGGAATGGCACTTACTTCAGTTGCAAAAGCCACATTTTTTGGTAAGGTAATGCCTAACAGTGTCAACAAATATGTGTGGGACAGATGAATACAAAAAGCTGAAGAAAGGAATAAACAATCACCTCTTCTATTACATTTAAAATTCCAAAGAGCGTATTAAGTTCAAATAGCCAAGGTGGTAACTTGGGGACTGAATGATATCTTCACCACTAACAGGTACTTCCTTTCCACAGCCAGTCCTGGTTCCAATGGAAGCACCATAAATCCATTCATCTGCCTGCCTCTGCCACACCACTCCCTTCCCATAATAAAGGTGGACAGTTTCCCACTTACACCATCACCCACACTTCCCACTGTCATTGCCCTCAACACCACATCTGCTACTGCCAGTATTTATCACCAATACTAAAACACGAGGCAAAATCAAATTTCTAAAGGAGCATGAAATCTATGAAAAAATATTCAGAGCAAGGATTTCAATTTCATATTTAAATGGAATTCATTTCAGACCCAATTCAATAAAGCTTTAATATTCTGAAGACATTCCCATAATACGAAAAAGTGTTCGTTTCCAAAAAAATTCTGCTTTCGTGTGTTTGGGAAATCTGGGCTGCTACTATATCATAATTCAAATTTGATCTGATAAATTAATTTAGATATCCGTTCAGAAAACTCAAATTCTGACTCACTGGCGCTTTTCACTGGTAGCCTCCCAGATCACTGCATCAACCCCAACCATCACTTAACTCTAGTCTTTCTGCCCTCTAAATCCACTGTCTGTATGCAGCCCTAATTTGCCCTTATGAACTCACCTCAGCCCTGTTGATTACCCTTCCTTGGGCTCCTGTTGTCCCAAGGTAAAGTCCAGACTCCCTTGCTAACTCCCTACCAGCTCGCTGACCTCTAATCCTGCTAGACCATGCTGCAAACATACCTTGCTCTCTTCCCACCTCCTACCTGGAACATCCTTCCCACCTCTATCTGCCCTTTGGTATCATTTCCTAAGGTACCTCCCAGGTGAAGGACACTTGCTACAGGCTTCTATAGACAGCTTTTTCCTTAACATGGCACCATACTGCATCACTTTTTTTTTTTAATTCATCTGCCTTTCTTAACAGATTATAAGCTCCAAGAGGGCTTCTTTATTGATGTTTCTCCAGCACCTGAAAAATGACTGGCACAGAGGCAGTAGGAAATAAATATTCATTTAATGGGTGAGATGATGATGGATTAACCACAACAGTTAAGATGAAGAAATAGAGAAAAATGCACACAGAAATGGTAGAATCAAGAAGGACCTGGTGACAGAACAGAACACAGGCAATAATAAATTAAAGAAGGGTCTACAATGTCAAATTTCCACCTTGGGTAACAAAATGAATAGTGTCATTCACTAAGAGATAGGCAGAGGTGCAAGCTCAGGGGATGAAGTAATGAGTTTAGTTTTAGACATGTTGAATTTGAGGTCCCTCAAAACATCTGTCTGAGAGGTCTTGGCAAAAAACATGTCATTCGTCTGCTGAAGACATGAACAGCTTCCCAATGCACTTAAACTCCAAGCTCATCATTGTGTGCTCCAGAGCCTGCAAGTACCAGCCCTCTCTAACTCTCTGACCTCATTTTCTACCATCTGTTTTCCTATTGTCCACCTCCCTCTGGATCTCACTGTCCCTGAGAAGTGATAAGCAAGGTGCTCCTCAGCATCTCCGCACTCACTGTGCCCTCCACCTGGAACACTTTGCCTAGATCCTCACATGGCTTCCTGCTTCTCATCACACAGGTCTCATTTTAGATACTACTTCCTCGGGGAGGCCCTCCCTGTCAATCATAACAGTCATCCAAAGCAGTCCTCCCTGCCAGACTGTTCTAGTTTCACAACTAAATACTTGATAAACTTACTTTATTTGCTTGTTTTACACATTTACTGTCTGTCTATCCTGTCTACATTCTACAAAGTCAGGTCCCTCATCCATGTTCTTTGCCAGCATTACCCTCTACCCCCACTCCCAGCATTTAGAATAGCATCTGGCCCTTGCTAATAGTTCAACAAGTTCATTGAATGAATAAGTGAACAGATGGATAAAGATAGCAAGACAGGCGTTGCCCTCCTCCTGCCTTAGCATTGGAATAGTTGTGAAAATACAAAAGGTAATAGAAAGTGTCAACTATACAAGGAAACTGAAAATGCTGACTAGTCATCTCATAAATTCCAGGAAGACTTCTACTAACTAAATACAAAATAAAAGCTCTTGAGAGGAGCAACAAAGGGGCGAGGGAGAAGAGGGGTAATGGATTTCTACTGCCTCCACAGGCCTCCAAAAGGCTGACCACCAGGAGTACTGTGTTTATTTTGTTTTGTTTACTCATTTTGTTAAATATTTATTCATTCTTTTATTGAATAAGTGACATATTCTGGTTCAAAGGCTGAAACTATAAACAGGTTCATATGGAGAAATCTCACTTCCTCTCATTACCTGTTCACTCCATTGTCCATAAAGGCTACAATGGGAAGTTTTCTAAGGTTTTTGCTTTGATAAGTCTCTTATGTGACCTGTGCACGTATTTCAGTCACTGGCTGCCATAACTGTGGAATAAGAACCTTGAAGTTAGACTTTAGGATAACATACATTTTAAAAGATATTACCAAATTATCTCCATACAGAGTATGCCATTTTATCCTTGGGAAATAATAAAAATAAAAATTCCCAGACCCACTCCAAGCCTATCAGATCAGAAACTCTAAGAGTAGAGGGGAAAATTGGATTTAAATAAAACAGGTTCTTATCACTGTGAAGATCAGTCATATTTGGGAACTGCTGTCCTCCCACAGAGAGGAGTGGTCTTCACCAATCAGAGGGAGGAAGCCACTGCTGCCCTACTGAGCAGGGCATGTTTACTAGGGGAGCTGGAGCCCTTAACCTCTATATCACAAATACACACACACACACACACACACACACACACACACACACGTGTGTTTAGGTATACATACACATGCATATACATATTCCTGTATTCACATGGAATTGGAATCTCTCTGAAAAGAAAGATACAAAATGGTTACATGGCTATCTTCAGGAGTGCAAGTGAGTAGTCAGGGTGAAGGGAGACTTACTTCCCCTTTGAATTGTGTACTGCATGCATATATTATAACCTATTAAAATCAATAAAATTATAAAGCTCCCTCTTCTTGCACTGATCTGAGACATCATACCCAACCATGCTGTAATCATTTTAAATTATGTACACAAAACACTCCCACATCAAGAGATAGAATCTAATTCCACAGCCTTGAATGCAGGCCACTTCCACCAAAGAGACTGTGGAAGATGTGATGCTTTGTGCCTTCTAAGCCTGGGTCATAAAGGAGTTTCCACCTGGTCTGCTAACCCTTAGATAACCCCCTCTGGGGAAAGCCAGCCACCATGCTGTGAGGACACTCAGCAGTCTGTGCACATATGGAGGGGGACCAAGAGGAAGTACTTTTTGAAAGAAAAGGAACTGTACAGACCTACCTGAAGACGCAGAGAGGGGTGGGTAACAGCTCTGATGGAGCCTCAGCCTGGGGAAGATGGAAGGACAAATCTTCTGAAGTAGAACAGAAGTAAGAGATACAAACAGAGATGCTGATGTAGAAGGGAGGGGATTTGATAAGTTCAAAGCAACAGATCTCACTTTTTCTGTGGAGCTAGAGTGAGATAAAAGTGAAAAAGAAAAAGTAAAGATTTCCAAAAGTCACTAAAATATAGGGGGAAAAATAGATGAATAGGTTACCATTCAGAAGCACCATCTTCAACCAAGTTATAGAATTCAGCACTTTAAAATTACTACTACCACCTTATTCAAAGAAACAGTGGTTTAATCACTTTTAGAGATATCCAAGAAAATATTTCATGAGCTTTAAATTTATTAGTTCATGGTTCTTCCAAATATTAAAGCTCAATTCTTAGTTATTATATAAATTCTTTATCCTTTTGAAGGGAAGAATGATTGTTCAACATTACTTTCAGAAAACTCTTTCCTATTCCTAAATCACTTTCCAAAAGGCCAGATGAATTCAATTCCCATATGGTCCATTTGCCAGTCCTTTAATTTCTAATATTATCTTTAGGAAATTACAAAAGCTTGTCTTCCTTACATCAATTAGAATTTGAACCTGTCTCTAAATTTGAGCCAATGCCATGAGTAAAGGCTTAAGTATCATTCATAATTCATCTCAATGATCACTTCACAAGTACCTGGCATGCCAAAACACCAGAACAAGCTCTAAGGGAATAGAAGGATTTCCTAAAGGCTATTTCAATCCAGGGGAGAGATAAGTCATGTATATAAATAGCTATAATACAAGACAGATGGTAATAAACAGAACTACAAATAGCACACCAGGCACACAGAGAAGACTGCTTAACTGCAACTTGGGAAGCGATGGTTTCATTGAAGAAATGCATATGAGTTGAGCTTGAAGAATGGGAAAGAGAAAATGTGAACATTGTGAACAAAGGCATAATAAGGAGAGCATAACGCCTTAGCACTGCTGTCATGTAATCAATGTTTGCAATGTCATATCTGACCAGAAACAGTTTAGCTCAACTGGAGTCAAATATCAAGGGCCAGGAACAATATAGAAATATTCATTTGTTTATTCAACAGGTATTTTATTGAGCACTTACAAAGTACTAATAAGCACTGTTCAGGGCACTACATATATAACAGTGAACAAAAAATAGTCTCTTGTCTTCATGAGCTTATAATCAGGGACTAAACCACAAACAGATAAATATATAACATATATATCAGGTAGTAATAAGAGCTAAGGTAAAACAGCTCTCTGATAAAGTAGAATTTGAACTCAAATCTGAATAATTGATTTAGTAAAAATTTGACATATCTATGTGAGCAGTGTCCCCTGCAAAAAAAAGTACAAAAGTTCTGTGATGGTTACTTATTAATCTGCTCAAAGGATAGCAAGAAAACCAATGCAGTAGAGCAGAGTAAGCAAGGGGGAGAAGGTAGAAGATGGGACCATGGAGGTAGTGAGAATCAGATCATGAAAGACTCTGTAGATAATAGAAAGAGTTTTCATTTTATTATTAATAACATGTAAATGAGATTAAGTGGTCTGGACACAGAAAAGCCCTTATGTGACCCTATGGGGACAAGGCTTTAAACAAGGAGGCCAATTAGGAATCTAATGGCAGCAATGGTCCAGGTTTGGTGGGGTACAGGTGGCAACAACAGAGGTCATAAGAAAGGGCCAGATTCAGGATATATTTTAAAGGTAGAGTCACCAGGATCTGGTGACAGATTGGATTATGGAGAAAAAGAAAGGCCTCAAGGTTATGGCCTGAGCATACACAAGAGAAAGTAAGGGTGGAAATACAGCTTGGAAATGACCACAAAAAAAGTACTTCTCTTTTATCATCTTTTAAATACTAAATATCAAATTAGTCATGATGAGAGAGTGTGATATGAGAACTTGGGAAAATCATGGCATCTCTCTTGCTACCACTCCCTTGTCTATAAAATAAAGCAAAGTAGAAAACTGCTCCTCAAAGTAGGAAGCCCATATGAGTACTCAAGCACTGTTTAGGGCACTAAATTTAAAAGGGCTCTCACTAGAGACATGTGGAAGAAAAAGTACCCTCTTGCTTGGGACTGGATACAGATGTAATTTTAGAAAGCAGTCTGAGATTTGTGACATCATCAAGACAACAGAGTAGAGGACCTGAGCCCTCATCCCTCCAAGAACAGCAATTAGCTATCCAGGAACTATGTTAATAGCTCTGGGAGATCTCAGAAGTCCACTTAGGGAGTTTCATCAACACAATGGAGCAAAAGCCTGAGAATAACCACACAAAAAGAGTAAGGAGACGTTTCCCTTGGCCTGCATCATCCCATCTGCTCAGCACCAAGAGAAAACTCCCAGGCCCAACAGCACTCCCCACCATGGAAAAAGGAGAAGAGGTGAGCCACCAGCTTCCTCAGCCTTTTGGGACATATGCACAAAGGATCTGTTTTGGTTTCACCCTCCCAGAGACTGGCATAACTGAGAATCTAGAGATAGCTAGGAAAAAGGAAGGACAGAGGCCACCTGTATCAGCCATGTGGTTAGAACAGCTGTGGTCCTCAGAGTCCTTCTCTGCAGAGGATCCCAGCTTTCATCACTGAGGACTTAGTCACAGACTTTAGCTCTGCAGAGGACCCCAGCAGCTTTTGCCACTGAGAAAAGCAAGTGTCAGCATAGCCACCACAGACCCCCGAGAATGTTTGCTGCTAAGGACTCCATAGGTTTTTGTGTTAAAGACACCCAGTTGTGTGAAGTACTCCCCATACCCCACTCTTCAGCCAGCCCAGCTGTAACACCACAGATGCCCCAGGCCCAGACCCCAGATCCATACCGGCAGCCAGCCCCAGCCTCTGCGGCTTTTCCACAGCCAACCCTCACCTCCACATGCATGTCACAGCTAGCCCCTGAAGATACAGGAGTGCACACCGACAGCCCAGGTCCTCACAGCTACTCGTGCCCCCGGATCCAGCCTAACTACTGTCACCACTTAATTACACTAGTGCACCTGCAGCTGGACCCTGCAGCCATGCACCTGCACACCCTGGGCCCAGATTCCCATCACTGGCCTCACTGCTGAGCACATACTCAAGCCTAATCCCTACAGAGGTACAAGTGCACACCAATAGCCAAGATCCCCACAGCAGCTCATGGGCCCATATCTGGCCCCAACTCTGTCACTGGCCTGGACCACCCACACATGCCTGCAGCTAGCACCTGCAGCTCTGTACCTATCCACAACAGTCTAATACTGGCCCTCCTGCATGCCAGCACCCTCAGGCCTTAGGGGCATTCTTCTAGCTGCTCTGTCTCACTGGAACTCTTGCCCAGATATCATTCTCTTCGCTGGAATCTCATCTCATGGAGGCCTATATCTGATGCCCAGCACTCCCAGTACTTCTCTTTTATCATATTTTAAATACTAAATAAGTTACCTATTTAGTATTTCCATCAGTTGTTGACTGCCTCTCCCCCACTGGAATAAAACAAAAGAATTTTGACATATTTTGTTTACTGATGTACCTAAAGGCCTACAACAGTGCCTGACATACACTAGACTCTCTGATATACCAGATATTAAATAATTCAATTTGAAATAGTGCTACTATAATTACTTAATTCATCAACTTTTTAAATCTACTTTAAGCAAAAACCAACATCCCCCAAAAGAGACAGGGAGAGCTCCCACGTTACCACCAAGAATAGATTAGTCCAATTCTCCCATAGTTATACTATTTTTTAATATAGATTTTTATTGATTTCAGAGAGGAAGGGAGAGAAATGGAGTGATAGGAACACCAATGATGAGATATTCAGTGATTGGCTGCCTCCTGCATGCCCCACATTGGGGATCAAGACCACAACCCAGGCATGTCCCTCTTCTGGGAATCGAACCCGTGACCTCCTAGTTCATAGGTCAATACTCAACCACTAAGCCACACCAGCTGTGCTAGTTATACTATTTTTAAGATTGCTTAGTGCACATATATGGGACAAAATACAGATAAAGATCATTTGCTTAGATTTTTCAAATGTAATCTCAAGAAAATAAATTCATACCCTCTCAAAACACAAAAGAATGTAGCCCATTCTTTACAAAACTGATTGTTCTCAATACCTTGATATACATGCAGATTTCTTTCTCTAAAATACTACATGAGGCTGATATTTACAGAATCACCTCTGATATTGATAAATGATTATTATTCATGGACCAACAAACTTGTTTCTTCCATCATATTATACTAGGTTAGCTGACCATTTGCCTCATTTCTATTCATTATATTCCACTTTCCACATATTTCATCAAATACTTTTTCTGGGTTCTTATGGAAAAGATGACAAAAACAGTTGACCCACCCTTATTAACATATAAAGTGGGGAAAAGAGGAAATATGTATGCATTGTGAATATATACCTAAAGCAAAAAGGTCAATTCAGTCCAGAGTCTGGAAGATTTGTCTTAATTTTAAGAACTGTATTATTAATAAAGTTATATGTCTGACACAAAACTTGTGACAAGTGCACCTATGCCCAATCTACTGTTCTCAGGACTAAAATATGCACTGCAATATGTTTGGTGTATTAATTTTCATCACAGATCTCAAAAATACCATTAGTAGTAGCAGCATTTGAAAAGCTGACATAACTTTCACTGTTGGACACTTAAAATCATATTTAAACACTATAAACCCTTTTTGCTCCAGACAGCTAAGTACATTACCATATCACATGGGTATTCTATATTCAGTTTTCCTTTTGACTGATTTTATAATTTAACCCCAGGGATATTATCTGCAATAAGGGAGCAGAAAAGAGCACAGCATTGTAATATTATTTATTTCCCAAAGTCCCATAATTAGCATTGCACAAGACCAAGATTTGAACCCAAGTACATCTAGTACTAACACTGGCATATCCTCAATGCATATTAATCAATGTTTTCTTCTCTGTTTGGGATTTTTTAAAAAAAACCTATCTGAATTAAGAAAAAAATATATAATTTTGATCTTATTATCTATCTATATAAGAGGCTAATATGCTAAGTGTCCAACCCTCCAAACGGTTGCTATGACATGCACTGACCACCAGGGGGCAGACGCTCAATGCAGGTGCTACTGTGACGCGCACTGGCCATTTCAGAGAAATGGTACCACAGACCTGGCACCCACAAAGCAACACTCAGCTTCCCCCAAGTGGGACACAGACCCCGCCACCACCCCAAAGTGACAGCCCACTAAATCACAGCCAACGCTGCCAAGACCCCCATGGCGCAAAATGCGGCCCACAGCCCATCCCAGCCCGGAAAGAGTCGCTGTGGGTGCCGGGGAATGATGTCACGTAGTAACGCCTGGCTTCCTCTCCCTAGCGACTAGCCTCCTTTAATTTTCTTCAGCCCAGAACCCGACTTGCTTTATAGCCAGGTGTAAACATTTTACACTTTAACCAAATGTCTGTGAAGCATTTTACCGTGCCTCATGCCATTTGATCCTCACAGAAGTCCTGGAGTAGGTAGATAGGAAACTTGGTAGAATCCTATTTTCTTTTCATTAGCCAGAAAATGGAGATTTAGAAAGCTTAGTAACTTGACCCAACTGAAAAGAAGTAAGAAATGGTGGACTTTGAAAATGACTTCAGGTTTTCTCACTGTGCAGAATACAGTCAAACACTGCTGCAGTTAAATATTTTACCCTTTGTTCTCCCTGTGTGATCTACAATAATAATCTGCTTCGTGTTGATATTTACTATTGTGTTGCTGAAAATTACCTGAAAGAGAAGTTGGGGTGCTTCACTGGGCTGGAAAAAGTTTAGCTAAAGCAGAAAGGAGGTCTAATTAAGCAAGTTTATTCTATATATACAAAAGGCTAAAGTTGACACATGCATGCACAATACATATTAAGCTCTCGCTGGCGCCAATCGCACATGTGTGTTTCTATCTGTCATTGTCAGTCGTGAATTTGGTTGACACTTCTATTATAGAGAAAGGGCAAATAGAGATATTAAAATATTTCTTCTAATTAATTTCTTTTCAATGTGCACGAATCCATGCACCAGGCCACTAGTAGTAAATAAAGATGGATCACATTCTGAAACTGAATTATTAGTATTTAAGAAATGAGTCATGAGAAAGTATCTCCCAAATGCAGATTTGAACAGAGCACTTTTTTAAATTTCACAATTCTTTTAATATCATTTACACAATTTGTAAACAGTTGCTGTGTAACTGCACGGTTAATACAAAGTCTCAAGGAACCCATCATGTAGACCAGTTGGGCCTGCCACAAGTCAACACCTTGACTGCATGGTGTTGAATGATCACTGGGGGCCTGGAACTTCACCGTGTGGCCCTGAGTGCCAGGTTTTGCCCAGAGAGGGAATGGGAAGTCCCTTCTGCAGCCTGGACACCCAGGTGCCTTTCTGCCACCACTCACATGGTAAGCCCTGGTTGGCACCTCTCACTCCACCCAGAAGTCTCCAAATTGATCTACACAATAGGGTTAAGGAGTAAAGGATTTTGTGAGCATGCTGCAACTAATGAGGAAGCACCCTGTGATCTACCAGGTGAAAACCACTCCTGTGACTGACAGGCAAAGGCAGTCTCCTTCCTTAAGAAAATAATCTTGTTTCTCAGAATGTATTTACTTATTCTTTTGGGGAATCTCTCTATATATAAAAGCCTAATATACTAAGTGTCCGACCTATTGTCGACTATTTGGTTAACCGCTTGACCAGTCACTATGATGCACACTAGCCACCAGGGGGCAGATGCTCTGACCAGTAGGTTAGCTTGCTGCTTGGGTCTGACTGATTTGGACTGAATGAGACCGGCCCGACACACCCTGGAACCCTCCTGTAGTCTTTCCCCGGCCAGCCAGCCCTGATCAGCCCCAATGGGGACTGGGTGAGATGGACTGGACACACCCTGGAGCCAACCTCCTGTGATCCCTGCCTGGCCTCTAAAATATTTCTTTTAATTAATTTCCTTTCAATGTGCACAAATTCATGCACTGGGCTTCTAGTAAGCATATAATGCTGCAAGTATGTAACTAAATATATGGCCCACTTGGGGCAATATTAAAGTACATTCCTGTAAAAACAGATAATGAGATTCTAACAGGTAGGAACAATAGCTATTTACGGACTATGTTCTAAAGTTTTTATGCTTAGAAAGTCATTTAATCTTCACAGAAATCCTTTTGCCATCCCCACCTTACTAGCTTAGGAAGCAGAGGTGCATTAAATAAGCTGCCTCTGTTTACACAGCTACAAAACCTTGTTGAGCAAGGAGTCAGAGCCAAGTGGGGCATTTCTGAACATTTAATTAAAGATGTAAACATTTTAAGTGTAAAAATGGATGTTTATGAATTTTGAGAAATTAAACAAAAACTGCTGATCAATAATGAGCAGAAAAACAAACTGTACTGAGATGAAACTCAGATGAACAAAGGCACCAAAGACAGCAAGGAAAGAAGTGCAGCAGGAGGCAGGACCAATCCAAAAAGGACTTCAGCATCCACAGACTAACCAGCAGACAAGGCCACAACACAGAGCACTTCCCCCGAGTGCCACAGTGCAAGATACTGGGGCAACCACTATATAAACAGCAAACACACAATATTTCATTTTAAAATCTGCGGAGACTTACAAGCAGCCTATATCATGCAAAGTACCAGCTGAGCAACTACTTGCCCCTTTTTCTCAATATCTATATGTAACTGTTTTTTTTTAAATTATTATAAAAAACATCAAAGTACTAGAACAACTGGACATCCATCTTTATTTCAAGTATCATCCAAAAAGCCCCAAATTAAGAGATCTATATCAAGAAAACAATTTATGTGAAACACTGATGTTACAATGTGATATCATAAAAATAATTTTTAAAATTATACTAAAACTTTTCACATCTGAGAAGTTTCATCATAGTTCCCTTTCTTCTTCTTCTTTTTCTGCTTCCTAAAGATTGCCACCTATCTTTTCTTGGAACAAAAAAATCCATTGTTCTGAGGTGATTTCCCTCCTACATTTGTGTGGTTTAGGTGATCTTCTTAAGAGAAGGTTAGATATGAGAGCTGGTTTCTTATCTGTTCATGGAAAATAAAAGGCTTGAAACTCCCCAGAAGCTCATATAGAGTTGTATTGGTATATGGTAAAACAGCCCCCAAATCTGGGACCCTCACTTCAGATTCTAAGTGTTATAAGTCCATAGCACAAAAAGGGGAGCGATGCCTCTGCAATGGAATGGACTGAGACTGGTTAAGACACCACAGTGCTGAGTGGAAAGCAGATATCTTTCCTTCTCTGCAGGTGGACAACTACTGTTTAATATCCTGCAAGCACGTGTTGAGTGAAATTTAACTCCCTACCTGGGCATTATGTCAGGCTTAGAGCCTCTTCACAGAACTGAGCCCCATTATCAATTCCTTAAACATCACATAGGCAAAGAAAAGCCAAGGTTCTCTGAAAGCGCTGAAACAGCCCTTTCTCTCCCGCCTTCTTGCCTCCCTGCTCTTGGAGCATGTGCCAGAAGTCTCAGACTGCCAATCTGGACCCACTTCAGTCCTGCAGATGTTTTGTTTGTGCCTCACACTATTTAAAACCCAGGAAATTGCACACACATTTTAAATAATTCAATTTCTGACTTCAACTGGGGAGAAAAAAAAAACCACACACACACATGCAAATTAGGCCTGTCAACAAAAGACTTAAACTCCCAAAGGCACCAATCCACAGACCCTGCATGTGTCGCTGGGCACCACAAGCCCAGGACTCCCACCCATCCCAAACCCAGGCCACTTCACCTACCCAAGTTACCTTCCCAGGGCCCCAGAAGACACGGATGTCCCTGACCCTTGAAGCTTGTCTTCAGCAACTCTAGAGAGCACCCCAACGTTTGTTCAGCAGCCATTTACTTTCTGCTTATGAAAGACACATCAGTTACAGATGGGTGCTGGATCTTTACCGCAAACTGGTGTCTAATTCACTTTTCCTATTTGTTTTTAATCTGGCTAGACCGAAATAAGGCCACGTGAAACCTCTTTATGTTTTAATTCCACTTAGTTAAACCTTTCCTTTTCTTTGAAAAGAAAAAGGAAACAGTGCCACCTAACTGTATAAATAGCTTTGTTCTTAAGGGGTTTTTTACTGCATAGCAATTGTCAGTCATAACCATTTACTTCCAAATAATTTTCATCTCAAGTGCCTGGATATAATTTAGCAAAGAAAGCTCAGCAGTTGCCATCTCAAAAGCTAACAAAATGTTAAGTTTCACTATATTTATATCTTAGAAAATAACAAATTCAAACTCTTTTAGGTAAGAGAGCTAATAGGGAATTAATAGGATAAATTTTATTCAGCTAACCTTTTTTCTTTTTCTTTTTTAAATATATCTTATTGATTTTTTACAGAGAAGAAGGGAGAGGGATAGAGAGTTAGAAACATCGATGAGAGAGAAACATCGATCACCTGCCTCCTGCACACCTCCTAATGGGGATGTGCCCACAACCAAGGTACATGCTCTTGACTGGAATCGAACCCAGGACCCTTCAGTCCGCAGGCCGACGCTCTATCCACTGAGCCAAACCGGTCAGGGCTTATTCAGCTAATCTTAAGAAGACTTCATATGAATTTTCTTTGTATGGTACACTGAAATATTCAGAATAGTAATCATTTTAGTTCCATCATAAAATTATTTTTCTATTACAAAATTCTGAGTAGCTGATGACATGCAAAACAATGTTTTCATTTGATTAAAGATATTTTTAAATATAAACAAGGATTTCTTAGACACTCTGGCTACGAGTCAATGGCCACTATACCTCTGATCTTGAGAAATCACTATGTAGCAATGATTTTTAAAAAGCACATGTTTTAAAAAAGTAGTAATTGGCCCTGGTCAGTTTGGCACAGAGGTTAGAGCATTAGTCTATGGACTGAAGGGTCTTGGGTTCAATTCCCAGTCAAGTACCTGAGTTGCACGTCTGATCCCACCGGGGCCCCATGTGAGAAGCCACCAATTGATGTGTGTCTCTCTCACACTGATATCTCTCTCTCTCTCTTTCTTTCTCTCTCTCCCTACCTTCCACTCTCTCTCTCTCCCTATCTTCCACTCTCTCTAAAAATCAATGGAAAAAAATAAAAAGTAGTAAATCCACAGGAATGTGTTCTAAAAGTATAAAGTACTATAGAAATAGCAAACTTTAACAATACACCTTATATAGTACTACAAAGAAATGTGAAGTAAGGTTATCCTAAGTTAGAATGTTCTGCATTACAATCTTGAAAGTTATTTTATGTAAGTCTATCAAAAATTAGGCTATCAATAAGCCTTCCAGAATACAAAGAGTGAGCCTTAAACAATTTTATATGCCAATTTTCCCTGCTTCCTTTACTTCTGTTTGGGTATAAACCCATATTAGTTGATAAACCATCAAATGCATTCTGTGCAGGTATTTCCACAATTAGCCTATAGATATAGAGTGAAACAAAATAAGAGACAAAAAAAAGTGAAAGAAAGGCCAGAGATGATATAAAAAAAGGAATTACTATAAAAATCTGTGGGTCTGATTCTTGTAAATTACTCAGAAAGCTTACCAAAAGCTCAGCACACAGAGGCTATGATCAAGAAAATGGCTTAATGCCCACCCCCAAAATCAATACACACCTCCTGAGAACTGTAATCTACAGATGGGTTCAGAGAGGCACTGGGCTGTGAACTTCCGCCTCAATGCAGACACTAACAGAGGCTAAACCCACTAAGCCACCCTCTTACATTCCCATGTATTCCTCATCCTCACACTTGAACATTAAAGCTAAGGCTTATTATAATGCGCCCCCTTTGCACACCTGGACTCAGAGACAGTTTTAAGTTCCTGATGGGTTAGCCTACTCTCACCTCATTTGTATCATTCGAAAAACAGTTCATAACACCACAAGCCCTACTCTTTTAACACCATCTTAAACTATATTTGATTCTCATGATACAGCGGCAAGCAAATTGAACTGAAAGAGGAATATACCTTTATATTTCTCATAGACAGTAATGGTCACCAAATCAATAATGAACCAAAAACTGTCATATACAAGTGTGAATGTGTAGGTGTGTAGATGTATCAGTACCTGGCTCATATTAGTTTTTAGTCCTTATAAGTACATTTATAGACATCACTATATATTCATCTTATATATTAAATATAATTCTCTGAATTGACTAGTTGTCCAACATCATTAAAATAGTACTTTGTGGAAATTTGAATTCTGATTGCTTCTTACATTATATTCAAGCCTTAAGAATGTACTGGAATCCAACCCCATCCCCATTCTTACCGCAAATCTCAAAACCTATCCAAGAGTAACAATTAAACTGGGCAAGAATACAGCCTATAAGATGCATACTAGTATAAAGTACAAATGAGGAGGAAAAATAGTTTGCATATAAGGACAAGTATATTCTAGCTGAACCATATTTCGGTGAACCCCATGTACTAAAACTAATTTTCTTTCTTAATTTTTATTTTAAAATTTAAAAAATGGAATAGGATCCTGCAAAAGTGAGAGTTAGTCTCACTTGACATTTAGATATATGGAAAACTTATTTATGCTCCTCTAAGTCTTGAGCATAACTCTATTTTATTTATAACAAAAAAATATTTAGTGTCTTTCCCAGGATGCAACTATGTGAGGAAAGATCTTAATTTGTTTCGTGTGAAACTTTAGCAAATATTGTCCACATTTCAGAAAATGATACCATTAAGCACAACGCTGCTCAGATTCCCCTTCTATGATACAATCCACCTATGCCAGCATTTAACTGGTCACTTTCACAGATAGGTGAACATAAATATGGATACAGGCATCCAACTACTTCATTTTATTTTCTAGACTAATCATGTCCAAACACTTTGAAATATATATAATTTTATTATAAATTACCTTCCATTTATATCTCTATTTTATTATATATGGGTATTATACTGACATTTTTTTAAAGTATGGATAGATAAGTTATTTACCTATTAATTTCATTTCAAGTTACTAATGAGGATATTCCAAATATGTTATCAAAGGGTTGACAAAGTTGAAACTCCTGATCTATCACATCATGAACATTCTTCTACTTTGGTTCTTCCTATATTAGGTTTAACATACATACCAGGCCATTCATTTAAGCTTTTATTTTATGCCTTGAAGGAAGTGGAAGGAAGTTCAAACTCTGGGAAAAAATAAAAATTTTTGTCCCCTGTTTAAAAGATTTGCTCATTTTTAGTCCCAGAAGAAAGTCCGTCATTGATTGTAGGAAAGTGTGATCTTGAGGAGGGACATAAAAGGGACCTGTGCTTTTAGTTAATTAGAGGAACCTTCATTATAGAAAGTTTGAAGTGGACTAGATGAAATTCAGAATAATTTTTAAAACGTGAGGGAATCAAATAATACCTTAAAATAATTTATAAACTATTTTTTTCAGTCCTGACTTACATTTTTAGTTATTCAGCCCGAGGAAAAGTTGGAAAACTTTTTTAATGCTCACACAGAAGGGCCTAGATATTTTAGAGAATTTATCTTCACTTGCAATATAATAGTGAGAACATTCAAAGATGAGAACAGATTTTTCAATTTTCAAAAAGTAAACTTATCTTTCTTCCTTTCTGCCATATGCTAACAGTGGCCACATAAACAATGCAGATATAACACAACCCTGAAGACATTACTTAGGGTTCATTAAAACCGTGGCTGTTTCTTTGTCTGGGACATGTGGTCTCTGAGGTGAGTGCTATATGACTGAGCTGACAAAGCCCAGAACTGGCATAAAGGAAACTCCACCCTTCACTGTGCGACCTTCCTCACCCAGCTTCTCATGTGCCACCTGAGCAGCAGCAGCATAAAGTTTGTCAATTACGGACTTGACGGAGGTAGTCTCACTCTCAATAACTCATAGAAAGCATGGTCACCCTCTCGTCAGCATATGCACTGATATTTTCCACACATCCCTTGTAGAGTCTGAGGCCCACTCACTAATCCCATTCCCTTCCCAACTTTATTTCCTGGACAAAAGGACAGAGTACCCAGTGTCAGTGCCTGGCACACAACAAGTACTTAAAAATGCTGCTGAATGAATAAATACAAGAATAAAGTGCATCTTTTCTAATGTGATACAGAGAAGCCTCAAATTGGAATCTCCATTCCTAGTTGTGAATTTCCTGGGGGCCAGACTAGCACCCCAGTGTCTGTTTGCCTCCTCATCTCCCATACCCTAGCAAATCCTTGGCCAAAATAGACACTAAATAAATGCATATGGGATGAATAAATGTATTTTTACCTAGCAGATATTTGTATTACTATCTTCATAATTTCCAACTATGCAATCACACAAATTATTATTACTCTAGAAAAAAATCACCAAGCTACTGAACACAACTTTACTGCAAAACAAAGGTAAACATACTGTAATAGAAACTGCCTGGCTTGGGGTTCAGGAAGGTCGGGTCATAGTTCCAACTCTGTCATTACTCAGGTAGATAAATGTGGGCAAATCAGTTCTTTCACTGGGCTTTCATTTTGGCATCTCTGCAACAAGGGGTCTGCATTAGAAACACATGTGACAAGATTTTTTTATCGTATTAGAAATTTAAGAGGTAGGTAAAGAGCATAAAGCCATAAGATAAAACTCAAAATTAAGTAATTTTAAATACTTTTCTTATCAATATGGTAAAATTTCAATTACTTTACACCTTGTTTAGCTTTCAAAGTGCTATTAATTTATGTCTTTAAAAGTTCATGCCTCTCCCATGTGTACTTCCTTCCCCACCCAGTTGGGGTGCCTTAGTAACTCCACCTAGCTGGGTTCCCCAGTTTATTCCCCCATGCCATGGTCCCATTCCCTATCTATCTAGCTTCCCTCAGTCTCCTATCTATTTTTCAAATTTAAATTCTTTATTGTTGAAAGTATTACATATGTCTCCTTTTTTCCCCATTGACCTCTCCCTGGCCGCTCCCACCCCCAGCACATGCCCTCAACCCCCCACCCCCTTACTGTCTGTGTCCATTGGTTATGCTTACATGCATGCTTACAAGTCCTTTGGTTGATCTCTTACCCCACCCTCCCCTGCTTTCCCTCTGAGGTTTGAAGGTCTGTTCCATGTTTCTATGTCTCGGAATCTATTTTTGTTCATCAGTTTATGTTGTTCATTATATTCCACAAATGAGTGAGATCATGTGATACTTATCCTTCTCTGACTGGCTTATTTCTTGTGTTGGGCTTCCAATTGAGGTTCAAGATGGTTCAACTCTGCATTCATTAACAGAAGCTCCAGACTCAGAAAAGCAACAAAACCAGACCAACGACCCATGGATGCCCTCAGAACCAGCTGCATTGAATAATAACCCCCTGCTCTGGTGCTGACCAATCAGTAGAGACCACAACCCCGAATGGTCGCACCTGGAAAGCTGATGAATATTCTATTAAGAACTTCCCCTGGGAACTCCCCTAAAATCTCTACCCTTAAAACCATTAGGATGAGGATCCATTGACTTCCATAACATAAAATTGATTATGATGAGGGCTGTACAACTCTGTGAATTATACACTTTATTTTTTTAATCCTCACCTAAGGATATTTTTCTATTGATTTTTAGAGAGAGTGGAGGAGAGAGGGAAAGACAGAGAGAAACATCGATGTGAGAGAAACATATTGATAGGTTGCCTCCTGCACAAGCCCAGACTAGAGCCTGGTTCCAGCCAGGAAGGAGCCTGCAACAGAGGTACTTGCC
The DNA here is from genome assembly GCF_951640355.1 of Cnephaeus nilssonii. NCBI lineage: Eukaryota > Metazoa > Chordata > Mammalia > Chiroptera > Vespertilionidae > Cnephaeus > Cnephaeus nilssonii. The sequence goes on from NC_137082.1 coordinate 59,925,184, forward strand.
CTTGACCAGAATCAAACCCGGACCCTTTGGTCCCCAGGCGGATGCTGAGCCAAACTAATTAAGGCAATTATACACTTTAAATGGGTGAATTGTGTGGTTTGTAAATTATATCAATAAAGCTGTAAAAAAATAAATCTTATCTAATAAAAGAGTAATATGCAAATTGACTGTACCTCGGCTACACCCACAAACCACGCCCACCAGCCAATCAGGAGTGAGTATGCAAATTAACCCAGCCAAGATGACTGCGGCCACAGAGAGAGCAGGAGGGAGGCTTTGGTTTCCCTGGCGATGGAGGAAGCCAAGCTTTCTGCACACCCTGGCGGGCCCAGGCCTCCACTCCAGGCTACAAACTTTCAATTATAGAAAATAAATAAATCCCAACAAAAATGTCAGCAGCTACGGAGCTGGAGAGAGCAGGAGGCTAGGGTTGCCCCCAGCTATGGAGGAAGCCAAGCTTTCCGCACACCCTGGCCTGCCTTGGCCTCTGATCAAGACTACAAAGTTTCAATTAGAGAAGATAAATAAATCCCAACAGAAATGTCGGTCGCCACGGAGCTATGTAAAGAGGTAGGTAAAGAGCATAAAGCCATAAGATAAAACTTATGAAGGCTTGGCTCCACTCCAGGCTACAAAGTTTCAATTGTAGAAGATAAATTAATCCCAAATACCAGGTCCTCCCCTTGGGTCGCCGAGGGGTGTGGCCGGCCTGCAAACCACAACAGGCCCCTCGTCCAGGCTGCCCCACGCCCCAAGGGAACCCCCACCCTGATCCGGGACACCCTTCAGGGCAAACCAGCTGGCCCCCAACCATGCACCAGGCCTCTATCCTATCTAATAAAAGAGTAATATGCAAATTGACCACCACTCCAACACACAAGATGATTGCCCCCATGTGGTCAAAGATCCTGCCCCCATGTGGACATAAGATGGCCACCACAAGTTGGCCAGCAGGGGAGGGCAGTTGGGAGGGACCAGGCCTGCAAGGGAGGGCAGTTGGGGGTGATCAAGCCTGCAGGGGGGGGCAGTTAGGGGTGACTAGGCCGGCAGAGGAGGGAAGTTGGGGGATGACCAGGCCTGCAGGGAAGGGCAGTTGGGAGGGACTCAGGCCTGCAGGGGAGGGCAGTTAGGGGCAAACAGGCTGGCAGGGGAGCAGTTAGGCATCAATCAGGCTGGCAGGGGAGTGGTTAAGGGGTAATTAGGCTGGCAGGCAGAAGTTAGGGGCAATCAGGAAGGCAGGCAGGCGAGCAGTTGGGAGCCAGCAGTCCAGATTGGAGAGGGTGCAGGCTGGGCTGAAGGACACGCCGCCCCCCCCCCCATGCACAAATTTCGTGCACCGGGCCTCTAGTAAATAAATAAAATGCTATATCTTCAATTTAGTTGGCAGATACCACATTTAGCTATAAGCATGAATTTAATCTTCCACATAGAAACTAAACACTATGATATACATATATCAAATTATGTTAACTGAAACTACTATAATGTTATATGTCAATTTAACCTCAATATAAATAAACAAACAAGCAGAAAATGGCAAATTCTAAGGTCTGGATCATTTTTAAAAACGTGTATTTATATATAAATTTGTAAGTTAACCAGAAAAAGTGAAAGCCAAAGGAAGGAACTCTGGCCTCAGAACCAAAGAAGGCTTCATAGAGGAGGAATTACACTAGATCACAAAGAATGCATACAAGTTTTCTAGTTTGGGAGGGTTAGGCACTGGTGGGAAGAGCATGAGTATCAGCACTGTCCAACCTGGACACTACAAAATAATCTTTCAAATCATAATCACCTCTTTTGAGGCATGAAACACCTTTCTACCTCCAAGGCCCCCACACTCCTCTTCCTTCTCCCTGTCAATCTACACCGCATCCACGTTTCAAGACTCAGCCCAAGGCCCAACATTCTCTTTGCATCCTGTTCTGATCACTCCAGACCCCAAAGACGCTCTGGTTGCCAAACCCTCTGGCCACTGTCGTTTCACATCACTGGCATTTAATTTTAGACTAGAGGTGGGATGCACAAAATTCGTGCAAGAGTAGGCCTTCCTTCCCCCAGCTGCTGGCACCGGCTTCCCTCGGCACCCAGGACCCGGGCTTCCCTCCAGCCGCCTGCAGGCACCCGGGACCCAGGCTTCCCTCCCAGCCCCGGCTTCATCCGGAAGGTCATCTGGAAGGACATCTGGTCTAATTAGCATATTACTCTTTTTATTATTATTGATTGTTTTAGTCTCAAATCCTATTTAGTTCCTTGTCATATTTTGTTCACAAGTGGTTTGGTTGGCATGTTTTATCTCCCCAACACTTTTAGTGGCTTGTCATATGAATGTTTGAACATATGGAGTAGATGGTTTACTGTACAAACAACTGAAACTTTAAGAAAAATAAAGATGAATTAGAAGTGTAATTTAAGATACCAATCACACAGTTACTGTGATGAAATACATAGATGTAGAGCTCATCTAAGATTCTTAGGCAGCTCCTAACTTTCATTAATTCTGTCTTCACCAGCTCAGCTTTCCACCAATGTGCTTTCTTAGAAAACAAATTGTGAGCTTACTGTAGAGGTAGACCAAGCTTAATACTATTTCTTTTGACCCCAACATAGTCCAGCAAAGTGCTAAGTAAACAACCTGCCATACAAACTCATCAATGTGCCTCACGACCTGAGAACATAATAGCAGTGTTAAGCTTATCTTACTTCCAAATCAACAATTACACACCAAGTGCACATAGCAGAGTCCAATCAATTTATATGCTTCAAAAATCTCTCCTCTTTCAACCATTCCTCCAGATTCTATGGAACCTTGAGGAATAACCTTGCTAAGAGCTAAATGTATTCAACGTCTTTGTATTATTGAGGGTCTATAACAAACTCTAACCCCACCCCACCCCCGTTTGCCACTTGAACCATTTTTTGAGTTAAGTGGGCTGGAAAACACCAGGAGACCTCACTGCACTTATTGCAGCTGAGGACGGACTCTGGAGCCTGCCACGAGCATCTTCCAGAACCGCTGCACCAGCGGGATCCAGAAGGCGTCCTTGACCAAGTAACTCTGAAGTGAGAGTGAGCCGTCCTGGTCCTGGTCCCCGTGGCACTGGGCCAGAAGAGCAGGGCCCGGTAACCAGGCTGCCTTCCTCTGCACAGGAAGACCAGTCCTTTTCTTTTCTTTTTCTTTTTTTAATTTCTTTATTGATTAAGGTATCACATATTTGTCCTCATGCCCCTATTCCCATCCCACACCTCTCCCCACACATGCCCCCACCCCCCAGTAGTCCTTTTCATTTAATCTTCACTTCGGGCCATGGACCGATCAACAATGTCCCTCGCAGTGGATAAAGGCATCTATAAAATAAAGCGCACTCTGTGGACTTCAATCAAAACCACCAAAGTCCCGGAATTGGGGGAAACGTTTACCCCAGTCACGTAGGTAACTGCCACTGGCCCCGGGTTACGCCCAGCTGGTTCGCCCGGACCTCAGCCCATCTCTGGAGGAAGGCGAAAGAACCTTCCACGGGCGCTTCCCCTCGCAGTTTGGGGGCGAGGGGAGCGCTAGTTCCAACCGCCAGATGCCCAGGTGCCCAGATGCCGGCCACGCGTCCGCCCTGAGCTCACTTCCAAGGCTCCTACCCGGGGGCAGGGCAGAACTTGGGGAGCAGGAGGAGGAGGAGGATGCGCTCGCGGGGTCACCGCGGGAGCCCAAACCCCGGCACCCACGACAGTTGGCCGAGGGAAAGAAGCGGGGAGACGAACAGGACGTCCGTCCCCAGAGGGAACAAAAGCCGAACACCCACCCGGGTGCCCCGCGGCCGGTGGGCCAACTGGGAACCCCCGAAGAGTCCCGCCCCGGCCCCGGCCCGGCCCGCGGGGCCGATCCCTCCGCCCCAGTGACGGCGCCCGGCAGCCCGGCCCGGCGAGCGGGACAGCGGGCAGCGCCCGTCCGAAGTAGGCGACGCGTGGGGCAGCGCCTCGAGGGGAGCCCGGCGCGAGCCCGGCGGCGAGAGAGAAAGAGAAAGAGCGGGGACGGGCGGGGGCGACTCCTAACCGCCACCAACCCCCGGCCTGGCCCCGTCGCGGGCGGCGCTCACGCCCCTCGGCCCGGTGCGGGGCCGGGCCAGTCCGGGCGAGGCGGCCGCGGGCGCCCGCGCGATCTCCGTCCGACCAGACCCCGGGGGCGGGGCGCCCTCCTTACCCCAGCGGAGCCGGTCCGCAGCGCCCACTCGGCGACAGGCGGGGTGCGAGCCGCAGCGCCCAGGTTGGCCGGTCCGGCTGTGGCGCCGCTGCCCGGTGGTGCCGCGGGGGGAGCGAGGGTGCACGCGCGGGTGGGGGCGCGAGCCTCCCCCGGCCCGCCCCGCGCGCATGCTCCCGCCGCACCTGCCTCGCTCAGGGTTCCGCTCCGGAGGGGTCCTGGGGCCCTTAGGACTCGGGTCTCACGTGGGAGGAAGGTGATTGCGGCTTTATTTTCAAGTGCCTTTTTCTCCTTATTTGTTCCCTGAGAAGGAGTCCCCCAGATCTTGGCGACTTCCTGGCTGACCTCCTCCCCCCCACCCCCTCCTACAACGCTGTCCCAGGGCCCTCACCCCTTCTTCATCCTAGCTCTGAGGGTTCACCTTCCAGTGTTCACCTCTCTCATCTGGATTCCTGGCTGTCCTGCTGCTCCTTCTGATTTTGCAACCTCCTCTCAAAGCCCCTTTCCCAGTCTTGACTTTGCTACATTCGCCGACACGAGTATCATTTCAAAATAAAAGAAGACTCTTTCCTAGTGAGAGAACAAAAGTTTACTGACCCAGCGCTAGCTGCTGGGATTGAGCAGGAACCAGGAGCACTGAGTTCCTGCCCTCAGGTAACTTACACACTTAACTGATTAACTTCAGACTTTTACAAACCATGGTGGTAGATTTAGAGAGGAACTTATTGAATAATTTATTTAGTTTATAATTCAAAGTAGATGGTAATTGAAGACTGTATTTTGTGGCTTTATGATGTTTTTAAGATTTTTTTATTGACTTTTAGGAAGGAATGGAGAGAGAGAGAGAGAGAGAGAGAGAGAGAGAGAGAGAGAGAGAGAGAGAGAGATACTGGGATGGAGCCCACATAGGAATCAAACCAGCAACCTTTCAGTGCCCAGTGCCCGTGCACTGGAGGACTCCCACCCAACCGAGACACACCAGCCAGGGTGTGATTTTTAAGTGGAATTTTTTTCCATGGAGGTGCCTTGTGTATAAACTCCAGGGCACAAATAGTAGCTGGTAGGTTCAAAGTAAATATTAGTTTGTTGCTTTTGGCAAGAAATTCAATCATTTCACAGGATTCACAATAATATCCAAAGTGATCTTTTTAGTTGCTTGTTGACTACCTTTACCCAAGAACTAAAACTGTTTTTCAGGTGAAACTGGTCCATGGGTAGTGTGGACCCTGAGAAAGAAGATATCTACTAAAAAAAAAAAAAAAAAAAAAAAAAAACTAAAAAAAAAACTCCCAGTGGTTAACTGGGCTCAAATTTAAAGAGAGAGAGAAAACAAAAACAAAAACAAAAAACAGAGCCTTGCAGCCATTTCTGCACAGGTAACTGTCATGCAAACTGCACTTCAGGGAGAAGCCTGCACTGAACTGCCTGCCTGCACTGTGCTCCTGCCATCTGAGCCAGCCATTACAAGGGAGTTTCTGGGATCCTATTTCAACCCATAGGACTGGGACTTTCCCCATGGAATTAGGAGCTGCACAGGTCTTTATCCCCATCAGCTTCTTCACCCACCAATCAGAATGATTCCATTCTGACCAATCAGGACAGAGCCTTGTGGACCAATCAAACTTTGAGGATTTGAAGTCCTCATTTGTATGAGGATGGACAATCAGGGACCAGGGGCAGGGACTTTCATCTACATAAGTCAGCTTCCCTCAGCTATAGGCACACACTTTCCCTTTTCACAGAAGACTGAAGACTGAGAATCTCATGGCTGAGCTGAAGCATAAAGATGTCTTGCCAAAACAGAATCCAGGCCAGAGCATGCCTGAGCAGAGAGTTGTAATTCTGTGAACACAGCCACACTTCAAGGTACTGCTTATGCATGCTTACTTACCTGAAAACTGCATGAAATTACAGTGGGACTCAGTAGGTGGATGAGAAAACATCCTCCCTGATATATACATGAGCACAAATAGTGCATTAATTACTGTTGTTTATGATGAAGGACATACACTTCAATTATTGCAGAGTAATCCAGTCCTACCAAGCAGTGTTTGTTTACCTTTAAAAACTAAGTGATATTAACATCAAAATGTCCCCAGCAAAGAAAGAGTTAAGGGCACTTATAGTTCTACCTGCTCCTTAGAAAAATCAATATAAATATACAAAATCAAAGAAAGCGGGATTAAAATCCAAATAGAGTGAATTTATTTTACCTTTCCTTCACTTTTTTGGGGAAACAGAATTACCATCTATAATAATAGAAGCATAATATGCTAATTAGACCAGACATCCTTCTGGACGAAGCCCCGGCAGCCGGGTCCGAGGCAGAGGCCCACTGGCCGCTGTTGTGGCAGGGGGGCCGAGCCTCTTGCATGAATTTTCTGCATCGGGCCTCTAGTTATAATATATGAATATATTTGGCTTACCTTTAGGAAAACAGAAACACTATTTTCATGGGTTAGGTTTAAATAAAGAAAAGGATGCACCAATAAAACAGATGACACAGGCAGAGAACCTCATCCAGGGTTAGAAATGCATGGGTGCCCAGTACTAACAACAAAATATGATTATATTCAAAGAAGCTGACATCTGTTTTAAACTACACTGTTATTCAAATTATATGGAAATATAAACAGGTACACATTTGTACACTTATTACAGAATTTTTTAAGCTTTTGCAGTAAATCCCTTTTATTTGAACAACTACAGATTAAAATGAAATAGCCACATTGTTTATTGATTATTGTAATGTTACTAATGGGGTTTACAACACCTATGGCTACTAGGCATTTTATTTTTATACTTCAATGGAATCAGACATATTCTAAGTAGCAAAGTTGACTTTGACCAGATAGATAAGAATGGTTTATCCTTGAGATAGGAAGCCCAGTGACATAGTAAACACAGAAGAACCCCTTTCTGAAGGTCATCAAAACATAACAGAGTCAAAGCAGTTCTATAACATATCTAGCAATATACAGTATCCATGTCTGTCTGTGTGGGTGGAAATGAGACCTGTCCATTTGCTAAGATAGTGGTTGACTTTATATAAGGAACACTCCATTTTTAAATTTGCTAAATTTACTTACTTTTTTCTGGTTGGGTCTTTTATTTTATTTTTATGTTTTATATATGTTATTTTTATATGTCTATGTAATATTTTCTAAGAATTAAATTACATTGATTTATTATTTGATGCATAAGAAGATTAACTGTTAACACAGATGAGTATTTAAGATTCATAATTGTTTTCTAGCATATACTTAGGACCATTTGTGAGAGTTAAGAACAGAGCAAGTTCCTTTACACACTGAAGTGTGTTTAAGAAGTTAATGGGGGGAAAAAGGAGACATATGTACTACTATTTGTAATACTTTAAATAATAAAAAAAGTTATCTTAACATCATTCTCTGCTTGCATCATAAACAGATTATCCATTGCAGCTAAAATTATATGATTGGTCACTATCTTCACCAAGTATTATTATCAAAATTTTATTTTCATATTAATGCCATTGTTAGTAATTTTACCCACACCACACTATATGTTCTGTTACACATTATATTGAATGGTGGATTACTCAATGTTAAACTTTCTTTATTGGCTTTAAATATGAGTAACTACTTATAAAGTTCTACTTATATGTAAATATTGGTTCAGAAAAAAAAAAAGTTGTGTAAATAATGTTGAAGAATTAAAACTAATTTTTTAAAAAGATACCAAAAAATTTCAGCCCTGACTGGTTTGGCTCAGTGGATAGAGTGTCGGCCTATGGACTAAAGGGTCCAAGGTTTGATTCTGGTCAAGGGCATGTACCTTGGTTGCGGGTAGGGGGTATGCAGGAAGCAGCTGATCTATGTTTCTCTCTCTTCGATGTTTCTAACTATCCCTCTCCCTTCCCCTCTGTAAAAAATCAATAAAATATATTTTTTAAAAATTTAATAAACAAAGATAATATGTACATTATGATATCTTGAATTAATGACTTAAATATGTATAGAAACAAAGCTATCATAAAGAGGCATAAAAACACTGGTTTCAGGTATACTCCCTTGAACTTTTAAAAATCCAACTTACACACTATACTATGTAATTTTTTCTAAGAATTAAATTACATTGATTTATTATTTGATGCATAACAGGATTAACTGTTAACACAGATAATGTTCCTTTGAACAAAGCAGATTTGAACTGTGTTGGTTCACTTATATGCGAATTTTTTCAGTTGACTTTTGCAGTTCAATTGACAGTACAAACCTTCACTTTTCGAGGGTCAACTGGCGGTTAGGAATCTGAGCATTCGAAAGGCTGACTTAAGTTATATAGGAATTTTTGACTGGGAGGCTCTTATAAGCCCCATGTATTCAATGGCTAACTATATTTCTGATTATGCTTAGTCTGTACAAACTGAACATAAAAAGGATCCTCATATCAATAGGCAAACTTCACTTCCCACTATTTTAACACTACTGAATAAACTAATATGATTTAGAGAAGAGCATGAAAACTGCAGAAGAAAAGTGAGCAATCCCTTTAATTTCATTTTCATAGATACTGGTGACACAACTATACCATCTCCAAGATGGGAGATCTAGGAAAAGAAAAAGAAAATCTTCGATGCAGGCAATTTATATTTTCTTAAATAGCAACATGTCCAAAATAGCTGTGTAGTTAGGCATGCATTCTATAAAAATTAGCAGCAGCATAATATGTAGAGCACGTAGATATCAGGAAATGTGATGTTTATTCCTACCTCTCCCATTGACCCATCATGGGAGAAGCCAGCTAGTTCCACAGGATGTGTCTTACAGAATAGCACTTGCTTTAGAGATCAGCAACTTCAGGGTCTAGGTCTAGTTCTCGGCATTGTAGGTCCAAAAACTTGATTTTGTTAATGCTAGCAGATGTAATCAGGCTAAGGCAACCAGCCAAAAACAAGAATGCCAATTATACTGACAGACATAAATGCCAAAAATATCAATGTTTTCTGGTCAGCACATTCCCACCACTTATAGTCTACAAAGGAAGGCTAATTATGTTAGAAGATTGCCAAGTGACCATGAAATCTGGACAAGAGAGTTGGCTCCTCTTAATGTGTAGTGTGGACAAGTGACAACTGTCTGAAAAAGCCATCCTCACAGAAGGATGTCTCTAGCCAAGACACCAAAGGCTGTGTCACCTGGATGTGCTATGACACTCCTCACTAAGGTCCTGTTTCCTTTTGCAATACAGTCCTTGGGATATTTATTCCCTGGTCACTTTGATGGGATTTGGGTGCTTTAAAAAACTCGTTAGCAATATACTTACAAACAACCTTTTGGGGCGGGCTGCTTCTACAGAATGATAAACCTGTTTGTTTACTTATTTATTTATTTTTGGCTCTCTCAGAAGATGACTTTTTCTTGACCCAATCTCAAAAATCTGAAAGTACCTTAACTGTTGTCTTTATGTACTAACTTCAAACCTGTTTGAATTATTTCCATTTTAGATTTAATATCCCTATATTAATTAAACTTTTAATAAAAATTAAAAGACCAGTTTTTTATTTAGTATGTTATCTTAAAATCATTTTAAAAGAGTCCACTTTTTCTGGATTGGATATGCACAGAAAAATACAAATTCTTACAAAATTCATTTCTAATTTTAGAAATGATTTCATCTAAACCTACTAAAGTGACATTTGAATGAAAAAGTAAATCAACAATTTCATAGGAAAAGAAGTTGCATATTTCTTTAGATTTGTAGATTGCTAAGTGTACAACACACACACACACACACACACACACACACACACACACATTTGTATGGAGCAAAGCTCATCAACTTAGTCTAGATGAGCCAATAACATAAAATATAAGAATAAGACAGTTGGCCCTAAGAAGTGTTTAAGCCTTCTATTTTAACACTAAACTTCTGAGCTCCTTCTGAGCTCCTTGAAAAACCACTCACTGACAGCTCTGATACCATCACTCTAACTAAACAGGAAAAACACCCATGTCTTTGTAAGTGGGATGGATTAATTAAATGGATGGCCTCAATTAGTGGCCTCTCTTTATCCATATTCTTACAATGTAACTTGGCACTGTTCCCATCAGGCTGTGGAGCCGATTTCCGCACTTCCTGAACCAGGAATGCCCTTGTGACTTGCTTTGGCCGATAGAAGGGGGTGAAGTGATGATGTGCCAGTTCCAAGCTTAGACCTCAATGGCCTGTGCACTCCTATTTCTGTCTTGCACCTACTAGTATGTGATCTCCCTGAGAATAACCTGCCTGCTGGAGAATGGGACACAGCCCAGTTGTTCCATCAGAGTCCCTATATGTGTGAAAGAACACACACATATTGCCCAACCAATCTCTGAGCTGACCACAGAGGCATGAGTGAATGTGCCCAGCAAAATCTGCTGAGCCCAGATAGGCAGTATCATCCAGCCAACCTATATACTCATGAGAAATGAGAAATTATTATGGTGTTAAATCCCCAAGTGTTGCGGAGTTACTGTTTTTTTATGCAACAATAGCTATGTGATGCAAAAGTTTTATTTATTATAACATTAATTTTATTTCTTTTCTCTTGGAGAAAATCACTAACTAGCTAGGTGTTCCTTTTCTCTAAAACTTCAATGTTCTATAAGTTTAGCATTTCTGATTTCAGGGAAAAAATCATAGGGAGCAAATGCAGCTGTTTATGTTTTGCACAAATGTGGGCAGTATGTAGAATCATCACTCTCCCTTATATAGCCATTCTCTCCTGTGTATTAATACTCTTCCCTTAGTCTACACAGATTTTCAAGTGTTTTATCCTGAGTGACAGCACAGAAGCCTTCCTTTGACATTTCTTGTCTCTTAGGCAGCCTTATTCCTCTTCTTCCTTTATTTACCGAACTCCTATAAAAATCTAGCTTTAATTTATACTTGGGCTTTAACTCCTATAATACTAGTATATAATTTATACCTGGACATCTGCTGCCAGTGTGCTACTTAAATAGTTCTTACAAATGGCCCTTGACTTGTCCAGATTTATTTCACCATCTGGTTATCCACTTACTATACTCCGCTGTAACTTTGAGGATACTAAACCTGATCTCCTCCAAATCCTATTCCTTGGCCTTGGTCTGGGACAAAACTACTCTGAAGTGGCTTAGAAAAAAAGGCAGCTTTATCTGGTAGAACCAGGGGTCTATTCAAATTCAAAGTCTAGCCGAAACCGGTTTGGCTCAGTGGATAGAGCGTCGGCCTGCGGACTCAAGGGTCCCAGGTTCGATTCCGGTCAAGGGCATGTACCTTGGTTGCGGGCACATCCCCAGTAGAGGGTGTGCAAGAGGCAGCTGATCGATGTTTCTCTCTCATCGATGTTTCTAACTCTCTATCCCTCTCTCTTCCTCTCTGTAAAAAAATCAATAAAATATATTTAAAAAACAACAAATTCAAAGTCTAGAAGCACGGCCTGACCTCACAAGGCCCTGGGACTTATCATTCCAGGTCCTATCTCTCAAGTCCTTTCTGCTCTCTGTTGGGACATAATCTTTCTCTGCATCAGCAGATACACATGGCCAGTTCCAGGCCCACACCACTCCAGGCCCAACTTCATATCCCTTCCAATTCAAGCATTAATAGACTGATTTGCTTTGCCAGATTTCCGTTTATCATTCTTGGGAGAGAAGATGAATTGGCCCAGTTTGACTAATGTGTCTTAAGCCAGAAGTGAGCAGGGATACATATTCAAGATGCTATAATGCTCACATGTGGCATAGGTGTAGAATAAGATGGGCAGATACTATATCCCCAAAACTGTCTCCCCCAAAAACCTCCTCAAAAACCTTCTGTGGCCCCAGCCAGTTTTGCTCAATGGGTAGAGCGTCGGGCAGACTGAAGGGTCCCGGGTTTGGTTCAGGTCAAGGGCCAGTACCTCGGTTGCAGGCTCCTCTTCGGCCTGGGGCCTGGTCAGGGTGCGTACAGGAGGCAACCAATCGATGTGTCTCTCTCACATTGATGTTTCTCTCTCTCTCTGTTTCTCCCCCTCCCACTCTCTCTAAAACTCATTGGAAAAATATCCTCAGGTGAGGATTTAAAAAACAAAACAAAACCTTCTATGGCTGTTCTTAGCCTACAGATCCAAGTCTAAATGTCACCCTAAACCTTTCAAGGCCACCATGCTTCATCCCATACAACACAACCTGCTCCATCTCTCCTCTCATTGTAATGGACAAGATACTCCTTGTTCTCAGAATGGCTGCAAGTTTTATCAACTTGCCCATGGAGCACTTTTTAAACAAATATTGAAATACAACATATCACTGAGGATCAACACTAATTAAATATCTTCCCTGAAGCATTTATTAATTTTGTTGCTTTAGTTTTTCTTCTACATACCCATAGCATTTTGTTTATGTATTTATATTATCTTTATATTATTGTTATTTTTACTATAATGACTTGCTAAGTTATATATAATACATAGATATTATGGTTTTCTAAAGAGGAGGATCATATAATTAAAGTTATGTTTACATTTTTAATTATCTGTGGGGTTTTGCTTTTAATATTTGTCCTTTTAAAAAAAGTTTTTCCCAGAAAAATGCAGGAGGTATTGCAATTAATGCCCATGTGTCCAACAATCAGAAGGAACATTTGTAAATACTTTATAGTTGCCATTTTTAAGAAACAAAACATTATATATAAAGTTAAATTCCTTTATCGTCCTTTTATGTGTCTCTCTCTGCCTCCTTTCTCAGAGGCAACCACTATGATGAACGTGGTACATGTCTTTTTACTATAAGCCTTTATCTACATGATTTCTGAATTTTGTACCTTTTAAAGAAAACCCTCCTTTCTTTACTCAAGATTATAAAAGATAATGTTATTTTCAAGTATTTTTTATTGTCGTGTATTAGTTAGGACTTCTAGCATTTATGGACCAGTAGGGGATTATGAGCAGCCCTATTTTACTCCTCATTCTAATGGGGATGCTTCTAAAGTTACTATATGTACTGTAAGCTCATATAAAAATGCCTTTGCAGGTTCAAGAAGTTCTATTATGTTTTGTTACTATGCATTTGTTTGTTTTTACATGAACAAGTTTGCATATTATCAGGTGCCCATTCAATTCTATTGATATAGTCACTTTTTTCCCTTTCATCATTATGTGTTTTGTAGATTTTATTCCTTTATTTATGGGAGCATCTTAAACATCTTATTTTGAAGTCATTTCGATGATGTATTCTTATTTGTACTTTATTGCTGGTTAATTTCTCTTCCAATTTTGATTGGTTGGCTGTTTTCCATGTTAATTATCCTCGGAGTCTTTGGGCTTTTTCCTCTCCCTCTTTCCTCTGCCTCCTCTTTGGCCTCCACCTGGCCCTCCCCTTCTTGTCCATATTCCGGTCTTTTCTTGGCAGCCCTGGTCTTCCATTCCAATATTGTGGGTACTGCAGACATAGTCACCAAGACAGGGAGGAAGCTGGCCCAGGTCCTATACCTTCCTCTTTCTGGCTGCACTGCAAGAATGCAGCAAAAGGAGCAGTTTTCTGGCTCCCTTAGGGCTAAGAGAGAGCATCCAAACCCCAGTTTTATTTTTTATTATTTTTTCTTTATTGATTAAGGTATTACAAAGGTGTCTTTATTCCCCCATTATCCCCCCACCCTCCCAGTTCTGCCCTAACCCTCACCACCTGTTGTCTGAATCCATCACTTATGCTTATATGCATGTATACAAGTCCTTTGTTTGATCTCTCCCCCCTTACTCCCACCCTCCTCTACCTTCCCTCTGAGCAAACCCCAGTTTTAGATATTGAGTCTGGCCCTGGTTCTCCATCATGCATAAAATGCTGTTGAAAGGAATGGCAATGACATTCATCTCTGATATTTCAGGCCTACAAACTCCTTGTGATAACCCCTGCACTCCACTGTGTGTCTGTATTTGTGTGTCTGGAATATGGAAATGACTGCCTTATCATTTTAATTTTGTTTTAACAACTTTGTTTGCATCTGGATGTATACCTCAAAGATGAACGCAGTGACTTTTCCAAGTTTGCATTTCTAATTTTTTAATTAGATTTTTAGGGTGAAATTGGTTAATGAAATTATATATGTTTCAAGTTTACATTTTTATTATACATGATCTGAATATTGCATTTGTGTGCCCACCACCCAAAGCCAAATCATTTTCCTTCACCATATATTTGATTGCCTTTACCCTTACTGCCCCTTCCACCCCACTTCCCTCTGGTAACCATCATACTGTTATCTGTGTCTATGAGTTTTGTTGAGTCTTGCACAGTGCATTGTATATAATAAGTGCTCCAAAAAAGTTTCTGGAACACAAACCACTTCATCATGTTCAAGGGGAGGCTCAGTGAATGCTAATCAGAAATATACTGTGGAGGAAATTCATTCATCAATACAGGCTTGATTTGGATGAACTTTAAATATTTATGTGTTGAGGATTTTAAGATTCCATCCTGGTATAAATGATCAGAATGGCTCTAAAGAGAAAGGCACATTCAAACAATTGCCAGAACAGACAATAACTAAGTACTTGAAGATAAGAGGATGATATAAGAATAGTTGCAACATCTACAATTCAACCCTAAGGTACCTATTTGATATTTCTTATGTATGTCTTCATTATTATATCTTCAGACTTTTTCTTCCTGTCTGCCTCCACTAATCATTGTTATGGTGAAATGTCTGCAAGTAACTAGCCTATTTGTCTGGGGTTATAATCTTTAATCACGATCTCATCTCCCAAGCTAAATTAATTCCACCTCTCTTCTACCTCTTATTTTCTTTCCCTTTAGTTCTTATCTCTGTTTCTTGCCAACTTTTTGGACTTGAGACTTAGAATGACCCAGAAGCTATTAAATAGAGCTCTCGACATACAACTTGATAACCTCCATCTTCCAAAACCAAAATCTGGTTGCTTTTTTTTGAATCTTAAATTATCTTACCTGAGGCTCCAACTCAACACATTAATCTTGATACTCACACTGGTTCCTATTATAGAGTTCCAATCTATAGGCTAGTCTTCTTCTCTCATCTTTTTTACACAGGCTCTACTTTCAACCTGGAATGAACTACCACCAAAATAAATAAATTAGGAACATGAGTCAAAAGGTGGGACTCCTACTTTGTCAGCAACAGTCTTAATAATATTGATACCTTGTGTGCAGGTACCAATAAGCCAAAGTACCATGCATTGATTTT
The DNA here is from genome assembly GCF_951640355.1 of Cnephaeus nilssonii. Classification (NCBI taxonomy): domain Eukaryota; kingdom Metazoa; phylum Chordata; class Mammalia; order Chiroptera; family Vespertilionidae; genus Cnephaeus; species Cnephaeus nilssonii. The sequence continues at coordinate 59,940,578 of NC_137082.1, forward strand.
TGTTAATTTGTTTCACTGTTTACTCAGCATGTAGATACTATATTTATTACATTCCAATAGTATTTTCAAAATATTTGTGCACTAATCTTCTTCATAGAGGCTTTGGTCAAAATTTATTGAGGTGTTTCTTTTTCAATATAGTTGTATTTTACTTTAAGCCCTGTGATTAAATAGCAAATCACAGTTGGTACAATACTGGCTTTTTCCTAAGGTCTCTTTGTTGCTTTCTTTCTAAGTATTTCACTCCATCTTAATATCATCTGTCACCACATTGAGTTATTAGCATAATTTTTCTTATTTTACAAATGGAAAAATAATTATTATTTCTGTGGGTTTCCTTTATTTCTACAATGTCATTAACTGAGTTTCACAGATTTCTGACAATCCAGCCTTGAGAGAATATCCTATCTTAAATAGCCAGCTATCTGATAGCTAAACATTCAGAGGCATTTTTTGGTAGATCAACAAATAAACACATTATAAAGCAATGGTTAATACTATATGTTATTTTTCATCAAATGTCTCATCTTTAGAAGATGATTTATAAAATTATATAAAACTCTTTTTCTAATAGTAAGTATAAATGTCCTATACCTTGGAAAAATTTACTGATTTTATTTTCTTTTTGAAATAAAGTTTAAATGTAAAAAGCTTATGAGCAAAGTAAATGTTAATTCTTCTCCCTGCTTTCAGGGCTAATGCTCTCATTCATATCCTCCCACTCAGGGTGTACAGTTGAGCTCCACTTCAAAATGAGAGTTTGTGCTCCTTGTCCAGGAGTGGGCAACCACGTCCCAAAAGTACACAAAGATATATGGGCATCTTTCTGGAACATCAGTTTTTCTCTAGCTTTGGCAGGGAGGAGAAGTAAATTATTTAGCTGATGACTTAAAACATTCTTTTAATATTAAAACAAACATGGATATATTATAGAGGCAAAATGTGCCTGAATTTTTAAGATAAAACAGTCTTCAAAAATAATTTTGTTCTTTGAGAAAAAATTATTTACATCTTCTCTATCCTGGAGAGCTAACTTTATTTATCTAATATTATCTTTTTTGAGAATTTTATCTCCTTTATAATTTCATTTACGCATTCATTTATAACAAAATATTTTTAGCAAGGGTACTAAGCTAGATTGTTTGTGGGATATTTGTTCCTTTCACTCGGGTTATTTGTTTTTTTTGATCCAAGTGGAAGACTAACCTTAGCTATGGCATAGAAGGACCTGTGGAGTTCTACATGAAATACAGGTTTGTAGCTCACAGTGACATGATTGTTATAAACTATTCTAGTCAATGTTATACAAATGGATTTTGTAGCAGCTATATTCTTTTCAAAATAAGAAACGAATCAACAACTATTGCCATTATAAAATTGTAACATGGTTCATTCGGATGAGACATATAAAGTCAGAAAAGAAAGATGCTTTCTAATCACATCACCTGGGCACAGACATGTTTGTTTATGTATAAAATCATTACACTGCTGATAAAAACCCCTGTGGCCTTGTTTTATTAATGAATACAGGTCAACTTGGGCAATTTTAAAGGAAAGAATAATAATCTAATAACCCCAACTCAATTTATTATTTCCCTCCAAATTCTCTTCTTATCTTTGTCAAATATTGTTTGTTTTTTTCATAGTGGAAATCATGAAATCAAGAAATGATGTGTTCTGCTCTTTCAAATTAATTTTAACTTATATTTCCATGTGTCAGCATGGTTTTCACAGTTGACATTTCTATAGTGCTGCTTTACAAAATTAATTTTATTTCATATTTTCCTGAATCAGGATGAGCCACACAGTTGACATTTTTTATAGTTCTGCAGTAATCTTCTTTCATAATATTACTTGTTTTGCTTAGCTAGCTCCGATTCTTAGACATTTGGGTTTTCTCTGTTAAGTTTTGTTTTTGCAAACATAAATAGCATTACTATAAATATTTCTAAGTAAATAACTTTTTAGTATGCTTATTTCCTTGGAGAATGTTTTATATAGCAGGATTATTATGCCAAATCATATCCAACAGTCTCATAGCTCATCATGTTCTTTTGCCCAGAAACATTAAAACAATTGAAGATATACCCAGAAACACTTAAAATTTATGTCATTTAAACATTTAAAATATATATCATTCTCAGATCTAACAGATCCAAAAATTGACATTTTATAATTTTTATTTATTTACTAAAATAGGTATATAATGGTATTTTAATGTTGCTAAAATTTATATTTAGTACACAATTATAGAGCTATGGGTTAATCTGTGTGATTATTTCTTATTTGTCATTCCCTGTCACTGAATGCTCAATTCTTTCCTTTAACCAATTATCAAATGGAATTTTAGTGTTAGCTGTTACTAATTTCTCTCAATTATTCACATATTTTAGAAAGCAAGCTTTTAAAAAATATATATTAAACACACAGACATGTATTAAAAATATATAAAACACACCCTTGAAACACCACATAGGGGGAGAAATAAAATGCAATTGATGTAGCCGTGACTGGTGCAGCTCAGTTGGTTGAGCATTATCCCGAAAACCAAAAGGTCATGGATTTGATTCCTAATTAGACACGTGTGGGAGGCAACCCATTCATGTTTCGCTCTCACATTAACCTCTCTCTCTCTCTTTCCCCCTTCCTCTCCTCCCTCTCCCTTCCTTTCTCTCTACAATCAATAAAAGCATGTCCTCAGATGAGGATTAAAAAGAGGCAACTATCACTTCAAATGTAGTGTTTAATATAATTGTACGCATTTTTATGCTATTCCTATATGTGTATGTAAACATAAAACATGTAAGTTATATTTTGCACGTTTTAAAAATTTAGGTGGCATTTGTTAATATAGCATACTTTAATTTTGCTTTGTTTAATGTTAAAATATGATATTTAAATGTTATTCGTTTTGAAACATGTATTATTTTAGTAGTTGTATATTATTCTAAATTATTTAGTTGTATCTAATTGAAGATTATGTCAACTTCTAATCTTTATAGTCTACAAACTATAATTCAATGAAAATTTTCTTGCATTTTTCATACATGTTTATATATATACAAATATATATATACACATACACATACCCATATACTATGTATATACCTAACATTTAAATGTATATGTACATACTTATAAGTAACATGGTTAAGTTTTTATTAACCAATTGCTCTGAAAAATAGTCATAATTTTTATCAATCTGTGAATTTTAATTTCCACAATTGCAAGTGATGCTGACCATATTTCTAACATTTGTCAGAACTCTTCCTTTATCACTAGTATGCTATTTCTGTCATCTATCTGACTTCCACATATATGGTTGTACTTTGGGACTCTTTCTTCTGGTTCATTAGTGTAACACTCTTTCACCAAACTTTAGCTTTATTATAAGTTTGATATTTGATATGATTATCCCCTTTGTTCTTCAAAAGTTTAATGTCAATTCTTGGCTCTTGGCTCTTCTCTCTGTGTGTAGATACACACACACATATTTTAGAATAAATCTATCAAGTTTTTTAAAAAATTGTTTTTATTTCATGCATCCATTAGCCACTTTTTCTAGTTTGAGTTCTTAGAACGTCTTGGAAACTTGGGGAATAGCACATACCCTAAAGCTGGTGGTTGGCATGGTTCAGTTCTCAGCTGCTGGGCTGTCTGTCCTCCTATGTGTCTAGGTCTTTAGCTTACTAAAATTCACAAATTGAGAGGGTGGGCAGCAACCCTTTCCTTCAGCCTCCTTTTGGAATGTGGGAGCCTCACCCCAGCCTGCTCTGGCAATATTATGTGAGAACTCTTCAGCCCTCCTACTATGCTCAGAAACTGAACTCCTTGGCTCTACCCCCTCATCCCCTACCTGGAGCAAATTTACTGGTTGTCTTCATTCCTATTTGCTGCTCTGAGTTGCTCTTATAAAGCGTTTTACTTGCTTATGAACCTGGATTTTCTTTGGCATTTTTTTAAAATGTTTTTTCTTTATCCACTTGTTGCTAAGTATTTGAAACTCAAGGAATAATTCAAAGTATGAACTCAGTGTGCCATTTGGTGAAGGGTAAAATTTTTGTTTTAATTGGGATATAAAAATATTAATTTACTTCTTATTTTGCTACATTTTACTTCATAATTTAATTTACCAACAGGTTTATTCATTTTTTCTATTAAGCTATTTTCTTTTCGTTTTTAAAAAATTTATTTTTATTGATTTCAGAGATGAAGGAAGAGAGAGAGAGATAGAAACATCAATGATGAGAGAGAATCATTGATCAGCTGCCACTGCACGCCCCACACTTGGGATGGAGCCCACAACTCGAACATGTGTCCTTACCTGGAATCAAATGTGAACTCCTATTTCATAAGTCGAAGCTCAACCACTAAGCCATGCCAGCCAGGCATTAAGCTCTATTTTTAAATACTCATGTTTATATCCATCTCAGAAACTGAATTATTAATAACTGGATTTTTTTGTCTCTTTTAGTAGGTATTTAGTTGTATTTTTGAGTGTGTGTGTGTGTGTGTGTGTGTGTGTGTGTGTGTGTTATAATAAAGAGATAGTTCTAGTGTGCATGTGACCTTGGAATTATTGCTTTATTTCTCTGTACTTCAGTTTCCTTTCTATAAAATATGTATTATAATAATGTCTTCTTCACAGAGTTATTGAGTTAAGGTAAATAAATGAGTTACTCACATTAAGTACAATGAACAGAGCTAGACACCTTGTAATTTCTGTACATGTTTGTTATTGTTGCTAACTCTTTTAGTTCTCTTAATTTATTCTTTTAAGGCAGAGATATCTTATTTGTCTCATTTTTGTCCTTATATTTATCTTCTTTCCCATGAAGATTTAATTTTTAAAAATGAAATCTGATGTTTAAGTTGAAAACATTTTTAGGAATCAAATAGTTTGCTATAAAGAGAATCTCTTATTTTCTGGCTTTGTGTTACTTATATAAATGAATATAATCTTGTTGAACATGTTTATTCTAATATTTTTACTATTTTGGGGGAATTTAAAAATCTATATTCATATCATGATAATGATAGGTGCGATTTATTACACTCTATGAATAGACACTGTAATAGGATTACATAGTAAACTCTGTTATTCAGATAATAACATTTCTCTGTCAGTTAGGATTATGTTTAACTGTAAAGGCCAAAATTTCAAAAGAATAGTGGCCTAAATAAGATAGAAATTAATTTATTTCCCATGTAACTGAAGACCAGAGCTGGGCATCTGAGATTGCATGGCAGCTCCTGAGTTTTTAGGGGTGAGGCTTCTTCGGTCACATCCGTCTGCCATCCTCGACACACGGTTTCTACCTCATGGTTCAAGGAGGTACTAGGAGCAGGGGCCAGCCATCCCTTCAAAATCCTTGTTAGGAAATTATTTTATAGCTGATGCCTTTGTAACTGATGGCCCAAGTAGTTAATAGTATTCCCTGCCTAAGCACAAGTTCATGACTAAACATCAATAGATTGTGCTCCAGTTTGATTGTATACTTAAACAAAGAGAACGTTCTCTGAACTCCTACATCGTCTCATGTACATGCCTCATCTCATCTTTACAGCAGCCATTTCAGGTAGAGATTATTATTCCCATCTTACAGACAAAGAAGTAGAATTTAAGAGATCCAGAATCACAAAACTCTCATGTGGTTGATACAGGATTCAAGCCAGTCCTTGTGAGTCAAGGTGAGAGCACTTGAACTTTTAAAATGTATTCTTATACATGGTTACCTCATAAACAATAGGATGGGGTCGCAATAAAGGCTTGGAAACAAAGAAATTAATTTAAAGTAATTAAAAAAATACTACAGGTGACTATTTATGTAAGTTTACTACTTAACTGTTGACATAGCCTTGTATGTTTACTTGTTATATACTGAATGGTTTCTGCATAAAATTAGTATGTTGAAGTCCTAACCCCGAGTACTTCAGAATGTGACGGTATTGAAGACAGAGCCTTTAAAGAGATAATTAAGGTAAAATGAGTTCACGTGGGTAGGCCCTAATGTAATTTGATTGTTTGACTTTAGGAAACAAACTTGTAGACCAACTGGAGACCCTGTGAGGACCCAATGAGCCAATTTGCAAGCCAAGAAGAGAGTCCTCAGGAGAAACCAACCCTGATGATACCTTCTCTACCTATTTTATATTCCCTCAATTACATTATTTGATGGATTTCCAGCCTCCAGACTGTGACAAAATAAATTTTTGTTATTTAAGGCACTCAGTCAGTGGTATCTATAATAATAAAAGTGTAATATGCTAATTAGACCAGATGTCCTTCCGGACAACATTCCGGGATGAAGCCAGGGCTGCATCCGCTGGATCAAGGCAGCCGCCACTGTTGTGAGGGAGGGATCCAGGCAGCCACGGCTGAGAAGTACTACTCTTGCATAAATTTTGTGCATCGGGCCTCTAGTTTTGTTATAGTTATCCTGGAAACTCATACATAACTTTTCAATCCCACTGCTAGAGGTTGGTAAATTCTCTTTCCCTAGGGTCCAGCTCTTTCTTCTGGGGCCTCCAAGTTTTCTTGTAGTGGTTTGAAGAAAACTCCCTCTAAGAAAGTTAGGAATAGAATAAACATTCATAAAATGCTTATTCTATGGTAGATACTAATGAGTTACCATTTAATGAGAACTTACTGTGTTTCATACACACAGCTAAGCACTTTACATATATGATTTCATTAAATACTCCACATAAATCTGCAAGTAAAATGATCTGTCCAAAGTTCCTCAGCTAGGAAGTATAGAACAAGATTTGAAGCCATACAGGCTGACTGTACTACGTCTATGCTATGCTGCCCATCCCCACCTGGGCTCATTTTGGGAGGGCCCAGGGGAGTCTCATTGGTGAGCACAGGGCTTTACTGACTCTGCCTCCTCCTCTGTTGCAGAGTTGACATGTCTTCACACTGTGCATGCCTTTACACTGGCTATCCTACTTGCTCTCTTCAATGTTCCTTCTCTGTTCCTTCTTTCACAAAGATTTTCTTTTACCTGCTGGACAGGGGGAAATGAGCTTTGTTATTTTTTAAAAGATGCATCTTGCATTCAAACTGTTGTTTCCTTGGCAGGAAACATCCTTTACAACATTTGAAATCCTTGAACTCTCTTCTCTCCTGCTACATACTGGTTAGCGTTATTCAAAATTAACAATCTTTTGGAAGTATAATTACCATCTCAGAAAACATATTCATCACCATTCTTGGCTCCTTACAGCACCTCCTCTTTTCATACATTTGTATATAATCCTCACCCCCTCCTTCTTTTGCAAGTTAATTTATGCTCCCTGAATTACATTATCTGATTTGCTAACAATTATTCCAGAAATAATGATACTATAATACATAATCCCTCCTCTGTCTTCAGCGCTGTATCATATCACTTATTATTTTTGAAAGTGGACAAAAATATCAAATAGCTCAATCTAGTTTACTTTTATGTATGGTAAAAATGACTCAATTTTATTTTACTATAAACTTTGTTTTGAAAAATACCATTAAATGTTGACCATATCTTTTATAACTTATACGCACCTAGAATGTGTCTCAGAGGGCTGTGAACTACATTTCTGAGGAATTTTATGTCAATAGAACAATATGTGACTGGCAAAGCATGCTAATAAAATGGATTCTGTCCCTATTTTAAGTTTTTTCACTCCACTACTACGTTGGCAGATATATTCAGACATACCTTAAGCAGCATTTCCTCATAAATAACCCTCATAAATAACAACTCTAAATCTGATATAAGAGGCAGCACAGTATAGTAAAAAGTCATTTAGCCCAGGGAAACAGAATATCTTGATTCCTGAATGACCTTGGGCAAGACATTTAAATTATCTGACCCTCAAGTTATCCTATAAATTTACAAAATTATAACTGAAATTTTAAAGGCTTTTCTAACTCTACAGTTGATTTGGTATAAACAAACAAAAATTTTAAATGAGCCACTATAGGAAGAAAATAAAGATTACTTGGTAATCATTTTTATTGGTCGCTCTACTGCATTTTAAGGCACACATTATAAGAGTTAAAATGGTACCTTTTCTTTAGAGAAAATATTCAACTTAACATGCACACTTAATAACTAATCATTAATTGTATGGTATGTTTTTTTTCTTAATATATCCCTCAATAATATGAAAGCAGGCACATTGTAATGACTAATTTTTCTAAACATGTAAATGAACATGCTTTCTCAAGCACTCAGCTAGCTAACATGATATGATGTGAACATTGGGAGAACAAAGGCTGTTATCAACAATAAAAACATTATAAAAGAAGTAAACCTATTTCTGCTAGAAAAGAGAACTGGGAATGCACCATATCAAAATGAAAACATATGTGGCAGAATAATATTTGACATATTAACTCCTTTTAGGGCATCACTGCATTTCTGTTCTTGTGTTCCCAGGATCTCCTTTATAGACTGCTGGATGAAGGTCTTTTGTGCTACAGAGACTAGAAACATCAAAATTCTTAATTTTAGGAGACTAAGCTAGTGTCCTGTACTCACTGCCTCCTACAACCACATCAAAATTACAAGTAAAATACAGAAAAATCATCATCGAGAACCACCTGAAAGCTGGCTAAATGGAAGTGCTACAACTAGAGAAATAAAGAAGAAAGCACAGAGACTGGTAGGAAACACAGAGGCAAGGAACAGGCTAGTCCAGCACCCACATGTGCCACTTTTTTAATCAAGAGGGAGATCACCTCTGTGGAGGCCTCCTGGAGGAGCAAGGGGTCCCAGCCCCACACCAGTCCCCCAGCTGGGAAAAGAAGTCTCAATGGGCAGTAAGAACTACAGGCTGTAAAAAACAGTGCAGATTGGGGCTCAATGACACAGAGGTTGCTAGAGACCCAGCTGCTCCTCTTAAAAGGCTGGTACCATGAACTGAACTTATAAGCTCCCACTTCCTCTGAGCTCCAGTGTCAAGGTGAGGTTCTGGGGAACACAGACACATATGAGGAGGAACTGGATTATTTGGCATCAGGGCAGGAACTTGGGGGTGGCTTTCTCCCAGATGGAGTTGCTCTAATAGATCATTGTTCCTATGCTGGGACCTTCTTGGTCCAGGGCTGACTGGGGAGCCATTTCTGTTTGCTCTACCCTGGTAATTCCCTGAGACCCTGCCCCATCCAATTTGCAGCCTCACCCAACCTGTGTGCAGCAACTTTTGCATATGAATGGCCTGTCCTTGCTCAGGCTAAAAATCTGTCAAACAAGCTTCAGCTGGGTCAGGGAGCCCCAAACCTATCAATAAAAGGCCCAATACCTGGCACCAGCACCTGGCTTCACAGCTGGGCCTTGTCTTGGCACTTCCAAACCTGATACAAAGAGGAGGAATCTGCAGATCTCTCTGGCGCTCCTGTTGGGTGGCTCCAGGCAGTGGCTGACTTTGCACCTACCTGGAGACCCAAGAGTCAGTGTACCCAGTGGTTAGTGTCAGACCATATCAAATTATAACTCTACACATCCATAAGTGACACACTCATGGGGCAGACTCAGTAAGCACCAAAGCCCCACTGAAGCAAGTCCTGCTCCATAGGGTGTCTCCTGGACAGCAGCTCTCCCTCTGTATTTGCAGCTGGTCCTCATAGCCAATTGGCCTGGAGGTCAATTCATCCCAGGGACACCAACAGCAATCAAGTCTCAACTACAACAAGACTGTGCTCACAGTCCACAAAGGGGTGCACCTAGAGTGCCCAGCTCAGGTAACTGGGGAAGCTGAGCCACTGGGTTCTATAGAACACCTACTACACAAGGCCACTCTACCAACTCAAGGAGACAAAGCAACTCTACCAAATACATAGAAAGAAACACAGGGAAGCAGCCAAAATTCAGGGACAAAGATACATGTTACAAATGAAAGAAATTGAAGAAAGCAAACTACTGGAATAGAGTTCAAAACCACAGTTATAAGGTTACTCAAGAATCTTCTAGAAACCTCCAAAAGACTTAGTGAGACTTTCAAGAATCTTAGTGAGAATGTCAAACACATGGAAAAGAACCAGTCAGAAATTAAGCATACACTAACTGAAACAAATAATAATTTACAGGGTTTCAACAGTAGAGTAGAGGATTCTGAGAATCAAATCAATGATTTGAAATATGAGGAAGCAAAAAACACCCAATCAGAAGAGCAAAAAAAAAAAAAAAGGATCCAAAAATATGAAGCTGGTGTAAGGAGCCTCTGGGACAATTTCAAGCATACCAACATGCATATTACAGGGGTGCCAGAGGAAGAGAGAGAGCAAGATATTGAAAACTTATTTGAAGAAATAATGACAGAAAACTTCCCCTACCTAGTGAAAGAAATAGACTTACAAGTCCAGGAAGCACAGAGAGTTCCAAACATGAGGAACCCAAAGAGGACCACACCAAGACACAACATAATTAAAATGCCAAGGGCTAAAGACAAAGAGAGAATCTTAAAAGCAGCAAGAGAAAAGCAGTTAGTTACCTACAAGGGAATGTCCATACAACTGTCAGGTGATTTCTCAACAGAAACTATACAGGCCAGAAGGGAGTGGCAAGAAATATTCAAACTGATGAATAGCAAGGACCAACAATGAAGATTACTCTAACCAGCAAAGCTATCATTCAGAATTGAATATCAGATAAAGAGTTTCACAGACAAGAAAAAGCTAAAGGAATTCATCACCTCCAAAACAGTATTATATGAAATGTTGAAGGGTATTATTTAAGAAGAGGAAGAAGAAAAAGAAAAGGATAAAAAATATGAACAAAATGGCAATAAATACATACCTATCAACAATTGAATCTAAAAATCAAAGTAAACAAATAAGAAATCTAATGAACAGAATAAACTGTTGAATAAAATAGAACCAGTGGCATGGAAATGGAACAGACTGATCATTCTCAGAGAGAAGGGGGGTGGGGGAGTGGGAGGAGATTAAACAAAGATCTTATATGTATACTAGAGGTCCAGTGCATGAAATTTATGCATGGGGTAGGGGGGTCCCTCAGCCCAGCCTGCACCCTCTTGCAATCCTGGACCCCTCAGGGAATATAGTTGGACATCCTTCTCACAATCTGGAACCGCTGGCTTCTAACCATGCTGCCTGCCTGCCTCATCGTCCCTAACCACTCGCCTGCCTGCCTGATCGCCCCTAACCACCTCTGTCTGACTGTCTGATTGCCCCTAACTGCCTCTGCCTCGGCCCCCACCACTGTGGCTTCGTCCGGAAGTACATCTGGAATGACGTCCAGAAGGTCATTCGGCTGTCTGGTCTAATTCACATACTACGCTTTTATTATTATAGATATGCATTACCTATGGACACAGATAATAGAGTGGCAAAGGCCTTGGTGAGGCAGGAACCGGGTGGAGGGGGCAATGGGGGGGAAAAAGAGGGACATCTATAATAATCTCAACAATAAAGATTTTTTTTCAAGTTCTTGGTTTTAGGAAGTGCAAGACAAACAAAATGCTTGGTCCAGGTGTCAGCTGACAGATCACTTGAAGCGCAGTTTTTGTGCATGAAGGAGAGAAGTGCTCCTGAGGCTGGCTGCATGGTGAATCTTAGAAGGGAGTCCTGTGCCCCACTGCCCGCCTCTGAATCCAGTTCAGCTCCAGAAACTGTGTTGGGCGGGTGCAACAAGAGAGTCCCCAGAAAATTTGGAGAGCTCAAGGTAGATATGACTTGTATGGCTCAGAAATGTCACAAAAACCAGCCAGAGTGTTGTTGGCAGGTGTAGGCTAATACAAGCTGGGGACAGTCACATTGAAGAGATCTTAAAGCTTCCCACCACCACCCCAAAGGGGAATGAGTGACGTAAGAGAAGGCTGAGGCACCCAAAGGACCCTTGGGGTCAGGTGGAGGAAGACTGTACCCATGGAACTCTGGCATTAACAGCAGGGCTGCAAACCACTATGCAGGTGTCAACAGTTGTAGGTGCCAATGGGAGGAATGGTCCCAGCGGACCCTTGGAGGTATGGGTGATGGCTCAGCAGATGCAAACACAAGAAAGAATAGGCTGAGCACAGCAGAGGCCTTGTGCCACCCCACTCCTGTAGTCCCAGACTCATGACTCCATAGCCAACCTCAAATGGAATACACCCCCTCAGGAGGAAGGCAAAAGCACAAGCTAACTACAGATTAAATCTGAAATACCAGAGAAATAACCACAATTTATATCATTAGAAAGAATGATGTCTGTAAATGTAGATTAAGGACCATTATTAGAAAAATAATGAAAGTTATACATGTGTACATACCTGCAAATGTGGAATGTAAACATTGTGTTCAATGTACAAAGACACTGTATGTTCTCTACACATCTGTGGAGCCAAAATTTCAGAATCTGGTTGACTATCTTAAGAACAGACTTTTGACCGATGGTCACAGCATCCATGACATAAGGAACATGTTTTTTTGGTCAAATCACCATCCTATAGAAAACAGCACCCTCCTTTCCACTCCCCCATGAGATAGATAGCATGTTTACTCATTTGTTCACTCTTTTTCTCTCTCCACTAGAATGTAGGTTACAGAAGAGCAAGGACTTTGTCAATTTTGTACACCAGTCTTGGAAGAAGGCCTGACACATAATAGGCATTTAATAATTATTTTCTGGATTTTAAAATAAATTTTATGAATTTTATATCTCAAATAGAAGTACATGTATGTGTATATGTATACATACATTTATTATATGCACATTTTATGTACACTATGAATTGAATTATGTACATAAATCAGTATGTATGTTTATATGGTTTTTCATTTAGATAGACTTACTACTTTTCTTTGGGAAATTCAAGTTGAGCAAAATCACCAAACAATCATATTTCTTTGCTCACTTGATATTAGGCCTATCTCTAGAGGAGAGTGAATTTCATTGATTAAACCAGATACAAACTGTACTTTCTCTCCCACTTCTTTGCCCTTGAGATACATCACTGTCCACTGTTCCAGGGAGAGATAAGAGACTAGATGTTCCTGTGCATTTCCAACCCCAGCCTGGCCCCACCTAATCATCAGGGCTACAAGCCTTCATTTGGCCCTCATATTGTGCTTTCCAGAGCTAGTTTCTCCTTCAAGATCTGAAGCAGTCTTGACCAGTCTCTACAGAAATGGATGGGAGGAGGGGACAGGTCATGTGATTGGCCCCAGCCTGCTCTCTTGAGGATGCTCCATTTGGATTCACTGATAATTCTGAGAAAAGTTTAAAAGAAATGTAGCCTGGCTGTCAGTGGTTCAGTGGTTGAGTGTCGACCTATGAACCAGGATATCACGGTTTGATTCCTGGTCAGGGCACATGCCCAGGTTGTGGGCTCGATCCTCAGTTTGGGGCCTGCAGGAGGCAGCCAATCAATGATTCTCTCTCATCATTGATGTTCCTATCCTCTCCCTCTCCTTTTCTCTCTGAAATCAATTTTTAAAAAGGATATATAAAATAAATGTAAAGAAAGAGTCCCATTAGTGATTTCAAAAGGAAATCAACACCACTGTTGTTGAATACATAATAATAATAATAATAATAATAATAATAATAATAATAACAACAACTCACATGTCATGGCATGCTTACTGCAGCCCCGGCACTATACTAAAGTGTTAACATAGGTCTTCTCATGATTCCTCAGAGCCATCCTCTACAGGCTGGATAATGACCACCTAAAGAGATCAAGTCCTGATGCCTGGCACCTTAAATGTTACCTACTTTTGGAAAGGGTTTTTTGCAGGTGTGATTGAATCAAGGGTCTTGAGGTAGGGAGGTTATCCGGGATTATCAGGGTGGGCTTTAAATGCCATCACAAGTGTCCTGATGAGGGGGAGACAGAAGGAAATTAGACAACAGGCAGAAGATCTGGGGCAATGTGACCCTGGAGGCAGAGAAAGGCATGCCAGCAGCCACCAAAACTGAAAGAGACAAGGAATGGATCCTTCCCTGAAGCCTCTGGAGGGAGTGTGACTCTGTCACCACCTTGATTTAGAGCTAGTGATAGTGATTTCAGGCTTCAGGCACGCAGAACTGTGAAAAAATAAATTTCTGTTATGTCAGCCACCAAGTCTGTGATAATCTGTTACAACAGCCATGCAAACTAGTATTAAATAATTCTGTTAGTCCTATTAAGTGAAGACTAACAGATCTTCATTTTAAAAGGATAACCTGCCCACAGAGTAGGAGAAAGTATTTGTAATTCACATATTTAATAAGTTATTAGTATCCAGAATACACAAATAATTCCTACAATTCAACAACAATAATAAAACAACACAATTAACAAATGGGCAAAGAACTGAAATATACATTACTCCAAAGAAAATATACAAATGGCCAAAATACACATGAATAGATAGATGTTCAGTATCATTAGTTATTAGGAAAATGCAAATTAACACTACAATGAAATACCACTTCAGACCTATTAGAATGGTTTCATAGAAAATAAAAAAATAAAAAACAGAAAACACTAAATATTGTCAAGGATGTGGAGAAATTAGAGCCCTGTACATTACTGGTGGGGCTGTAAATTGGTGCAGCCATTGTGGAAAACAGTGTGGCATTTCCTCAAAACATTAAAAATAGAATTACTACCTGATCCGGTAACTTTACCTCTTGGTATGTGTACAAAAGAACTAAAAGCAGAGTGTCGAACAGGGGTTTGTACACCCATGTTCATTGCAGCATTATTCACAAAAACAAAACAAAAACAAAAGATAGAAGCAACCCAAGTGTGCACTTGACAGATGAATGAATAAGCAAGATGTGGTATATGCATTGGAATATTATGCAGCCTTCAGAAGAAAAGAAATTCTGACACACGCTACAACATGCATGAACCTTGAAGACATTATGTTAAGTGAAATAAACCAGTCACAAAAGGTTTTCCAGTAAGTCCTTACTTAATGTCATCAATAGGTTCTTGGAACTGCAGCAAAACCACATATAAAGAAACCAATTTTATCATAGGCTAATTGACATAAGCAAGAGTTAAGTTCCTAAGACATCTCAGCAATGTCACAATGAAACAACGTTGAACCAAATGACATTATTCGAGGACTTGCTATACTAAACAATGCCACAAGTAAGGTAAAGTGATCCAATTCACAGAGACATGAAATGAATGGTGGTTACCAGGGGCCAGGGGAGTGTGGAATGGGGACTTGTTTAATGGGTACACTTGGGAATATAAAAACAGTTGTGGAGATGGATGGTGGTGATGGTTGCACAACATTGTGAATGTACTTATTACCACTGAACTGCACCACAATTTTTTTTTAAAAAAAGATAGCTGGGTATATGGAGCTGCAATTCTTTACACAATTAATAAATTCTAGAGCCAAATTAGAAACCAAGTTTACTGATTTTAGGATTTGTGCTCTTAATTTCTATGTTGCGGTTTTGAGCCAGATCACGAGGAAAAATTTTACCTTTTAAATTTCACTTCTGAGCAATACTGAGTAGTGGAATTTCAGAACTGGTGCTTAGATTCTCCTCCTCCAAATAGTGGTAAGAACCAAAATGCAACCTCCCAGCCACCTAACAATTCAGGAAACAAAGCAATGGGACTTAGGCTATGTGGTTTCATATGTCCATTCAGAAGATATTATTTTTACAAAGTGACCATGTCACACGTAATCCTTAATTATGAAACGAATCATAAAATTAGAAAAGTAGAAACTGAGTTGGGAATATCTAACTCGGTGGTTTCATCCTTTTGGAAGCAGGGGTACACTGATTAAAAAAACGTTTGAAAACCAATAGCTGTTTCCTCAATTGAATGCTTGCCTGCAGGTACACAAACAATTCGCATTTGATATTAAGAGGGCCACAGAGCCCTCAATCCCTCCCTGCATGGATCCCCTGTAGTCCCATGAACACCACAGTAAGAACCTTTGGTCTTCTGGTTCTGCAGATAAAGGGACATTTTCAACAAAATTTGTATCTACAAAACAAAACTATTTTTTTGAAAGCTGTGCCCAACACACTGAATAGCTGCCATTACATTAGAAAGAGCACTGGATTTAGAGGAACAAAACAGTTTTAAAATGAGGCTCAGCTCTACAGCCCTTATGCTGACCACTTAGCCCTGTTTTTATGCCTAAACAAAGTCAGGTGTGTGAAAGGTTTTGTGAATTGTAAAGCCTAATACAACCTTGCACTGTATTTAACTGTGTTCTAGCTTCATTACCAAGAAGAGACATAAACATGTCCTGCTTCTGAGAAGCAAAGGAACAAATGAGGTGTCTGTTAAGGTAACGTGAAAAATTCAGTCCAATAAATGTACATGTATTGTCTATTTCAAAAATATTTTTTTCTGAATTAGGTACATATATGATATAAAATAAGTGTTTTGGGTTTGATTTGAACAGGAAATTGAACCAGTTTTCCACTTTATTTTTTATCTGTTGTTTCAGTGGCAATCCCACATATTAGAAATGCATTGAAATTTATGGGTAACTCTAACATACCCTAATTCATTCTCTGATACACATGGAGTTTGTCTTTCTGTGTAAACACTCATATACATACACATCAATTCACAAATATTACTAAGGCTAGGATTCACCAAATGTCAAAAGCAGGCCCCAGTTTCAAAGATTCTCAAAGGAAAATAAAAAGGAAGAAAGAATTCACAGATTAAAACCAATATCTTGATGAATATAACAAAATGTACTTATTGCTTATTAATGGTTATAAATTATCCTATCTAATAATAGAGTAACATGTAAATTACCATCACTCCCCTACGCCCACGATTGGGCGGCCGGAGGCTGGGGGGCGGGACTCGGGGTGGCCTATCCGGCCATTGAGAGGCACGGATCCGCTGCCACTGAGGGGTGCTACCCTGCTGTTGAGAGGCGCAGGGGGCAGGACTCCCACCCCCTGTGCCTCTCAACTGCCAGATCCGTGGCCGCTGAGGGGGCCTGCCGCGGACACCCAGCTGCGCCTCTCAACGGCAGGGTAGCCAGGTGTCCGCGGCAGCCCCCCTCAGCACCTCTCAACAACAGGGTAACCCCCCTTAGCGGCCGCGGACCATCGAAAGCGTGGGAGCTGGGTGCCTGGTGCACCAGCGGACAGGCACCCAGCTCCACCGCGAAAAGCGAAAGCGTGTAGGGGACCCTACACGTGCATGATTCAATCATGCACTGGGCCTCTAGTACTAAATAATAAGCATATAAAATCTGGGACTAAAAATTTGTAAATTAAATATTTTGCATACTTGTAGCTTATTATGTATAGATTATTATATTATATGTAATATAAACTTATATATCAAGACTATTTAAATTCTCCAAAGCCACTTTTCTTTTTAGGAAAGATGTGAATAAGCATCTAATACCTTATGTGTATTTTTTAGAAAGTGCAAGGATTTACTAGAGAACCCGGTTTATAGAAAGATAACAATGATTACACAATGTTGATATGGCCAGTCAGGAACAGTGCTGTACTCATGTAAGGAAGTCCTCCAATATGACTGAATAAGTGAATATTTACTTGGAGGTAGGACAGAGAAATGGTTAAGATTTTTGGATTCTGGAGTCAAATTGCTTGGGTTGAAATCTCAACTCTGCTGTTATTAGTTGTGTGAACTTGGGCAAATTACCTAACATCTCTATGTCTGAATTTTCCTCTCTGGAGAGTGGGGATAAGAATACCTGACTCTATAAAAAACTGGAGCTGTTCTGCCTGAAGATATTTCTCTCCCTACGATCTCACCATTCTTCAGTGGGGTAGGGATCATAGATCCTCTCTGCTCTTTGGATCCCATACACTTTTAGGCGTCTTATTGCCTCGATAGTATTCTCTCTAGGAACTACTCATCTTTCTCCATCTTTCTCTCTCTTCCCATCAAGCCTAGTTTCAGAATTATCTGCTCTAACTACAGTTGACCCTTGAATAATTTGAGGGTTAGGGTGCCAACCCCTACACAGTCAAAAATCCACATATAACTTTTGATGCTTTAAAACTTACCAATAAGCCTTACCAATAACATAAACAGTTGTTTAACATGTATTTTGTATGTTTTTGGTACTATATACTGTATTCTTACAATAGAGGAAGCTAGAGAAAAGAAAATCATAAGGAAGAGTAAATACATTTTCATGTTTATTGAAAAAAATGTGTGTATAAATAGACTATGCAGCTCAAACCCCTGTTGTTCAAGAGTCCACGGTACTTCCTCTACTCTAAGGAATCTTTATCCTTTGAGGGTTTGTGTATTTTTGTTTTACAAAAGCAGCCGTCTTTGGAACCTTCTGGGTTTTCTTCCCTGCCCCGCCTCCTCTGAGTCCATGCGTTGGCCTTCTAGTTTGGCTGCACAAATAGAAGGTGAAAATGGAGGTCAAAGAAGGAGGAGAATACCATCAAGATATCTAGTCAAGCTGTTTTCTATTTATTAGGAGGTGATTTGATTTTTTTTATCCATCTGTCCCATGAGACTGTATTTTCATGAAGGCTGAACCCACATTCATTTTCCCTGGACATTGTAACCAGGCAGCGTGCACAGTAACCGGTAAGCGGTAGATACTCAATAAAGATTGAGAGAATAAATTAACTGCGAGAGCAGCACAGAGATCACTTAAACCACTTGTTTATCCAAATCTTTGCTAGAATGACACTTTAACCATCTGGAATTCATGCTCTCTCTCCAAATCTCATGAATTCCCCTATGTCCCTTTGCAGATTTTCCAGTGGTTCTCTCTTAACTGTCAGTAAGTATTATCTCAGAGCTTATCTAACTCTCCTACTTAAAGGTGTCTGTTTCTTTGAATATGCCTCCTAGAAAAGGCTAATCACTAGCCACAAACCTTTTCTACAGCTCTTTGTAGACTTGAAAACACTCAGGTCATCCCTCTACCGACTTTTCCATACAGCAGGCCCAGCTGAGGGACCCTCCCCGGGCCCCACCCCCACCTCCCCACCCCCCTCCAGGGCATGAATGTCATGCACCGGGCCTCTAGTAATCTAAATAGATACTGGAAAAGGAATTTGATCAACATCAGTACCTATTCCTAATAAATTCATGGATGATGGAGACTACGTAGTTTAGACGGCATTTTAGGCTAACTACTAGAAACAGTCCCATGCATATCCAGAATAAAATGAGGGAGCCCAATATAATGATTACTATTTACTATTTTAGGTAGTTCTGTCAATAACAAGAGGTCATGAAACAAAAATTAGTTGCATAAGAATAGAAAGGAAAAATATAAAACTATTACACCTTATAGATGGCATAATTTTAAGCCTAGAAGTATCTAAAGAATCAACTGAAAAAATTATGAGAATTTCACAAATCCAATGAAATAATGTACTAAAATTAACAGTGTCCATATATATCAGCAATGACCAATTTTAAAGAAATTGTAATTTTAAAAAGTTTCCATTTATACTAGAAACTGACTAGAGTGACAGTATGCCTGAGTACACAGTCTTAACAAAAATTATTGTGTCCTAACATGGAGCTTTAGAGAGATTAGAATAAATGAAGCAATGTACTAGTAAGTGAGGATGGGGCTCCTGGGACCCTGAAGCAGCCTGGGAGACAGGACAGTGGGAATTGCCAAGCCTGCTCAGGTGGTGTTGGGGCCATCAAACATTCCATGTAAGCTTCTCCCAGGGCCTGGCAAGCTTGGCTTTCTCTGATTGGGCCTTTGGTCAATCCACACATATCCTCGCTGCTCACTGCTCACACCCCACTGGCTTCCTGCCTTGGTGCAGAAGTCACCTTCTCCCTGAGCCTCCCTCTGGTCATGCCATTAAATTACACAGTACCCCCTTTTTATTTCCAACATTGTACTTATCTCCTACAAGCATATTTACACAATGTGTTCATTTGTTTGCTATCTCCCCTTACCAATGTAAGCTCCATGAGGGCAGGGATTTTTTAGTCCATATTGTTCATTGCTGCATGAATGAATCAAAATATGCATACATTTAAAAGACAGAAAGGAAAACACTAAAATAAAACATTAAGTATGCAATGGACATGATGTTTTGAGTGATTTTTTTTAACTTTCCAAACCTGTTGTAGTTTAGATTATTACCTTTATTTACTAAAACAAATTTTAATTTATATTAAAAGGATTATTGTTCTGCCTAGCTGGCTCATTTCCCAAGTTGTTTGCTAGGGAAAAGAGCTATGCAGGCTCATTATGCAGTTAACAACAAAAACAAGCATACAATCTATTTTCATTAGGCCTCCTTTTTATTTCATTGCCTAAAATCAAATTACATGTTCTTAACTATAGCTGTTATCTGTGTCTTGAGACCATATTTTTATCTTCAACTTTTAATTACCATTATTTTTTCAAATGGATCAAACTTTTTCTATCTAAATTGAACACCTCCAGCTAATATCACACTAAAATTAGTTAATAAGATTAATTGCATTTCATCAAAATGTTCTCAAATGTATGCTATTAATGCTCAGTGAATTTTCTGTTTTAATTTTATCACGGCTATATGACCTATTGCTTTATAAAGCTGACTCACTCTTAGCACTTACACACATTTTGGACTATTATATTTTTAAAATTGAGTTATTAAAATTACTTATTATGTGGTAGTTTTAAGAAACCTTTGGAGTTTAGATCAGGTGAGACAGTTGATGATGGTCACTAGTAATTCCTGAAGGAAAAGATCTTGTCTTTGTGTATATGAGGGTCAGTTTGGAATCTAGTCACCTAGATGCTTAGAGGAAGTCTTAATATTTATGCCATACGCTGGGATCCCTTTTTTAATGTGAGGACTCTTACCCTTATAGTTATTCCCATGAAAAGAGACTTGAGGTCTATTTCTAGCCATCCTTCTTCCTCAATATATATCAAGGCATCTCTAAGAAGGCTAATATTGACCCCAGTGTGGTTCCCAAGAAAGACCCTACAGAGTCTAATTATGTTTTTCTTATAACTTTGTGATTATGGCCTGGGAATAAACATTTACATTATAGCTACATTTAATTTTACTAAAATGTCCATGTATTCTCCTTTCTACATTTTCTGGAATTGTTTACAATTTACTACTAGGCAAAGCCCAAGCACTTTTGGAATTAGGTGATCTCACAGCCTTCATGAAAGGGTTTCTTAAGCATTCAGAAACACCAAACATTCCCACTCAACCAAGCATTACATTGGCAGCTGCCCTCTCCCTCTAAGCAAAGTTCAAGTGACAGGAAGCTCTTGTAGTAGTCAATTCCTGGACTATTGTTTGCACATTTCCATTCAGTGGCCTAAACAAGCCCCATTAAGGCCATTTTGTGAGGTCTTGACTCCTTTCTGTGTTCTCTTCACCCCATAGAGCTCATGATGTGATTATCTGGCAAAGCAAGCTTGTCAAGAGATGTTTGTTTGGCTGCATTCCCACCAGTGAAGCTATCACACTTTAATACTAAAGCAACATCTAAATGTCCAAGACAGAAATGTCACAGCATATGTGAGGCTATTCTGCATGATTAGACCATGCCCTCATATCAGAGATCGACTATTACATTCTTTGTCCAGATCAGATCTGTTGGGCCTGGTTATACCTGTTGCAGACTATATGTGAGGGCAGTACTCAGATGTAGAAAATCTCCAGGGTTGGGCCCAAAAGGGAGCTTAAATTAGAAATATCCATCCATCTAGAAACTGTTCCCAAAGAATAGATATTAGTGAAACCAGAAAAAAGGAATCTCTGCTTGATATCCAGATTCTTATCAGAATTGAGTCACTATACTAACCTTTGTGAAAATTAGGAACATAAGGTATATTCTCTTGAAATATCTTTCATACAATAAAAAGACTGACTTCTGAGCATACACTATATTATTAAAATACTAAAGGCCCGGTGCATGAAATTCATGCATGGGGGGTGAGGGGGAGTACCTCAGCCCAGCCTGCACCCTCTCCAATCCAGAACCCCTCGCAATCTGGGACTGCTGGCTCCTAACCGCTCACCTGCCTGCCTGCCTGATCGTCCCTAACTACCGCTGCCTCAGCCCCCGCCACTATGCCTTTGTTCAGAAGGACGAACGGAAGATATCCAGTTGACTTGGTCTAATTAGCATATTACCCTTTTATTAGTATAGATTAATCTGCTCAGACAGCCATAACAAAATATCATGAATTTTTGTGGCTTAAACAACAGAAATGTATTTTTCTCACAGTTCTGGAGGCTGTAATTTGGGGTTAGGGTACCAGCATAGCATCGTCCCATACACCAGAAAGTGATGGATCGATTGCCAGTCAGGGCACATGCCCGGGTTGCAGATTCAATATCCAGTCCAGTGAGTGCAGTAAACAATTGAACAATGGTTCTCTCTCTCCTTTATTCTCTTTGAGATCAATTAAAATTAATGATAAATAAATAATGTTCTCTAAATATGGTTTTAACAGGAAAGACATTAGTGATCTGTGAAGTGAAAAACTCATTATAACACATATATACAGCATGACCCCATTTAAAAAAAATTATTGATTTCAGAGGAAGGGAGAAGGAGAGATAGCTAGAAACATCAATGATGAGAATCATTGATCAGCTGCCTCCTGCACGCCCTTACTGAGGGTCAAGCCTGAAATTTTATCAGGACGTAAATCATGACCTCCTGGTTCATAGATCGATGCTCAACCACTGAGCCCCACCAGCCGGGCCCCATTTTTATCAATACCAGACACATGAGGTACATTGGCAAGATCTCACTCCTAGACAAAAGTCTGAAATTGCCCAAACTCCTTTGCAGCTAGGTTTCTGGATATGAATTCATTTCTGCTGATTGGATGTGCTTGCACAATATTTTGAAGGCAGAAGTGGAACAGAGGAATCTTCCCGCAGTTTGGGCTGTTTGCTACTGGTGATCATGTTTGCAGAGATGTGGAGGTTTTTTCCAGCAGAATCCAGGCTGTGTACAGGCAGTTGTGGCAGAGGCATTGTCCAGTGACCTGTTTTGTGATAACTGGAGGGCACTTGGGGGGGGCAGCAGTTTCCTGATCCCCCGGTCACAGCTGTGTCAGAATATCCTAGAATTCAGTTGTGTCTGAGGGGGCAGCTCTTCCCGCTGGCCAGGGAGTTTTTCCTAGGGGCCCAGCACAGGGTCAGGTCTGAGAAGTGGGTGAGGTGTTGCAGAAGGCTCCCTTCTTTGAGTCTCAGCTTCCTCTTCTGTAGAACCGAGACCAAATATTATCTGTTCATAGTTACTGAAGACCGTGGAAGCTGTGTTTCCTGAAGATGGCCACAACATTTCCTATCCCTCCTGTGGCCTTGCCACTTTCCGCCATGTCCTCTCTCTTGAAGTGGGGCTGACCTCTGAATTCCAAGGCCAAGGCTGAAAAGGCATGGGGTTGTAGCCCCACCCACTCCACCAGGTGGTGCAGGGGGCAGTGGCACATAGGAGCTAGGAGGTGGGAGGCCCGACGTGGGCCCACCAGGGTTTTCAGTTCCAGCCCTACCCACACTGCTCGGGGCTCTGTCTGGCATGGGGCCTTGCCCTCCTGGCTGGCTTCCCCTCCCATCTGTGGCCCAGTGCCTTGCTGCACATCATGGCCCACCTGCTGGTGCTGCTGGGCCCAGCAGGTGGGGTAAGAGCCCACGTCGGGCCTCACACCTCCTGGCTCCTATGTGCCACTGCCCCCTGCACCCCACAGCCCCTATTCCTACCTCTGTTCCAACAGGGACCAGATGCCCAGGTGCTGTGCACGGCCTGCAGGGACTGCTGTGGCCACCAGGAAAGCCTCCCCACCCCATCCCCAACTCCAGTGCCATGATCCCGGGTCCACTTCCGCCAAAGGAGAGCCTTACCCGTGCAGCTGCCTGAGACTGAGACCGAGCAACTCCAAGGTCCCCGGACCCCAAATTTCTGCCAGCCAAGGCAGTTGGCTGGCTGGCCCCACCGTGACCAGGGTTTTGGGGGTGATCCGGCCTGGACCAGGACAGTTCGCTGGCCGCAGTGGGTGTCATAGTGACTGGTCGTTAGGTTGTTATGGTCTTGATGGGCATTA
Source organism: Cnephaeus nilssonii (assembly GCF_951640355.1). Classification (NCBI taxonomy): domain Eukaryota; kingdom Metazoa; phylum Chordata; class Mammalia; order Chiroptera; family Vespertilionidae; genus Cnephaeus; species Cnephaeus nilssonii. The sequence continues at coordinate 59,964,546 of NC_137082.1, forward strand.
CGGTCTCTGGCTTTTTATATATATAGATGTACTCCAGTTTTAGCTTTTTCTCTCTATAAAAATGTCCCTTCCCCCAATTGAAAAATACTTCAGTGTGCTAGTTCTATTGTTATGTAGTTAACCCATATGATGGAGAAGAAACCTGATAGCACTTTTGGTTTCAAATGGGCACCATGACAACAAGTGGTTTGAAATCATTAATCTCTGATTGAATTCCAATATCTTTAATGTATAAGAAGGCAGTAACTAAGCATCCTTTTGGATCCTGAGGAGACAGTGTGTGCAGAGCTATCCCTGGATAATGACAAAGTGTAGTATCTGCTTAGGGCAAACTGTAGTATCTTCAGAGCATCTACAGGTAAAACCTGTCATGTAAAGACATAAACCCAGAAAATCCCCATGAAACCATAAACAAATAATTTTAAATATTAATTTCTACAGTCAAGAGGTGTGCATTAGACAGATGTAGGAAGAAGACATAGTGAAAGGACATCTGAGAAATGGAAGGCAGGGGAAATCTTCAAGATGGCACTGAAACTTGAGGGTGATGCCCTCTTAACTCCAGAGAGAACCCTAACCCCCCCCCCACTCCCACTCCCCAATCTGGCTAAGGAAGCAGTTTTGTAAAAATAATTTGGTGACAGCAGGCATTTTGCTGAAGGCATCTGCAGAGGGCATTCATATTTAGATAAAGTCACATCTCTTGAGCAGTATCTATCACATGATGTGTAAAATGCCATGGGAACTGAAAAACGACAGTTATAGAAACTCTGGGATAAAAATTGTATAGCTCCGTGGTCGGCAAACTGTGGCTCGCCAGTCACATGCGGCTCTTTGGCCCCTTGAGTGTGGCTCTTCCACAAAATACCACGGCTTGGGCAAGTTTATTTTGAAGAAGTGGCGTTAGAAGAAGTTTAAGTTTAAAAAGTTTGGCTCTCAAAAGAAATTTCAATCGTTTTACTGTTGATATTTGGCTCTGTTGACTAATGAGTTTGCCGACCACTGGAGCTGGACCAAACTTCTCAGAACTTTGATGACTTAAATTGAAATAACTAAAGTCAGGGGATAAACACAGTTTGTACTAAGAAGCGGTAGCCATTCAATGTGGACCAGATTGAGATGGATGCCAACCAGTAAGAGACAGGGAAGGAGAGCAATAGACTCGACAATCCAGGCAGGGAAAAAGAAGCCCTGAACAGGCATTTCCCTGCCCATGCTGGCCTGAAGCTTTAACAGTGCCCTAATCAGATGGTGTGGGTAACTCCAGAACAACACTGCCATGCTTACACATTTTATATCCGTTATGGTATTTGACTCTATGTTTTTGTTATACATTGTTAATTAAGTTCAATTAATCCTTTAGTTTGCCCAAGGCTGTCTCACTTCAGAGGATGCCCTTTCAGATATTATTAAGGGTGAATTTATGTAGGATGTAAAGCATCCTTTTCATTTAATCAAAGATGTCTTTTATAGCAATTCTTACTTTCCTCTCCAAAGTCATCCACTCTGTGATGGATAATTCTTACTAACAAAGAAATATACTTAAATTTTTTTTCATCTTAAAACAAAAGAAATAAAACCTTCCAGTGACCCCAACTTTGTAGACCACCTACAGTTCCACTTCTTTACTCCCATCTACAGCATAACTCTTTATAAGTGTCTACATTCACTGCCTCCAATTTTTTTCACCCTATTCTCTCTCTTCTTTATTTTATGGAAGTTAAATTTACATAACATAACATTAACCATTTTAAAGTGAACAATTAAATAGCATTTGGTACATTCACAGTATTGTGCAACTGCCACCCCTACTCTATCTAGTTCCAAACTCTTTCATCACTAAAAAAAACATACAACAAAACAAACAAAAAACATACCCTTTAAGGAGTTCCTCTTTATTGTCCCCTCCCCCTAGTCCCTGGCAACCACTAATTGGCTTTCTGTCCCAATAGGTTTACCTTTTCTGAATATTCATATAAATGGGATAATACAATATGAGGCCTATTACATCTGGCTTCTTTTGTTTAGCATTATATTTTTAAGATTCATTCACATTGTAAAATATATATTAATATTTTATTCCTTTTTATGTCCAAATAATATTCCATTGTACAGATATACCACTGGGTCACAAGGAATCACCAGGACAGGGTGAACAGCTGTCCAACCATGATGCCAGTCTGAGCCCTGTGACAGAGAAAGGGAAGGAGTTGGAAAATATAACACACACTACAGTGAATTTCTAAGAAAGTTCCAGCTGGGCCCTAACTGGTTTGGCTCAGTGGATAGAGCGTTGGCCTGTGGACTGAAAGGTCCCAGGTTCGATTCCGGTCGAGTGCATGTACCTTGGTTGTGGGCACATCCCCAGTAGGAGGTGTGCAGGAGGCAGCTGATCGATGTTTCTCTCTCATCGATGTTTCTAACTCTCTATCCCTCTCCCTTCCTCTCTGTAAAAAAGCAATAAAAATATATTTGGGAAAAAAAAAAAAAAAAGGAAGTTCCAGCTGGGCTAATGATGGAGAGCCCTCAGGCAAAAGCTGCATGCCAGAGAAATCCTGCATTTCACAGGACTGGCCTGCACTAGAACCCAGAGTATGCTATTGCCAGGTGGGGTGTGGGAAGGGGAAGGCAGCCATGCAGCTGTGGATCCAAAAGTCCTCAGTCAACCACACCCCCATAGCAGATCCGAGCCTCACATTGCCCAGTAGCCAAATCTGTGTTTCCTGGAAATTAATCTAAATTGTATCTAAATGGAAATTATATCTAAAGACTTAATAGATTGAATTTAAGATTTTGGTCTAGAATGGGTCATTGGAAATGTGGAACTGATATTCCATTAGTTTTGAAGGCTCATGAGATCTGATATAGCTGCAATTAGTGATGTCATACTGACTCTTGTGTTCAGGCAGTAACAGTTTCATCACTGAAGTACTGTCATCCTTGATCACAATCTTTCTCACCAGTGACCTCCCACCCTCACCATCTCAGCCACCCATGACAACCATCTTAACATGAAATCTGTCATTTCTGAAACTGTGCCATCTTCAAAACACTTACTCAAATGATCATTCCCAGCATCATGTATCCATTTATCAAGCACATTTCACAAGGATTCTGCCTGCTTTGCTCCAGTGTCAATAATGTAACTGTTTTCTATTTCATCCAGAAATAACTTGGGTGGAAAAAGGTGCATGTTTCTTTAGCATTAACCATCTTTTAGGTTCCAGTTTTGATATTGAAAATCTTATTTAATTTTTACAAAATCCTCTGAGGCAGGTGTGATTATCCCTCCTACACAGATAGTAATTGCGAGAACTGGATATGAAACTGTGTCTACTGACCCTGGAGCCCATACCCAGCTAATAGAGACAGGCTGGCAAGGCAAGCAGGGGAATTTATACTAAATATTGTAAGTAAAAAAGAAACCAATGGGGATTTTTAAATAGGGAACTAATGTAATTAAAGTCGTATATTTTTAGAATTAGTCTGATGGTATAATGCAGGTGGAATTAAAGGAGGGGAGAACAGAAGTCAGAGACATCATTGAGAAGGCAAGCATAATTATCTGGAGGCTCATATGGGAGCAGGTGTAGCAGAGAACAAAAAGAAAGGGGCAGGATGTGGGAGGGGAAATTGACGTAAAGTTTTTTGCCTGACATACCAAGGCTATTGAAAGAGCTAACAGATCCAACAATGATTCCAGATTTTAAGGCTGGGTGACTGGAAGAACTGGGTTGGGTTGACCTAGAAAGGACGGTGAGAGGGAATGGCTGGCATAAAACGCACGGGTTGTTAGAGGAGTCATGAACGTGGAAGAGTGCTTCGGAAGAGGCTGTGGGAGGAGAAGGCAGAGAGCCAGTGGCCACACTTTGGGGACCCTCCTCATTCAGAGGGCAGAGAGAGGAAGAGCTGAGATGCCAAAGCAGCACAAAGAGCCAACAGGGAGGAGACAGTCAGTGAAGGACCCAGAAGCTAAGAGTGGGGCTGAAGCTTTTAGGATTTGAAATTGAGGATGGCATGGGCAATATTCAATTTAGTATGTTTGGCTGAATAATATCATTAATAACTAGAGGCCCGATGCATGAAATTCATGCAAGAGTAGGCCTTCCTTCCTCTGCTGTGGGAACCGGCTTCCCTCTGGCACCCGGGACCGGGGCTTCCCTGGAAGCCCCCCCATATTACACTTTTATTGTTACATATGGGACTTTTTAAATGGAAATTTTTGCAATTGAGCTAGGGGTGTGACATGTCACACAAAAAGAAAGTCTCCATGTAGTTCTGCAATTAAGATAAAAAGGCCAGTAATTATAGAACAGCCAAATGGGTCTTCCGAAAAAAGGGAAGTCCTGCTCCGAAGAAAGGTGTTTGGAATCCAGCCATGCATTTCCTCATCATTCCTGAACGTATGGATACTTTTAGAACATCCTGTCCTCGGCCAGCAGCCTTGACTCCCACCCCCTTGTCTGAAATTGCAGCTCTGGTGATAGCTGCCTCTGAAATATTGGCTTTACTCCAGGACTGTGGCAAGTAAACATCACTTGGTTTCTTCTCTTTGAAAATTATAGGATTTTCTTTCTTTTAAGGTCTTAAAACTCACACCATCCTTGCTAGTGTTTCAGTTGTCTCTACCCATGTTGTACTTTATGAATGTTTAGGCAAGAGCTCACCGGAGTTAAAAAGCAGCTTTATGGATGTGCCAAGCGCATTAAACATAATAAATAAGAAAAATGAAAACGTCACAGGACTGGAAATTGTTCATTGAGCAAGTTAATTGCACTGAGCATGGTCAGCCAAAAAGTGTCTGTGCTGCAAGAGCAGGCACTCCGTGATATCGTGACTTAGAATAAGAATATATGTTTGGTCTTTGTCCCCATTCCTGGCAGGGTTCCTAAAACCTTGGAATTTCCTAAGTGAGGAGAGCAATAAAGGTGTCTTAATATTCACAACAAGCGCCTTTAACCACACTTGAGTCTGTCAATGAGGTGACTTTTGGAAGCCCCGTAAGGATGGGGGCTGGTTGCCAGGGGAACTAATGTGATGGGTGGGTTGGAACTATAGTCCCAGCTCCTGACCTTAGGGGAGGGAAGCAAGTGGAGCTGGAGGCTGCAGCCAATGACCAATAATGTAACCAAGCATGCCTGTGTAATGAAGCCTCTACACAAATTCAAAAGGATGGGTTTCAGAGAGCTTCTGGGTCGGTGAGCACATGGAGATCCAGCAAGAGTGATGGCTGAGGGAGGGCATGGTAGCTCCACGCCCTTTCCCCATGCCTGGTGTTATGCATCTCTTCCATCTGAGTTGCATCCTTTTATAAGAAGCTGGTGACTGAGTAGGTGATATGTTTCTCTGAATTTTGTAAGCCACTCTAACAAATTAAGGAGGGTGTGGTTGGGACCCCTGATTTATAGCCAGTTGGTAGGTTTCTAATTGGTGTCTGAAGGTGGAAGGGGGATTTGGCCGTCTTGTAGGACAGAGCCCTTAATCTGAGGGATCGGACTCTGTCTCTGGGTAGATAGTGTCAGAATCGAATTGAATTGTAGAACACCCAGTTGGTATCTGAGCATTGCTTGGCAGTATGGGACCAACCCCCCAACACACACATTGGAACTGTGTGCAGAACTCCTACTCAAAGTCCACGTCTCAAGGGCCACACCAGTCAACAATCCTACCACTATTTCTTGCGCTGTGCTCTAAAGCAAGGTACACAGTTTTGGGTTTTATTCTTGTTCTACTTTTAGAGACAATTATTTTCCAACAAATGATAAATTGGAAGTAATTGCTTGTGTGTGTGTGACTTTGGGTGACTGTGGGCAGGGTGGAGAAGGCCATTAGAGACAGAGGCAGGAAGAAGACAGGTAGGCAGGGAAAATCAGAGCACAATGCGATAGTGCAAAGAAGATGAGAAACAAGAACTAAAATGAGTGAGGCAGCCAGAGTCCTTTATTGTCGGACAAACCAGGTGGGTTACCAAACAGGACCTCTGCTGCCCTGGGAGGTATTACTGCAGAGGGCAAGACTAAAGTTCAGCAGGAACCCTCTGCTTTAAAGAGTCACTTAAATTATATGCCATATTTTTCCTGACAAAATATACTGTATTTAAGAAAGCTATCCATCCAAAATCATTAGCATTTTCCAAAAATATTTTGAGGCATAATTAAGTAGAATTTGGTGCCTACATTTTTAATTAGCTTATTGTACCACCACTAATATTGGATAAATGAAGTTTTATTATTATACAATCCCCCCTGCTGTTTATAATGATGTCACACTGGGTAATTTGAAATAGATGAAAATTGAAGTTTTTGAACCTTGCCATGAAAATTTCTTTTTAAATTAAATATGGCATATATGTATTAATAAACAGATTATGCCTCCTCGGTCAATTTCTCTGCACATGGAATCAAAATTCTCATTGATTTAGACATTGGGTTTGTATTCTTAAAAATGTTTTTAAATGTTTCATAAATAATAATAAAATAAATAGAATAATCAAGTGCTTCAGAATTGGCAGCCAGGTGGCATGGAACAACAGAAAGAACGTTAGGGGCTTTGGATCAAGTTCAGAGCTAGTCAAAGGCTGTTGCTGTGGCTTTGAAGAAGCCACTCTGCCCCTCAGAATCCTGGCTTACTCACTCATGAACGATTCACCTAGGTGGATACTTTGTTCATTTAAGAATCTTTTTGAGAGATACTAGGTCTCTACCACGAAAAGCTAAGATAAGGTCTCTAGCTTAATAGGTGTTAAAAGAACCTTGGAATTGTTTAGAACATTTTGCCAAAAATGAGTTCAAGACAAATGACCTGCAGATTTTAGTTGCAAAACGCTAAGGATTACAAAATTTGCTCACTGCTTAATGTCTATGGAAGAATCACATTGCATTTCTCATGCATGGAAAGCTTGATTTAGCCTGGGGTCCATGCTGCCTCAGCACCACCTACTGGCGCCCAGGGGAATGGCCCGTCCACCCCAGCCAGCCTGGCAGCTTCACCTCACTGGCGGAGCCTCTTCATCAGAGGACCTGGTGGAAATGGTGCTGGAAGGTAGGGCCATTGTGGTGTGGAAAGCTGGGAGGAACATGAAGGGTTAATACCGTGTTCCAGCCTGACAGGGCCTCACACATACAAAACAATATGATTGGCATATATGGGAGTGGGGGAGGGGGGCAATGGTAAGATATGTACACATATAATACCTTAATAAAAAAAAAAAAGAATAATCATTACTTTGTTGTGCATATAATGTGGGTAACGATAAGATCACATAACCTAGATGTGAAACTCCAGTCCAGGCCTGTGACTCCCCATCCTATACATGTTTCCTGTAAGGAGATGCCTGGTAGAGGGTGGCTGAGGCGGGCACCAGCTCTCACTCCCCTGACTCCCCTGTGTACCCGCCATGGCAGATAGCCAGTGTTTGGCAGGTGCCCAATGAGTACATAATTACCAGATAAATGAGGGCCCCTCTTTTCTGATTCCTAAGGCCTTTCTTAGCACTTTACCAGGCTATATATTCACTTAGTGATTTCCTACCAGAATTGTATCTGGTTTGGCTTTGAAGAGAAAATGAAAGATGTATTCCTGTACAAAGACATAAACTAAATAGTGCTGTGCTGCCTGGGTTCCTCCACGAAACAGAGCCTGAGACAAAGGCTTATGTGTGGGTGGTTCATGGGAGTGGGGTGTGGTACAAGGCACATAAAGCAGGGATGGAGGGAAAGCTAATACAAAGACATGCTCCCCAAGGGCTTCTACAACTGCCGCTGATGCTCTGTCCAGCCCAGATCTTCTAAAAGCATTATGAAATGCGTCTCAGAACCATCTTCTGCAAGGAATTGAGGTTAGACACCATCTTACTATTACATCTCCCTCCATCTGTATTGTGCAGGTACAGACACAGAGTGGGCCCCTACCTCCATCCTGTACCGCAGCCTCTGGCGGGCTCCAGGGCAAGTAAGATGAGGTGCGCACAGGGGTGAGATTGCACCTGCAGGAAGCACTCAGGATTCTCAGAGGTGGTTCTTAAGGATCATGAAATGCATGCAAGAAGTGCACAGTTCAAGTATGATGCTGTTTTAGCTCAGCGATAAGATATTTTGGACATGTCATAGATGATTGATAACCACCACCTAACTTATGAAAACATTATTGATTGATCGAGGAGGTGAAACTATGTAGACGCTTTGCTGGGCCTGGAAATAAGGGTGCGCCACATTTCAACCTGCATAGTAAAGATGATCTCTAGTCACTTCTCATGATTGGTGTTCTACCAGATTCTGACTTTAGCAGTCTTGCTGAGAATAATAGTATTATATTTATATTTATAATCCATTCTAAAAACAAAGGGTATGCATGAATGGTTCCTAAAAAACAGAGATTTATCACTTATTTGGCTAATTGTGTCTAAGGATCTGAAGAGCATTTTACGACAAAGAGGGATTAATTGAATAATTAATAGCCTTCTCCCTTTAGCATGAATAATTAAGAAATCCAAAGGAAGTATAGGCTGAATTCCATTACAATGAAAGAATTCTAAGCCAAACCCATAGAATATCAAAAGCAATATTCAATACAACCAAATTGCAGGGCATGCAAACAATGTGACCATTCTTTGAGAACTTGTGATAATGTTTTAACCCTGTGCAAAAATCACTGGATTTTTCAACACTGCCATCGAAGGGTACATTTGGTGGTCTATTCATTTCTTGTCCTGGTGGACAAGATGTGTTATTCCAGGAGCAAATCAATCACTTAATTGTTAGTGTGGCATGTGGTGAGGAGGGAAATGAAAACTTATTGGCCTATTTATCTTACTCCTTTTTGGAGATTATCACACTGGTTTTAAATGCAAATAAGACATTATAAATGCAAAATACACTGAGATTTTTCGATAATGAGCATCATTCCCTATAGAAGTTCTTCTGTGTAAGTTAGTATCTAAAAGCCCCTTCTACAGGAAATCATCACTCTATGTTATGCTGGCAATGAAACAGCACCAGAATGTTACCAGCAATTGGACCTTGGTTCAGCAACCTTGGTACTTGAGTTCTGGCTAAGAAAGAATTCAAGAGGCAAGACTCAAATACAAGCAAAACATTCTTTAGAAAGTCACAGAGGTAGAAGAAGTGAGCCGTTGAAAAAATGGGTTTAGGAAACAAGTTACAGACACAAAAGAAGGGCTCTTGGAGATTAGGAGAAGGAGAGAGGCAAGGAAAACATGCCTGCGGGGAGAGGGTGGAGAAAGGTACAGGGGTGCTCCATAGAGAGAGAGTTACCCTGGGTCCTCCATCTTGGGATATTTATTTAGAGGTCTTAGGGGAGGATGCCAATAGATATTCATTAGCTTTACAGGTGTGTCCTTTCAGGGTGGTGGTTTCTACTGAGTGGTTGGCACAGGGCAGGGGTCATTAGCCAATGCAGCTGGTCCTGAGGTCAGCCATGGCGTTGCTTGTCTGGTTTTGCTTCTTTTCTGAGCCTGAAGCTTAAACACAACTGAAGCCTAGATGTATTTGATGTGGGGTCAGAACCTCATTGTCCCTGGGGGCTTAATGTTTAAGGGCTATTCTCTGGCCCCTTTGTTCATTCCCCCCTTCTAAGGGGGTCTAATCCACATGACTAGCAACATGCCAGGGGAAGAAAGAAAAGGGGAAAGTCCAAATCACATGACCAGCAATATGAAAGGTCAGGGGGTCTAAACCGAGTGACCAGTGATATGATAGGGGAGGTAATGTTACCCTGAGGGTGAGGTCATTGTTTTCCAAGTTGTGCCCATTGGTAGGTATCTGGGGCCTTCTGCCTTAGTGATCTTTTGTACCTGGCCCATTGTCCTTGATTTGCTCATGTCTGTCTAATTGCCTACCATAGATATAGTGGGATCCTGCATAGCCATTCAACTGCTCCTTGGGACTTCAACATCTGCTATTAGCACTCTTTGAGTTTTCATATAAAGCACCAAGGTTGTCTCTCTCTCCTCAGGCAGTTTTCCTATAATGACTGTTTACTGCCTGTAGGCAACAAGAGTTCCTGGTGCATTGAATTACAAGTCAAGTGCTTTGGCTAAAATTCAAATTAAAATTATGGTTTCTCTACAAATCACCTATAAAGCTATAACTTACATTTTATAGTTCATTTTAATGTCTCTTAAATCAAGATGCATCTTAGATTTGACATGAAAATTTAATATCATATTGTCTGGCAAGCTTTGCAATTAATTCTATTATATAATCAAGAAAAGGCTATACCAGAGTAGAGCAACAGCAGAAAGATTCTTGTATTCTGGAAGGGTGTATAGAGGGAGTTTTTTAAAAATGACATTTATAGTACTGCTTCTCAATGTTTTTTCCCCTCCAACACACCTGTAGGATGTAACTAAGACTATAGAAGTGGTGGAAATTTTAAGTCTCCTAGGTTGGGTATTTGCTTTTTCTCCTCCCTCTCTCCCACATTTGTTTAACAAATACGTTGTGCTGTACATGGGGTCTTAAACATTCCAGTCTGTTAAAATTGCACACAATAGGCTCAGTAAATATTGTGGTCTAGGCACACAGTAGGCTCAGTAAATATTGTGTGAACAAATAACCATTTGAATGTATAACTATTCTAATGAGGAAGATTGAATAAATGAATGAATGAACCAAATAATTATAGGTTGTGACAAATGTTGAGTAATGAGAAAATAAGTAATTAGGGAAGTCCCTGGGGGAAGGGGAATCTTCTGGGAGAGGTAACAAGTAGAGACTCAAGTGTTATTGGTGGAAGTGGGGTATCCCCTTTCCCACTGGGTGCTGGGTGTGGGGTCCTTATCATATCTCGAGAAAAGAATTTTCTGAGACTCAGACAGGAGGATAAGTGATTTTTATTTATGTGAAATTACATTCCTGGGTTTCCAAAGTCCTGTTTTCCTTAATCCAGTCCTGGAAGATGTGCAGTTATGGATTCAGTAGAGCTAAAAGCAAAACCAGAGTCCAGAGTTTCCAGTTACATGTTAGAATTGGGTCTGGTACAGCATCAGGCTAGTTGCAGTCCACTATTCCATTGTGTGTGGGGTCCATATGGCTGTAGACTATGTGGGTGAATGTAGGGGAGCCAAGAGACTGCACCCCCTGCAACAAGAGAGCTAGGAGCCAAGAGAGGAGTTCCTTTTTTTAGGGGATTAAATATCTCAAATTTCATGCCCTTGTAGTGGCCACACCTACTCTGGCCAATGACCTGTTCCCAGGTGTGACTGACAGGCAAGTACTTTTCCTATGTGCTGGAGGCAAAGACCAACAAGTAGTTAACGTATAAATGCAGGAAATCCGTCAGAAGGCTGATGGACTTTGATATTCAGCAAGGGCTGAGAATCAGCATTGTATTACCCTGCTGCTGGCTGAATGGCTAAAGACAATCCTCTAACACAGTGGTCGGCAAACTGCGGCTCTCGAGCCACATGCGGCTCTTTGGCCCCTTGAGTGTGGCTCTTCCACAAAACACCATGGCCTGGGCGAGTCTATTTTGAAGAAGTGGTGTTAGAAGAAGTTTAAGTTTAAGTTTAAAAAATTTGGCTCTCAAAAGAAATTTCAATCATTGTACTGTTGATATTTGGCTCTGTTGACTAATGAGTTTGCCGACCACTGCCCTAACCTGATAACCCTTTATTGTTTACCAAACCTTATCATTGAAATGACTGTTTGCTTTGCTAAAGGGCAAATGTATATTCTAGTAAATAAAAAACTATGTGTCTTGAGATTCAGAGAGCCACTCCACTAGAGAGTAGGTCTCCACCTGGCTCCCCCCAATAATTTCTAAATTTATATTTCTTGTCTAGTGTGTCCATTTGTGCGTCAGCCCCTTTTCCAGATCCTGAATCCTCACTGCAAAAGGTTGTGGTACCTATGCACCCAGACTTTACTGGGCATGTATCTGTTCTCCCCTGGTCCAGTCCCTTCCCCCAGAGGTCTTTGGGGGAATAGATGGGTGGCTCCCTGGGGGTGTTAAACTTCAGCTTCCTGGTAAAGTTGCACAAATGATATGCCTATAATATTTGGTCTTCCCTTTGCTTTTTTCCTGTTATTAATAACTAGGTTAATTACAATGGTATCACAAAGATGAGTATGCCATAGAGTGCAACAATATGTGTTCCAGGGAGAATATGTTGGGATGTTGTCCAGGAGGAAGGTGAACAGTGAGGTTCATTTCAGATGGTCAGTCAAAGGAGAAGGGTAAGATGTGAGGCCTGAAGGAAGGTTAGAACCAGCTCATGCTTAGCCCTGGAGGCCATGATCCAGAGGTTGGATTTTCTTTCTAAAGCAATACAAAATCCCTGAAGGACTTTTAAGTCACATTTTGATTTTCCCTCCAGGGGAAATATGCACATTGCCACTTGAAAAATCTCTGGTCTAAGCCAATACTTGGTACCCAGCTCACTAATCCTTAAGTATTATGATTCCATTTCTTTTCTCCTTCATGGCTTCAAAAAGAGAAATTCTTAGCAACGTCTTCCAGGCCTTAGCAACAACCCCTACATTTCTCCATAGCTCCAGGCCCTGTGATTTAATGTAACATCGAAACCCCTATCTCCCTATGCTTGAGGAGGGGGTTGACTTCTTTTCTAAAAGATCACGATCCCCCCCCCCCCCCCCACTCTCTCTTCTTGCCTACAACCCTCTCTCCATTCTCTTTTTAATGACTACTGAGCTAATCTGGAAAAACAGCTTTGATTTGCATTGTTAACTTCTTGGCTCTCTGCTCATTCTAGACCCCTAGTCTCAAATGTGAAGCAGATTACAACCACTAAAGCAGTCTCTGTGCTAAAAGCATTTCTATCTCTTCTCTTTCCCCAGACAGAATTTGCATTCCTGCCTTACTTTATCCCTCACCTTTTAAGAGAACTCACTTGCAGCCACTTATTGAAGACTGGACTGTCAAGACCTCCCTTTGCATCTCCATAGCAACAGCTATACAGCACCTGCAATTTTTGAAATTGCCCTGGCTTAAAGTTCCCCCAAAGAGTTTTCTGAGAAAGCCTGGATCTCATCTCATGAAAACAAATAAATAATCTTTTTAGCAGGGCTTTCTAAATGTAGGTTTTTATATCATCCTCCTAATAGAATTAGGGTCATTCCTATAGTGATTAATTTTAGCCTATTATAGTACGTAAGCTGAAAGCCAATGGCCAATAAATAATGACAAAGTTGTCATTCCTTCTGAAAACACAGGCTCTTTTCCTGCGTTTTGGTATCCTGGAGATGATATGAAATTTTTCTTCTCCTCCAGTGAGGAAAGAGCTTCTCCATCCTATCTAATAAAAGAATAATATGCAAATTGACCATCACTCCAACACACAAGATGGCTACCCCCATGTGGTCAAAGATGACTGCCCCCATGTGGACACAAAATGGCTGCCACAAGATGGCCAGCAGGGTAGGGCAGTTGGGAGGGACCAGGCCTGCAAGGGAGGGCAGTTGGGGGTGATCAAGCCTGCAGGGGAGGGCAGTTAGGGGTGACCAGGCTGGCAGAGGAGGGAAGTTGGGGGCGACCGGGCCTGCAGAAAAGGACAGTTGGGGGGGACCCAGGCTTACAGGGGAGAGCAATTAGGGGGACCAGGCCTGCAGGGGAGGGAAGTTAGGGGTGACCAGGCCAGCAGGGGAGGGCAGTTAGGGGCAAACAGGCTGGCAGGGGAGCAGTTAGGTATCAATCAGGCTGGCAGGGTAGTGGTTAGGGGGTGATCAGGCTGGCAGGCAGAAGCAGTTAGGGGCAATCAGGAAGGCAGGCAGGTGAGCAGTTGGGAGACAGCAGTCCTGGATCATGAGAGGGATGTCCGACTGCCCGTGTAGGCCCGATCCTACCTGGATCGGGCCTACACGGGCAGTCAGACATCCCTTGAGGGGTCCCAGATTGGAGAGGGTGCAGGCTGGGCTGAGCGACACACACCCCGGTGCACGAATTTTGTGCACCGGGCCTCTAGTTATAAATAATGGAGAAATGAGTCAATCATATGTGTGAAGTTTATGGTTATTCATGTTGTAACAAATCTTAAAAACCTGGGAGCCAATGCAATGCTAGAAGTCAAATTTCTAATGGCAGCAATTTCTGCATGGAGCTTGGTCAGTCACACTGAAATATCTCCACTTTGGTTTTCAAATGGAATTAGTTCCATTCCTTGAAGTCCTGTGTGTGTGTGTGTGTGTGTTTGTGTGTGTGTGTGTGTGTAACTTCCTAACTGCCCATCTTTCAACCTTTCACTGCTTGATTAATTTTGGGTCATGTGCTCATTTCTGGAAAAGGACTCTGTTTAGTTCTGGAAGAATCACATAGGCTGAGAGCAAGAATAACTCAAAGGAAAATTGAATTTATCAGAAGAAGGAGGGTTTAAAGCTAAGTTAAACAAGCAATAGATGTATACTACAGTATAACAGCTGAAGACCAATTTAGATAATTACTGCTATCATCATTGAGTGCCTACTACATGCCAGGCATTGTCTAGGTATGATATTTTAAACAAAAACTTAATAACAGATAATTTTGGGGCTAAATATTTTACTTTTCTGAGAACACAGATTATTAGACCCTTTCTCCATGTATGCAATAATCCTTTAAAGGCCTTGAATAATGACGACTGGAAAAGGGCCTGGAATGCCTCCTTCTAAGATATGTATGCATCTTGTTACTCACTCAGGGAAAGCTTTTCCCCCCCTCCAGTCAAATAATTCTTACAAGTCATACAAAATATGAAATCACTCCTAGGTAATATTCAGCCAGGATTTTAACTCATCTTTAAACTGCTGTTTCTGTGCTGATTTGGAAGATGATTCTGAACAGAGAATTGTCCAAGAATCCCAGTATCTACACTTGCTTTAGAGTTGAATTCCATTATGATGGGACCCTTAAATATGACTACTTAAAAACTAGTTATAAAATAGCAAAAACCACCATCTCTGTCTCCTGGGGTTGGTGTGAGAATTATGTGAGATTATCCAAGGAGCACATTCCTGGCATGAGATAAATCTTCAACACGTACTGGCTTTTGTAAGTATTATTGGAGACAGCACAGCACCAATCCTTCTGACCAGAACAACTACACATTCTGCATAAAACACACAGATCAATGTCTTAAATTGTATTGATGAGCCACCACGAGGGAAGGAATCCTGGGCTAAACACTCAATGAAAGTGAGACCTCGAGAGGTAAGCAGAACAGGGAATTAGGCTTTTGTGTTGAGGGCACCACATGTGCTTAGTTTTTCTTTGTGTGCTTTGTTTTTGTTTTTGTGGAGGCTTATGGATACAGAAGTCAAAACCAGGCCCTATCCTTGGGGATAGATGGAGGATATAAGAATACACCTCCTGCTCCTATGTGGTGTAACAGATGACAAGGGGATTTTTCTTGGTTCTGGCCGAGGCCTGAAGGTCAGCTAAGGACCATCGTCCTTACAGGATGATTCTCAAAATGGAACAACAGGTACAGCGGGGGCTCAGGAGGTCAGAGATCGGCCTTTGCAGCAGCCACGTAGGGGATAGAGTTTTGCAAAAGGAAAGAACTAAGCACAGAACAAGTAAGTCTGCTGCAGATCCCTCCATAAGGCCAACCCCAAAGGAGAAGGCACTTCTTACCACCACGCAGCACTGAGAGTTCAGAGTTAGGGACTAGAATGACTTCAATTTGAAATGAAGAACAGTGCTTTTTTTTTTTTTTTTTTGCATACCCAACTTTATTACTGTAAAGGTTATATCTATTGAACTAAAAATTATTGAGCACTTACTCGGTGCCAAGAAATTGGGCTAGCTCATTATATATTATCTCATTTAGTCCCCACTAGACCTATATAAAGCATACACTCTTATTATCCTAATTTTATAGATGAGGACATTGAAGCCTAGAGATTTAAAAATTTGAGCGTGGTTACATAGCTGGGAAGTACCCCATGTGGAATTTAAACCTACACAGCTTCCTGTTCTTAACCACTATATTTGTGTTTTCTCTTGCAGGCTTTTCAGAGATTCTGTATTAAAATAAATAAATAAACAACCTCCCTGCCTAAATCTGGCACCCTAAAGGGTTAACTCTTCAATGTGAAGTTGAGTCAGAAATATAGCTTCCCTTTCTTCCCCAGCACCCAGTAAGAAATTTGCCTATCTCAAGTCTTGGTAGTTACTGGGAAGAAAAAACTCTTTCCACCCCACCCCCATATTTTATAGCCACAAATTGGACCTCCCACATTTCCAGTCTGAATTCATACTATTGGGTTGGATCAAAAAATCTCAAACTAGCAACTTAAATTCAAGTGACTCAGAATTGGGAAGGAACCCTGATAACCAGCAGATACATATAAACCTTCCAGAGGAGTTCATCTTCAACTCAGTCTCCAAAGAACTTTGACACATAAGGACCTGAAAAACATGAGCTCTAGCTATCATCTATCATCTATCATCTATCATCTATCATCTATCATCTATCATCTATCTAACTAAAAACAAAGACATTGAGGAAGAATCACAGGAATAAATACAATCACATCTGCAAAGATTTCAAATATTATAATTGACTAGAAGCCCGGTGCACGAAATTCGTGCACGGCGGGGGGTTGTCCCTCA
Source organism: Cnephaeus nilssonii (assembly GCF_951640355.1). Lineage (NCBI taxonomy): Eukaryota > Metazoa > Chordata > Mammalia > Chiroptera > Vespertilionidae > Cnephaeus > Cnephaeus nilssonii. Next base: position 59,981,115 of record NC_137082.1, read on the forward strand.
ACCCAGCCTGTACCCTCTCCAATCTGGGACTCCTGGAGGGATGTCCGACTGCCCGTTTAGGCCCGATCCTGGTGGGATCGGGTCTAAACGGGCAGTCGGACATCCCTCTCACAATCCAGGACTGCTGGCTCCCAACTGCTTGCCTGCCTACCTTCCTGATTGCCCCTAACTGCTTCTGCCTGCCAGCCTGATCACCCCTTAACCACTCCGCTGCCAGCCTGGTTGATGCTTAACTGCTCCCCTGCCAGCCTGTTTGCCCCCAACTTCCCTCCTCTGCCAGTCTGGTCACCCCTAACTGCCCTCTCCTGCAGGGTTGATCACCTCCAACTGCCCTCCCTTGCAAGCCTGGTCCCTCTCAACTGCCCTCCCTTGCAGGCCGGGTGCCTCCCAACTGCCCTCCCCTGCTGGCCATCTTGTAGTGGCCATCTTGTGTCCACATGGGGGCAGGATATTTGACCACATGGGGGCAGCTATATTGTGTGTCGCAGTGATGATCAATCTGTATATTACTCTTTTATTAGATAATATAGAGGCCTGGTGCACGGGTGGGGGCCAGCTGGTTTGCCCTGAAGGGTGTCCCGGATCAGGGTGGGGTTCCCTTGGGGCGTGGGGCGGCCTGAGAGAGAGGCCTGTGGTGGTTTGCAGGCCGGCCACGCCCCCTGGCAACCCAAGCAGAGGCCCTGGTATCTGGGATTTATTTTCCTTCTACAATTGAAACTTTGTAGCCTGGAGCAGAGCCAAGCCTGGGGCTCCGGCAGCCATTTCTGTGGCAGTTAATTCACCTTCTACAATTGAAACTTTGTAGCCTTAAGCGGGTGGGCCCGACCAGGGTGTGCGGAAAGCTTTGCTTCCCCTGTTGCCTCCAGCAACCCTGGCCTGCTCTCTCAAGCTCCATTCTGCTGCCATTTGTTTGAATTTGTTTACCTTCTATAATTGAAACTTTGTAGCTTGAGTGGAGGCTTAGGCCTGCAACGGCTATGGAAAGCTTGGCTTCCTCTGTTACCTGGGAAACCTTGCTCACTGTGGCTGTAGCCATCTTGGATTGGGGTTAATTTGCATACTCGCCCTGATTGGCTGGTGGGTGTGGCTTGGCTGGTGGGCATGGCTTATGTAGCGGAGTGATGGTTAATTTGCATATTACCATTTTATTAGAGAAGATAGATATAGAGTATTAAATGTGTTTAATATGATAAAATATTAAACAAAGGTTTAAAATGTGCAAGGGGTACATCAATCTTTCTATATCTGTTTATCTGTATATAATTAAAAAAACACATAAGTCTTTGCTTCAGATTCCAATCCAACACCCCAGGTTCATTCTAACTTTCTCCCCATTTCCTTTATTTGAAAACTGGCTCCCATAATCCACATTCTATTTACTTATTTTCTCAATTATAGTACACCCCTAAGTTAGCTTTAGAATTTCTAATTCATATCCCAGTAAAAAACAAGTTTACTATCTATATATATACAAAAGGCTAATATGCAAAGTGTCCCCTCGGGAGTTCGACCGGGAGAATGGAAGTTCAACTGCTCACTATGACATGTGCTGACAACCAGGGAGTGGCACGGAACATGGCGGGTGACTAGCAGCAGGGGTGGGGTGAGGGTGGCAAGGGGGAAGGAGGAGCTGGGGGGAACCACACGCTGGTGGCACAGGCAGCAAGGGAAGGAGGAGGCGGCGAGGCGGGGAACCTGATGGGCCTTGATCGCCAGCCAGGCCTAGGGACCCTACCAGTGCATGAATTTCGTACACCGGGCCTCTAGTCTTGAGTATAAGATTTGTGTACAATTTTTCAGCAAAGCTAAACTTATATGATCATGATACTTTTCCAAAGTGATTTAGTTCTCCTCATCATCATCTCTCAGTATGGTTCCTAGTCATTTGTATTACTATTAGGCTCAGTTGTCAGTTTATATTCATTTGAGTTCTTCCACAGCCTGATAGATTTCAATTCCTTATTTATTTTGGAGCTATGTGAAACATTACCATGAACAAATTTTGTTAAAACCACAAACAAGGCAAAATTGACATTTATCACCATTTAATTCAACATTGTACTAGAGGTTTTAGCTGATATAACAAGATCAGAAAAAGAGAGTGTATAAGGATTATTTTAAAAGAGAAAAAAATGCTCATTGCTTTTAAATGATATTATCATCTACATAGAGAACTTAAAATAATCTATAGATATATTTTTACAATTAATAAAAGTTTAATAGAATTATTGGCAAAAAATAAAATGTCTAGACAAATGCTAACTAGATTTTTTATGATGATTATTTTGTAATATGTACAAATATTGAATCATTATGTTGTATACCTAAAAGTAATATAATGTTACATGTCAATTATACCTTAATTTTAGAAAACAATGATTTGTCTGTACTTTGGTGACAAATATAAAATATAATAAAAATATCATTTCAAAACTATTAAAATTTAATCTATCTAGAAATAAACCTAACAAAAGATGTGAAATAATTTTATGAAAACTGTATAAAACTTTATTGAGAGATGTAAAAGCAGACCAGAATAAATGAGCTATATTCCATGTCCATAAATTGGTACACATAAGCATATCAGTTCTCTCTAATATAACCTACAGATTCAATGTACTCCAGTCAAATCCCAATGGGTTTGGGGTTGTTGTTGTTGTTTGGCAGGGAAGGAGTTCTTTGATGGAACTTGATGAGGTTCTAAAGTAGAGAATAAACAATTACAAAACACTCCCAAGAGAGAAGAATAAAATGGGGAATTTGTCCTCCAATATCAGCCTGTACTTTAAATCTAAAACAGTGGTATTTGCACAGAAAAAATCACCAAATGAAACAAAATATCAAGCCCAGGGACATACCCACATGTGTATAAAAACTTGAGTTACAGCAGAGCTGGCTTTGCAAATCAATCTGACAAGAATGGACTTTTTAATAAATGAAGCAATGTCAAGTGATTATCCACATGGAAACAATGAAAACTGAATGTTATTTTTCATCAGGCAAAAAACAACTCTAGGTAGATTAAAAACTTAAATGTGAAAGGCAAAACCATGAATTCATGAAAGACAAAAAGGAGTCTCCTTTTGTAATCTCAGGGGAAGGAGTTTTAAAAATAGACAAAATATGATACATTTTAAATGAAAATGTTGATGCATTTGACTACATTAAAATTAAGAATTTCTGTTTATCACAAGACATCAAAGAAAGTAAAGAGATAAACCAGAGGAGAAGAGAGCCGAAGGGAAAAGATGGCGCAATACATATAACCAACAAAGGGTTAGCATGGTGATCATAGAAAGAACTCCTATTACCCTGCCACCAAAAGACAAATAACCATCTAGTAAAATAAACGTGAGTCAGCTGTTCACAGAAGAGGAAAATCTGATCAATCACATTATCAGTCAGGGAAATAAAAATGAAAACAATCGGTGCTATTTCACAGCCACCTGATTGCCACAAATTTAAAAATCCAATAATGTCCACGTCTTGGGCAGGACATGGAGCAACTAGACCGCTTACTTGTATAAGTAAGAGTATGATTTGGCACAACCAATCTAGAAAACAATTTATCCACTAAGTAAAAAAATATGCATACACATTGGCTAGTCCAGTCCTAGGTATATGCCCTTGTTCACTTTTGTACATACTAGTATACATCAAGGTAATGTATAGTAAAAATATTCACAGTAATCTAAATGACAGACAATGATAGAATGGTGGTCTAATCATCCAAGGGGTTATCATAAAGCAGTGAAAATGAATGAGTTACAGCTATAGGCATACACACACACTACACTTGGATTTGACCTTATTTACATAAAGTGCTATGCCATGTAAAATTATATAACAGATTTGTTTACGGATGATAAGTGTGAAAAAACTATAAAGAAAGGTAAAACAATGATAAACACAAAATTCATTTGAGTGGTTACCTCTGAAGGAGGAAGATAGGAGATGAGACTACAGGAGCTTCTAAATCAAAGATAAGATTCTATTTCTTAAACTGGGTGTTAGATGCATCAATGTTTGTTGTACTATCATTCTGTATACCTCACACATATTACAGAGTAATTTATATCAATTGAGATTTAATAAAATATTGAAATATTTTTTAAAAAAATCAAATTGCAGAATATTACATGCAGTATGACATCCTTTAAGTGAACGCATTCACACAGACCAAACTCCATAGGTTGTTGCATAGTAAACGGTCTGGAAGACTGTCCACACACTGGCAACAGAGCCCCACTTCTAAGAAGAGAGGCTGCCCTTGTGGATAGGAGTCAAACCAAATTTGCATATAGTTTTGTTTTTTAATTTTCTACAATGAAAAAAATATTTTTGTACTATATATAATTAAAATAAATTTTATACATTTGAAGAGAATTTAAAAGAAAAAGAAAAAATAGGAAGGAAGGAAGGAAGGAAGGAAGGAAGGAAGGAAGGAAGGAAGGAAGGAAGGGAGGGAGGGAGGGAGGGAGGGAGGGAGGGAGGGAGGGAGGGAGGGAGGGGAGAAAGGGAAGGAGAGAGGGAGGAAGACAAGCAAAAACAAAAAGCAGTCTGCGTGTGTTCACAAGACAGGGCTAGTGGAGGAGAATCTGAAGGTGAAGCTGCCCCACACTGGGCAGGCCTGGAGAACTAGAGAGTTGCCTAGAGTCACAGCTCAGCTGCTGAGACTCCCCAGGGAGGATGTGTTCAGCCACCCCCTGCGATGGGGCAGGATTTGAATACTCAGAAGCTGGGTGCGTCAGCTGGTCCCAGGAAAGGAAAGAAACCTGTGTCTATGTTCTCAGTGGAGTCACCTTTTTTGCTTTCAAGGTGTTTCTTCAAAAAGTATGCTAATAAACTGCTACAGCAAAAAAAGTGGAAACTTCACATTCTATTATTAATTACTCATAATGAAAGCTTTTCCCAGAACACAGAGTCCTATTTTTCTAAGAGGCAAGGTAAAAGTTTTATCTAATACTGGAGGCCCGATGCATGAAATTCATGCAAAAGTAGGCCTTCCTTCCCCAGGCTGCAGGCACCAGCTTCCCTCTGGCACCCAGGACCCGGGCTTCCGTCCCAGCCCCAGCTTTGTCCGGAAGGTCCTCCAGAAGGATTTCCGGAAGGACCTCTGGTCTAATTAGCATATTACGCTTTTATTGTTATAGATTTTCCTGTGACAGGCCTTCACTTCTTGTTGAACGTTAGGTTCTGTCTCTTCTTGATTCTTCTCCTTGGCTGGCAAATGTTTCCCCCTAAGGCAGTAATCAAATTCACAAATGAAACAATTTTTAAAGGTACTTAAAAATGCAATGAAAGTACAGTTTTGGTTTCAAGACAGGAGAGACATTAATAAAGGCAGAAAGCAAATCCTTTATCTGTTCTCCAAACACTTCCATAAATAAAGAGAACAGCTTTAAAAGAGCAGAGAAAATGCACTGACCTTTTTCAAGTGTATTTGTAAATGCAGTATTATTTATGGCATGCAGATTTGTAACCACAATACCGTGTGCGTTTCTAACCTTGACGATCATATACACTAGGAGCCTTGTTCCATTTGGCTGACTTTAAGACAGTGATTGGGAGGCCAGCAAAGAGTCATCTTGGTCTCATTCTTTGGAACAGTCACATCTGTTATGCAATTATGACAACTAATACATCACTGCATGGGTTCTGTTTTCTATTTTTCATAAGTCAAATTATGTGTGCTTTGTGAATTAAGTAATATATAGTAGTCATTTTAAGAAAGAAAGGGGGGAGGGGAGGGACCAGAAAGGGAAGGAAAAGAAAAAAAGATGGAAAATGAGGTGGAAAGCAAACATTCTAATTAAATTTAAAACTGAAGCCCAGACTTTAAAATAGTAAATAAAGCACGGCCAGTGTGATTCAGTAGTTGAATCAGGAGATCACGGTTCGATTCCCAATCAGGGTACATACTCAGGTTGTGGGCTTGATCCCCAGCAGGGGGCATGCAGGAGGCAGCCAATCAATGATACTCTTTTATTATTGATGTTTCTATCTCTTTCTCCCTCTCCCTTTTTCTCTTAAATCAATGAAAACATATTTAAACTACTAAATAATTTTTGCTTACTGATGCATTACTATTAAGCAACACAGAGATACCTTTTGCTTCCCATTGGTCTCCAACTTGAATTTCATAGTAGAGTCAAAATAGAATAATTATAGTGTTGTGAAAAGCCCATCTCATCATTATTCACTATTGCACCTTGCATAAGCTCTTCTCTTGACTCACCCATCCATCATCCACCCATTCACTAAATATTTATTGAGTGCCTACTATGTGCCAGGTACTGTGCAAGGCACTAGGTGTAGAGTGGAAAAGGTGTTGCTCTCATGGAGCAGCCCAATGTCTAGAATGTTTCTCTCCTTCCTCTTTTACCTTTTCACTATTCTCAGACCCATTTTCCCAAGACCTTATCAAGTAACTTTCCTGACATATGTTCCAACCTCCACTCCTATCTACTAGACAGTCCATATCACAACCCACATGATATCAGCCCAAAATGTTTCACAGCAGTGCCCTGAGGTCCTGCTGCCTAGGACGTTCTGTGGCACCGCACAAATGAGGAATAGATGTTCAGCTCTGATCCCAGGTAGAAGCAAAGCTTCCTCTAAGGACGTAAAGGCATTCCCACGGCCACTGCAGGCAGGGAGCACAGCCAGTAGCACAACTGACTGCACATCCCACAGATGGAAGAGTGGAGCGGGCCGAAAGTTCTCCACACGTGCTCTGGGCAGAGACAGAGCTGCAGCATTCAATAGGCAGCCATTTCTGGATTAAAAAGCAAGAACTGAAAACCAGCTGTAGTCAAACCTGAGTTCCCTGAAGTAAGATGCAGACATCCCAATGTCTGGACATCACAGAAGAGGATGCAAGTAGATGATTAGCACCCCAGAAGGGCTCGCATCAGCTCTAGTGACAGTGGCCTGAAGACCAACACCACCATTATCCTATATAACATTGTACATCAGGGTGTGTGGTTCTCATTACAGAGTATAGGTTTATTCATTCTAAACAACCCCCTTTCCATTTGCAGTAAGTCCCAAGTTTAAAGAACACTTCTGGGTGTTAAACACCTGAACTGGGTGGACCCTTTGACTGTTAAGAGTGAAAGTTCTGATACGCGGAGTGAGGTTACAAGGTGAGCGGTCACCCTCACATAAGTTTGTCTAGGGTTCCATATCTGAGTGTTGTGGTCACTTTCAAGGGGGTTTCCCACATGGAGTTTTGTGTTATAGTTACTTGTGTGTTTAGCATATTTCCCTGCAAATGTGCCAAACCCCATGTGGGCAGGTCTACTTCAACTTCCCATCTCCTGTAGAGCTCAATACACTAATAATGGTGATGATGGTGGTGGTGGTGAAAGCCAACATACATAGTGCTCACTGTTTACCAGGAATTGTTCTAAGTGTTTTACGTTTATTAACTCATTCCATCATCTGTTCAACCCAAGGAGGGCACTATAACCATTCCCATTTTACAGAGAAGGAAGCTAAAGCATGAAGGGCTTAAATACAATATCTGGCTCCTGGTAAGTTTTTGGTAAATATTTGCTAGATTGAATTAAGTTTTACCCTTTTGAAATAGGCTGCTATATGGGTCTTTATCTGATTTTGACACATGTAAACATATATTTCTATATTAATTTTACTGGTTTCAGGCTGACATGTGATGATTTCAAAAGAATATGAAATAAAACTCTTGTGCTGCATATTTAACTATTTCTAATGTGTTAGCACCTTACTAGCTTTGGTTTATCATAATTTAATGACGTAACTTCACTTTTGCTTTTCCATATTCTAAGCATATTCCATCTTGTGTTAGATGGCAATTGTATTTTAACAAAAACCCTTAGTCTTTTTTTCATAATCTCTTCTTTCTTTTCTTTTTCCCAGGGGCTGAGAGTAAGTCACTGTTTCTAAAACTGTCTGCTTCTGTCACTTCCCAGTGTAACCCCATGTTATGGGGCCACACATCACCTTGAAGGTGAAAGCCACGTTGAATGCTGCAGCAAATTTGGGGAGGCCAAGTAGGTGGCTGCTGTAGGTTGATTCATCTTTGTGAGATAAATACGCTATGTGCTACAACGGTGATATATGTGTCTGAGAAAATGTTAAGCTATGTGGGGTGTTGAGTATGTACACATGTGTGTGTTTGTCTCTGCCATTATGTTTTTTCTCAGGTGAATAAAATTCTTACAGGACAAGGCAACTGGCCAAATAACTTGAGCAAATTTTTCTAAAGTTTTGTGATTTCTTTGAACTACAGTCCAAAGAAATCACAGAGAGCCACTACAGAGAGCCACTAAGAAATGCATTTTTTCATTATCCCTTGCATAAAAAAATAGAAATAGCATATCGACAGCCTTTTTAGGCAGCTTGGTTATGAGTCAAGAGTTCAAAATGTCCTTATTTCAAACTGGCCTGAGGGAAGTCTGGCTAAAATCAAGACTCGGGAGACAAGTAACAAGACACTAAACAAATTTTGAAGCTCACTGTTTATATTTTTTTCCATTTTGGATCCCATGTGTGTACTTTTTTCTAGACTGTTCTGAATCAAGTTGATGATTTTTTTTGCCTTCAAGGATATTCTGTGAGCACGGTGCTCGCTGGCACGGCCACCCCAGAGAGCAAGGGGCACATTGAGAGGAGCCAGGGCTGCACAGAGCCAGCCTGATGGACCTTATTAGCCTAGCAGCCTTCAATGTGGCTGAAAGTGTTCATAACAGAACACTTCCTACAATCCCAGGTGTAGAAAAAAAATAAATCAGACTTCGTCTTTAGAAATTAAAATATAAAGTAAATGTCTTAAAAAGAAAATTTAAAACAATCTTCTCGGGGGAGATAAGAGATCAACCGAAGGACTTGTATGCATGCATATAAGCATAACCAATGGACACAAAACTCTGGGGGGTGAGGGCATGTATGAGTGTGGGGTGGGGGGGGACAATGGTAAGATATGTACACATATAATACCTAAATAAAAAAAAAAGTGAAAAAAAATCTTCTCTCTTTACTCTGGTTTCATTTTTAGCATCTATGGATGGAGATGGAATGGTGGGGGTGGGGGAACTTTTATTGCTTCCAAAAACACAAACATCATCTTTTGGTAGATTTTGTATGTGGCCCATATAAACAGGTTTTCTAAACCAGAAGATGTGACACAAAGTGGGAGGTAGAATTTACAAAACTGAAACTACGTGGGAAAATCTAAGTAATTTGGTTCTTTGGTTTAGATTCCTTTAGAGGCAGGCCCTGAGACAAGGATTTGAACACAGTTCTTTGAGAGGTGAAGCCAGGAAACACTGGTGAGGGATGGAGAAATGAAACAGGGAAGGGAAGGAAGCCCATAAAGTTCTCAAGCACTAGGGGGCAGCATAGAGCAGGCCTTGGAGTTAACCCAGCTGAGGAGCAAGACAGGGTATGTATCCACCAGCGGCTCATCATCATTGGTTGAGAGTCATTTTCGGAGTTTATCTTTCCCCCACTCTGGCTCACCCTGTGAGAGAGCTAAGAGCCAAGAAAAGAAAATCCCCTCTGGCATGATCACAAGCGGGGGGTGTGGGGGGGGGGGGAGAGACGATTTGGGGTAGTAGGTGAGGGCAGAAGCAGGAGATCAGTTAGGAAAGCACAATGACACAATGAGGAAAGGTAAGGTGACTTGGACTAGTGACAGCAGTGGAGGGCCAGCGAAGAGAGTGAACCACCACACCCAGAGCCTCTGGTCAGCTAAGCAATATGAGGACTGAGAACTTACTATTGAAGTGGAACTATGGTCATCTTTGGTGACTTTAACTATAGTAGTTTCTCTGGAGAGGTGGGAAAGGTCAGTCAGGATAGACTGGAAGGAGAGAAATAAGAAAGGCTAGATACTACTTTCAGGAAATTTGTTGTAAAGGGAAGGGAAGAATTGGGGCAGTAACCAGGGTAATTACTGGGATCAGGAGAGGCTTTGTTTTAATATGAAATAATTGCATGTTTGTAATAATGGGAAGATTCAGTAGAGAGAGAGAGAAAAACTGATGATGCAGGATATTTAATATTAAGAAAAAGGCTTTCCCAAAACAATACTTACCCTTGTGACATGCCATGCAATTCATTCTGATACTTCCCACTCCTCTCCAATTTGTTCTGTTCTATTCCAGTCTACACTGGTCATGCCATATATAATTGGTTTCACAACTCAAGGTTTTTTTTAAAAAGCATTGTATCCCACCATGCTGCCTAATTTAGGTTCCCTCCATCCTTATTTGTGGCAATATGTACCATGAAGGAACCTTTTCTCAGCAAAGTCAGGTGAGGACAATTTACAGACACTTGAGAAACTCAAGAGTATTTTGCTTTACAGACCGACTGTGTTTACACCTGAAACTCCATAGCCTGTGTTACTCAAGCAGGACTTTTCAAAAAATGTGAACATCCCCTCCACTGAATCCATTCCGCCAAAGTCAGCCACATACACAGGTGCAGGCTGGTCTAAAAGAACAAGAACACAATAAGCATTTATGAAATATTCATTTTCTGGTAAAACTGTTTGTGCTGTGCAACCTTGATGTTTGATTTCACCCTCCTAATATGAATCTTTGACATTTTAACACACTAAAGTGGCATTTAAAATTGAGGGATTTGGCCCAGCTGGTGTGGCTCAGTGGATGAGCATTGATCTATGAACCAAGAGGTCATGGTTTGATTCCAGGTAAGGGCATATACCCTCAGTTGCAGGCTGGATCCCCAGTGAGGGGCATGCAGGAGGCAGCCAATCAATGATTCTTTCTCATCATTGATGTCTCTCTCCCTCTCCCTTCCTCCCTGAATCAATAAAAACATATTTTTTTTAAAATGAGCAGTTGGGTGAAGCTTCTTTCCCAGGAGTATGAGATTTTCTTAATTTCATATGTGTGGGAATGTTAAGTTAATTATTCCTAGTGGTAAAGGAATTATGCACACATGAGACTATTAAATGACTGGTATATTAAAAGTTGCAAGCATTTTTAGAGTACATTTTCCTCACACATGCACACACACAAACATACACACACCAAATTATTCACAACTGGAGCCTGGCACATATATTGGAGGCATTTAACAAATATTCACCTAATGAGCAAATGAAGAAATAAATGAATAAAAAAATAAATGTCTGAATGAATCAATGAAGCCAACCTCACTTAATAAGGTATGAGGTTTGACTTAACTCTTTTAGCTTAGGTTTTCTTCCTTTTCTCCCCCTGAATCTATTTAGAGAATATAGTTTTTATTATTTTCAAATGGGGATGTGATATGAATATATATGATAAAAATTAGCATAAACTTTAAAAGAGAATAAGGTGTGTTTAGAATGATAATGCTACTTAGCTACCTTTCTGCTTGGCTCCAAATCATCCTGTAAACTTGCCTTGTGATAAGAACATTGCACATGAATTCTTATCTTAGAGAAGAAATAAAACACTCTTATTTAAATGGAGTTAAATTTGGAAATGCCAAGATGTTAAACTTGAGTAAACTAGGTTATTCAAATTTGCATCAACACTGTCATTCTCGTTCTCATTCCTCTCTCCGCCTGAGACAGACATCAAGATGGCATTGCTTCAGAACAGAAAACAAAGTACAAAAATAAGGATTGAATTCCTATGAGAATTCAAAGTTGCTAGCTAAGGGCTGATGAGATGTGCAGAGTGAACTTGCTTCTGATGTTTCAAAAGGTTTAGGTTGATGCCACTGGTCTCTCATTGGTTGAGTACCTTGAGTTAATTTTCCAAGGAGTGATGTATTTACCATGGCTTGACTTGGGACAAAAAACATGCCTATATGAGATGGCCAGCTGGGCTAACGGATCCAGGCTACTCTATGAACACGAGTCAAGTAAAACAAAAGGACCAAAGCAGGCATCAACTACACTAAATCAGCTCCAGAAGCACCAACCTGTCATCAGCTAAGCTAACTTAGGAGACACTAATAGAATCACTCCTAGGGCCATAGCTGGGTGAAGGCTAAGCCTTGCAGCTTGGAACACAAGGATGGGAAGCAGGGAATAGGAAGGATTCTGGTTGGAGATAAGCATTCTCTGACTTTAATAGGACCAAGTGACAACTTGCCTTACCAAGAGTTGGATAGTGAGTAATGATGACACATGAAGTCATAAAGCCACCATGATGTTGATGCCAGTTCTATGGAATGGGAGACTGCTGGTCTGCATTGGTCACTGTCCTGTAGGCAAAGCTTGACTATTCCATTCATGAGAGTCCTTTCCAAAGCAGAGATGCAGCAGGCTCTCACATGACCCAATAAGACATAAGCTTATAAACTTAGGAATCCTTCAGCATGAAACCTTACATGACATGACTTGAGAAACTTTTACAAATAACTGTAACTTACATAATTATCTAAACTGGTTAGTTCTCAACTCCAGTGTGCATCAGAATTGCATGGAGAGCTTGTTAGGACACAGATGGTTAGAAACCCAGACCCAGAGTTTCTGGTTCAGTAGGCCTGGGGTGAGGCCAGAGAGATTTCTGTTAATGGCATGTTCTTCATTGTTGTGGATGCTATGGTGGGGTGAGGTGGAATGCGGGCACACTTTGAGGACCACTGGTCTAAAGCAAAAATAACTTGTCTAGCTGACAAATTATCTTAGAGCAATTTGTGGTTTGCTTAAGTGAACTTCTATAAGCAATTCTTTAGAGGTAAGAATATGTACACATAAATATATATTTTTTAAAAACTGAACTTGTATTAGTTAGGGTTCAAAGAGAAAAGCAGAACCAGGTTTTAAATGTAATGTAATGTGGGGGCTAGTTAAGCAAGTCTGAAGTCTATAGTGCAGATGGTCAGGAAAAGAATATCATAAGCAGATTGGAGCCAAACAAGGAACAAGCTGTTTGGAGTCTGTAAGCCTAGAGAAGACCTCAGATCTTTTTTTACAGGGCACACCTGATTAGGTCAGGCCCCTGAAGGATAATATCCCTTTTGACTAATTTAAAGTCAGCTGTTTAGGAATCTTAATCATATTTGTAAAATATGATCACAGCAGCCACTAGATTAAGTGCTTCATTGAAAACTGGGACTATAGCCCACAATCATCACATACCTGTATCAATCAGTCAGTTTGGCTTTTAAGGATGAACATTACATTTGGAATAAAAAATATATTTTTATTTTCTACAAGCAATCTATAGCTAGCAGCTCTACATATTTCAAAAGGGTGAGCAATGACCCATAAGACATATATTTACACCTTTTTCTCAGCACCAGCAATAGTAGGGAACATACTAACACAGTGAGAATGGCTTCAACTTTGGAGGAAGGTGGTGCATTATCCACACCCATCTCTACTGCTTTTCCGGGTGTGTTCTTGATCAAATTATTTAAAATTCTTGATCCTCACTTTTCTCAGATGTAAAATGCAGACAGTATCTGCCATGTGTGATTGCTGTGAGGAGCAAGTAAACCATGGGATCACTGGAATACCACATGGCTTGTGGTGGGTGCTTGACAATGGTATGACTGTTCTCCTTACCTCTGTGTTTTGAGCACACTTTCTTCAGAGTGAGACTTTGGGACTCTCCAAACTGGATCATGGTTTTTAGCCTTGGCTGTATCAGATAATTGCTCAGGAGCTTTAAAAAATACCCATGAAAAGCTCCCACACCAGACTAATAGGATCTGAATCTTTCTGGGTAGGGCCCATATTTTGTAAAGTTTCCTCAAGTGATTCTCATGGATAGTCAACATTAAGACCCAGATTAATCAGCCACCTACATCCCACCTTCCCATGTCCATTGCCTGGACCTACAGCCTGGATATCCCTAGCTCTAAAAGCACTCTTCACTGTTGCAGTGGTCTTTCTTTTCTTTGCAATATTGGTTTCTAGAATTCTCTAAGAAGGAGGGAAAAGTACAACTTGAAAACCTTGAGTTATCATTTCTTTCCCCTCTTCATTGCAAATCAATACAGGTGTGAATTTTAACAATTAAATTTCATTTTAAAATACCTACTAGTATACTGCTGAAAATCTAAAATTATAGCTGAAGCTAAAATTTATTATTTACATTTAAAAGGCAGTTTTTCTTTTTCTTTTTTTAAAAATCTAAACAATAAAGATTTATTTTTTAAAAATGCTCTTCCCCACCACCCACCCCCCCCCCCCAAAAAAAAGAGTGGTATGGTTTCTCTTTCTATGGGAATTTGGGTGAAGAACGATCCCCATCTTCTTTTCTTTTTTTTAATTTTTTTGTTGATTAAGGTATTACATATGTGTCCTCATCCCTCCATTAACCTCCCAATCCTTCCCCACTCATGCCCTCACCCCCCCCCCCCCCACCCGGTGTTCGTGTCCATTGGTTAGGCTTATATTCATGCATACAAGTCCTTTGGTTGATCTCTCCTCCTAAAAGGCAGTTTTTCTATTCATGTGATTTTTAAATGGATTTTTTCTTATGACTATATTTATATTTATATATGACCATAAAAGGTGAGCTATTTTAAAGAATTTATATATATATATATATATATATATATATATATATATATATATATATTAATGGTGGTATAGCAAGTAACAGACCCATGCACCCATACATATTAGGGAGTATAGGGAAAGGAGATTTATTGGAAAACATATAATTAGAAATAGATATCAATCTATATACTTTCACCAAATGATAAATAGTGCTACACTATATTGTGTATTCTTTCTCTTTGGCTCATCCAGGTCTATATAGTATATAATATATTCTTATCATTTGATTTTAGAAGGAGAAAAAAGGAAAAATGATAAGGACAATGGTATCAGGATTGTGGTGGAAGCATATCACAGACGATATGAGAAAGAGTGGCATAATCAAGTATATCTATTTCCAAGGGCTGCCATGACAAATTACTTTGTGGCTTAAAACAACAGAAATGTATTCTCTCACATTTCTGGAGGCCAGAGTCTGAAACCAAGTTGTTGGCTGCTCCCCCTGAAGGCACTTGTGAGATGGGTACCGGCAGGGCTGGGGGTGGGGGGGGGGGGGGGGGGGGCGGGGGAGAAGTCCTTACTTGTTTCTTCCAGCTTCTGGTGGTTCCAGGTGTCTTTGGCTGTGGCTGCGTCACTTCAGTATTTGCCTTTGTCTTCACATGATCCTTTCCTCTTATCCCTGTGTCTTCTCTTCTGTCCTTATAAGGACACTTGTCATTGGATTTAGGGTCCACCTGGATAACCCATGATGACCTCATCTTGAGATGCTTAACTTTATTACAAAGTTGTTTTACAAAAAGACCCTTTTTGCAAAGACCCTCTTTTCAAATAAGGTCACATTCACAGGTTCGGGGAGTCAGGATGTGAACATAACTTTTCGGAGGCCACCATCAACCCATTATATAGCTCAGGTAATAAGAATTCCTCCTCTTTTGTTCTTTCTTCCCTGACAGAGTGCAAAGATTTTCATCTTCAGGCTGTGTGGCCTCATTAGTGCATGCTGTTTGCTGTACCTCTAGGCAACATACCCATGTCCCAGGCAGGAAGAATGAATGGGCAGGGAGCAAGAAGTCCAAAGGAAGCAAGCAAACAGGGCTTATGCCTTAATTCCTAGAAGTCCTGCCCAGTGACTCCATCTTGCATTTCATCTGCTAGAGCTGGATCATATGGCCATCCCTTTCTATAGATGGCCTGGGAAAGTAAAAATTTTATCTTCCCAGCCCCAGTAACAGAGGAAGGCAAGGATGCAAGCAATTGTGAATGGCCTGTGGGTGGTCAATCCTTACTGACAGCTGTAATTGTTAAAAGGGAGAACTGAATATTGGCCCAACACCCAGATCTTTTAGGAATTGACCAAATGACATGCTGGAACCTGACTAGACCTCTCCCTTCTACATATCAACGCTATTTGGGTTTGACTCTCTTGCATTGATGATGGATAGTGGTGTAATATTTTCTGAATATTGATGATACATGTTTTGAGTCTTCAGATTAAGGGGTACCAATTGGGTTGAAGATTTACAAGTAAAATATAAGACACCCAATTAAATTTAAATTTCAAATAAATGATCAGTAAATTTTTTTAGTATAAATATGTCCCAAATGCTACATGTTGAATATTTGTACTAAGCAATTATTCATTGTGAATCTGAAATTCAAATTTAACAAGAAGATCTTGTATTTATCTGGCAACCCTTGGCAGAAACCTCTCCTCTGGACCAGAGCATTCTGCCAGGCACTAACTCCTCAGAGGTGGGATTATTGATTATACCTATCATTGTAAAGATAAGCTTTAAAGTTGTTAACATTAATTGTAGCCTGTATGAGGTCTGTGCTTAGATCGGAAGAGAGAAAAACTAATCCCTTTAACAGAAATGTTTAGAATTCAGAGATATGCCTTTTAAACATTAGTCCTGTCCTTTGAGAGACACTCTGCAGGCTGTTTGAGAAAGTTCATTCCATAAGAAATATGATCTGTTCACCCATACTATTTAAATATTCTCAGGCTGTGGTAGAAGATTAAAGTTTATGGGTTTCTAGACTGTGAGCCTAGTGTGTGGGTGCTAAAGGCTCTCAGAATAGACCATTATAATTAATCTGTTCTAATTTTGCAACATCTTTAAAATCTCCTACTGGGAATTAAAGGCCAACCTTCGGGGTAAATAATTGTACAGAATTTCAGGCAAGCCTATTGTAATTGTTGTCATCCATGGTCTTGGGGACTCATTATTTCTAAAATACATTATTGGCATTTGTGGTGCTTTGCTACTAAAGAATAGCTTTGACCCTGGCAGAGAAAGCTCCTGGGAAGAAGTATGAGCTAATTTCACCTGCCGTGGGGCTCATTTAACAAATCAGCTGTCTCCCCCTCTCTGTTCTGGGCTTTCATGGAGAGAAGTAAGAAAAATGGGACAATCAATATTCCTGGAAAGAAAAAAAAAAAAAAAAAAAATATATATATATATATATATATATATATATATATATATAAAATGAGACAAGAGTATTGTCTCACTAATTCGTGTGCTACAGCAGGAGAAGGGAGCAATAAATCCTTCTCATTGATTTTAGGAAGTATATAATTGAGGCCTGTTGATCATGAATTTGGCTAGAAATTTGTGTAAAATGCACCAGGGAAAAAGCACTTGCCTTGAAAATGAACATGGGCAACTGTCAATGTCGAGTCATTGCAGGTATAGGTCATGAAGTGGGTGCAAAATTGGATAAGGAAACTAGAAATGTAATGTGCAGGTGGGGCCACAAAATTGACACTGATTGGATTAGACTTACATATCTGCTTCAAGGGCCATATAAATTCGAGAGATGATTTCAAGAGTACACATGTCTACTTGCCCACTGATGTATTCTATAATGGTATTTACCTTTATCACCAAGATAGGACACCCCCAAATCTCATCATCAATGGATTTGTGTACATTTATGCCCTGTGACAATAATCGCTTTATCTGTGCTTGGAAAAGCCTCAACTTAATAGTGACAGAGGGGCCAGTCCATCTGTCATTGCAGCTGGCCACGTCTGCCTACTGAAGGGTCATTTGCCCTTTTTTCTCATTATCGTGGCCACTGATAAACCCCAGCTACTTAAATCTAGGATTCTTTTTTTCACTGTAAGAAACAAATGAATAAAAAACTTCAAATGCAATTAGTTTAAAACAAGCTTTCAGCTTTGAAATGTAATTCACAAAGAATATCATTTACTTCAAGAGGGGTATCTATTTTTGTTCATTTCTATAATATTTTGACAGTAATTGTATTTATTTTTTAGGTCATATGAGTCTTTAACTTATTTTCTTTTTGAAAATGTAACGCTAATGGTGAGCTAGCAGGGACTGGTCAACTAGAGGCCCACTGAGCATGCCACATCTAGTCAAACCTCATTGATCTTGAGGTTTTTTTGTTTTTTTGTTTTTTTTGTTTTTAAATATATTTTATTGATTTTTTACAGAGAGGAAGGGAGAGGGACAGAGAGCTAGAAACATCGATGAGAGAGAAACATCGACCAGCTGCCTCCTGCACACCCCTACCGGGGATGTGCCCGCAACCAATATACATTCCCTTAACCGGAATCGAACCCGGGACCTTTCAGTCCGCTGACCGACGCTCTATCCACTGAGCCAAACCAGTTTCAGTGATCTTGAGGTTTTAAACTTCTCTCCAACAGAGTAGGCAGAAAAAAATATTTTGGGCTAGGTATTTTCTTCATCCTCTAGTACCTGTCTAACTTCTTGGAAAGGGCAATATGGGACCAATCTAAGGCAGCCAGCTGGGAGATTGACTTCAGAAAAAGCTCTTAGCTGAATGGCAAAAACAAAATATTACTGCAGGACTATGACTGTAGTAACTGATTTTCTGATTTGTGAGGGGTTTTAGGTGTACCAGACACAAGGGACAACCAAATGTGGCACTCCATCTCATTTGCTTGGTAGCATGGTTTATAAAGGAGGTGATGGTAGGATCTAGAAGGGTGACCAGAGAAAGTTAAGGTGAATAACCAAATATGTGTCAGAGCAGTCTTCTCATTACAACAATAACAATGATAATGGTGGCAAATACTTAGTGACCATCCACTATGGGCCAGACATTTTTATTTATTTATTTTAAATATATTTTATTGATTTTTTACAGAGAGGAATGGAGAGGGAGAGGGGTAGAGAGTTAGAAACATCAATGGGAGAAAAACATCCATTCAGCTGCCTCCTACACACTCCCTACTTGGGGATGTGCCGGCTACCAAGGTGCATGCCCTTGACCGAAATCGAACCTGGGACCCTTTAGTCTACAGGCTGACACTCTAGCCACTGAGCCAAACCAGCTAGGGCCAGACATTTCTAGATAGGGAAACTCAGGCTTTTAGAGGTAAAGTAACTTGTTCAAAGTCAGTGTCATTTTCCTCCTGGGCTCACTGACTTCATGCCAGTGTCAGGGGCATGAATAGAATGTTAACCAGTTTTAAAATACTACCCCTACCATTTCTTCAGTGTTTCTTCTTGCTGTCCTCTTTACCACCACATATCCTCACGGCCTGGCCCCTTAACCTAGAGGGACATTGAGAGCACTCCTAATGGCTTAGTGGGTGTGTAGCTTGAATTCTTCATCACATAAGATTGTAGCACATTCAGCATTGTTATAGAAATATCATGATATTGGGATTTTGGATACCTGGATTTGAGTGTTGGATATTGCTTATTCCTTCTTTACTTTATTCAACAGATATTTGTTGAGTGTCAAAAGCTAATTTATTATAAAGCTAATGAAAACTTAAGCTTTAGGGCTCCTCATTTGTACAAGTTTTTCAAAGTATTAGGAGAGGCTCTGTCATTTATTTTTGTAAAATTTTCAATAACAAAATATTTTCACCATTCTCAATTAAGATCACTGTCACTTTCCACTCAGATTTCTCCATGTATTTTCTGGGAATGCATTTTTTGGGGGGTGGCTAAGGGAAAACTGATTGAGGATGCATTTAGGTTGAGTTTCATGACTGTATGTAACCCACAGTCACTTCTGTTTGTGGTCAGGCTACTGCTAACCATCTGTGGTAGGAAGGGTTTTTAGGAATACCCCTACTGCCTGCTTCATCAATCTGCCCAATGTTTGGGTATAAAAGTACAAGGCTAGAGGTCATCTTGAACTTGTCCTACAGTGCTTAATACCATAAGCATGTGGCTAATAGAGAAGAAACTAGCCAAAGCTAGCTAGCCTTTGGAGATATGTAAAGTTGAAAGTAAAAAATTCAGTTCTCATTGACTTCTGGTCAAAACAGAAGTTCTCCTTGGTCAGGAATATTTTTAAAATGTGGCAGATAAAATTATAAATATAGCAGCCAATATATTATTTTATCAGAATTCCTAGTTTTGTAGCATGCAAACCACTACACTAAAAACAGTGAATTTATGTGTGAAGTTGCAAGTTTTATGCCCATTAAATACTGACATTTTAAAAGATAGAAACTCTATTAGACCATTATGATGAGGACATAATTGTATTTTAAAATTTTTTTTTATTGTTGAGAGTATTACAAATGTCCCCTGCCTCTTGGATACAGCATAAGAACTTGATTAACTATATATGAAAAAAACCTGATTGATGCTTTTCCAAATTGACAATAATCCTAGTAACTTATGTGACATTACCATTAATGTCTTATAAAGCTGAACTATCAATACAAATGAAACAATAAATTAATCACACAATCAATAAGAGGAAAAACAAAATAAAACTTGAATCAACTATACCAAAGAAAAGATTGAATTAACTTTCAATTTTCTCTATAGAAAATATCATAAAATTATTGTCATAAAAAGAGATATTAAACAGGATATAGCAAAAAATGTAAAGAAAATGTATTATGGATATGAGTAGATAGTTAATAAATATATTATGTCATTTTTCTGGACTAATTTTATGCTATTTTTGATTATTTAAAAAATAATTTATTGTGATTCCTAATTCTAATTAAATATTCATTTTATACCTACTTTTGTATTTTTTTAAAAGAAGATCCTTCAGAATGTATATATAAGCTTTAGACCTCATAGACCTGTGTCTAACCCTGTTGATCCCTCACTACAACCACCAGTGACAGAAACTGAGAATACAAAAATTACCTCCCCCCTACTTTCTGGAACTGCATTCTTACAGGGTCTACTGTTAAGACAACTAAGTAAAATAAAACACACAGTAAGATGATGATAAATGCTTAAGAGAAAAGAAAAATAAGGAAAGAGAATGAAGGAATATGGAAGGTGAGTTTTGCAATTTTTAGATACCAGGAGGAAACACTTGTTAAGAAGCCAAATACCACCAAGAAAGGAGGTGTGAGGGGAGGAGCTGTCAGAGAAAGTGGGTGTCAAGGCAGAGGAAAGGGCCAGGATAGATTCTGAAAAGTGAACTGGTGTGTATATTATACTTCAGAGTATCTGGAAAATAGAGGGAGGGAGGGAGGAAGGGAGGGAGGGAGGGAGGGAGGGAGGGAGGGAGGGAGGGAGGGAGAGAAGAAGGGAAGGAGAGAGAGAGAGAGAGAGAGAGAGAGAGAGAGAGAGAGAGAGAGAGAGAGAGAGACTAGAGAAATTATTTCACAGAGCCAAGGAGCAGAGACCCACAGAGAGGGCAAGTCCTTTGGCCATTATAGGGATGTTGACTATTACTTAGTAGAAAGGAAATCATTAAAAGGTTTTAGACAATAGTTTGACATAATCTGTCTGTCATAAAATGTTAACAGAATCATTCTACCTGCTGTTTTGAAAATAGATCAAAGGCAACAAGTGAACAAGCTAGAAGACCCATTGGAAGCTATTGCAATGGCCTAGATGGGGAGAGATGATGGCACGAACCAGTGTGGCTGTGAAGCTGGACAGAGATGACTGGATTCCAGATAGCTTTTGAAGACAGAGCTGATGGAGTTTGCTTACATAATAGCAGGGGATTTGAGAGAAAGAAACGAAGGACCATTCCTGCATTTTTTGTCTGAGCAATTGGAAGCATGACATTGCCATTTATTGCAATGGGTAAGATTATGACAAAAGTAGTTTGCTCATTTCCTCTTCTGTAAATTTTGACGTGATGTCAAGTAGGTAGTTGAAAATATAAGTTCAGTAGAGCCATGTAGACTGGAGATATTAAAGGGAGCTTTCTACGTGAGTGGAAGTGATAACATTATAATAGCCTGGATATTAAATAACAGGAAAGAAATAAAGGAAAGACTAAGTAATACAGGTATGCCATTTATACAGCTTTGCCAGGAAGCTGCAGTTAACATTCTCCAAGTCTGTTCTCTGAAGATCAAAGATCGTTAGGGGAAGGGACTAGACAATAGATGCAGGCCCAGTAAGGTCTGGGTGACATGGGAAGGTGCTTAACTGTCAGTCACACCTGGGAATAAGTCAGTGGCCACTGCAAGCATGGGAAGATTTGATATTTAAGCTTCTGATCGAAGGAGCTGCTCTCTCTCTTGCTTCTCCCCAGGGCTCCCAGCTCTCCTGTTGTAGTGGGGCGCTCCCCTACATTCACCCACGTGGCCCACAGCCATGTAGACTCCACACAATGGAGTAATGGACTGTAAATAGCCTAATGCTGTACAGGACTCAGTTCCTCTATGGAACAGACACTCTGGACACGGGCCCTACTTTTTTTTTAATTTCTTTATTGATTAAAGTGTTACATATGTGTCCTTATTCCCCCATTACCCCCCCATCCTCTCCCCCCACTCATGCCCTCACCCCGCTGTTGTCTGTGTCCATTGGTTAGGCTTATATGAACAACATAAACTGATGAACGGGCTTTATTTTGGCTCTATTAGACCCCAGCTACATATTTTCCAGGGCTGATTTAAGGACAATGGGACTTTAAACCTGAGAAATATAATTCCACACCAATAAAAACCATTCATTCTCTGGTATGAGTCTTAGAAAATTCATTTTCTCAAGATACCACAAGAGCCATCTCACTCCCACTAGTGTCAGGGAAATTGGACCCACTGATTTCTCCAGCAACAGAAATATTTGCATGGGAACACTTTTTTCCAAGGTTGGAGAGGGGCTAAAACAACAAAAATAAGAACAACTGGTCAGAACACTAATTTTAGTTTCTGTCATTTCTCTAGTGCTCATCAACGTTCTAAACATTTTACAAACATTAACTCGTTCGCCATATTCTCCATGTGACAATTAGTCCACTTTGTACTGCCTCTACTTTCCACTAAACCAGTGTACAATTGGAAATATCTCACACATTGCTGATTCATCATCTTAAAATATTTCCATATACATATGGTGTTTGGAACTCCATGGAAGCCAGAACCTAAAATTGTATTGTAGTTTTTGTTTGTTTGTTTGTCTCTCCATTTCCTATACACAATGGAGATTGGGAGTTTTATTTTTATGACTTTTTCTTTGCACAGTGGGTGTGTACTGGCATTTAAAAATATTTTAATAAAAGAATTTGAAAAAGTTACACTGAATCTCGAACAGGGTCAGGCCCCAGTTCTCTGGGACTTTCACAATTTTCTGAGAGCTCAATGCTAAATTGATTACTGACTAGCTCCTGAAGCAATCCCAGTCAAGAATTTGATATATGAGGAGTAATTTTCCAAAGTATGTGCTTAACATTTGGTCCTTTAAGTTTTTAAAAAATGTCTCCTTGAAACAAGTTAGAGCCTATGAATATCTATGTCATTTTATAGCACTGCCTCTGGAAATATCTTAAGTAAGGTGGACTTCAGCAAGGGACATTTACAAAAAAAAAAAACACAAAAAACAATTATTCAAATAACCTTTGTGTTTGTTTTTTCATAATACAATAATGCATTTGAGAATACTGCTTATTAAAATTTTCAAGATGTACTTATGAATTCCTTTTAGATTTTGACTCCCTAGTTGTTATTGTTTTTCTGATAGAATAGTCTAATTCCTTTTAAAAAAGAAATCCATCAATCCTGATTCTATTTTTATCTTGGATTCCAAGAAGCTAAGAGGAAAGTTAATGCCCAGCTGTGTTTTAACAATTGAACGTGACTTTGAGATATAGTAGAAAGAACCGATGCTTTGGAATCATAAGTGTCTCTTATGTCTCCCCAGGGCTCCTGGCTTTTGAATTCCTGGTTTTGAATTCCAATCCAGTGCTTATTGTATTTAACTTTTCTAAGTCTTTGTTTTCTTACCTGTAAAATGGGAATATATTATCTCCCCCAGGGACTATCAAATTAGTTAAAATACGTAAAGTATTTCTCATAGTACTTTACTAATTATTGTTAATTTCTCTTTCCATATAGATAACATCAATCTTTTCTTTTTCTATAAAATGTATTCTACTATTTGTTGCATGTAATAAGTGGCTATTACATGCAACAAATAGTAAAATAAACTAAATTATTTAAATCTAACTCAAAATTTTATTATAAACAAGGAATAAAAGCAGCTAACGTTTTTTGAGAGATTTTTCTGTTCCAGGCACTAAGCTAAGTACCTGGTAGCTGGCCAGGTTTGATCCCAAGCAGTCTGGGTTTGGAGTTGGTGGGGGCCCTTGTACAAGATTCTATTATTGCCGTCCAATAGGGTAGCAGCGCCAATAAACACATTGTGGAGTTGTACACCTCATCCAAAGCCTCACATTTTTAAAGACTCAGATGAAGTTTATACATATATTAGAAACTCTGGAAATCATTTTGGTAATTTTATTACTTTCATTTTCCAAATGGACAAAATGGTGCATTCCATGCTAGCCTACCTCCTAATTCTCTGATTCTCTAAGGATTTGGATCGATTTCAGGAATAAATGGGGGGTGTACTGAGTCATTGTTAAAAGCAGAACAGTCAAGTGCTGCAAGGAGTCCCTTGTCCCTTCCTCTCTGCTCTCAGCCACATAGGCTGCCTCACAGCAGGGTTTCAGACCCCCCTCGCCGGTGTGATGTGTGCCTTCCATCTTCCCTGTTGCAAATTGAGTTCTTCTTGCCCTTTATTGCCTTTGATCTTATTGAGCCATCACAAACCCAGAGACAAAAATATGAAAAGCACATTACTACTGCATTTTTACTTGGTTGGGATGAAATCTGTGAACAGGACTCCATAAATAAACATTTGTAACAAAGCAAGGCACTGTCCCAATTCAGAATCTAGAGACTAAGGAACCCGAGAGAGACATGACAAAGGGGAAAAGGCAGAGACCAATGGCACCGGGCTACTATTTAGCTGTGATAGGATTTTTAGGTTTTAGAAAAGAAACTACCTTACTGTCCTCTGGCTGGTGGCTCCTCATTATATCCTTGCACTTACCTCAAGTAGAAACCTTCATTTTCCTTTCTTCTAAGCCATCTAAAGAAAAAGAAAAAGTGAATTTTGAGATATGCTTCATTCTAGCATGTTCCCTCCTCACAAAATTCACCATTTAATATGCAGACAACGTGTAATGGAAGACTCACTTGATTCTGACCTTCACATGACTTTCCTTCTGACAGGATTGGGCTGGAAGAACAAGTAGAAGGTTGTGCATTGGTCACCAACAGTATACATTTTTGTACCCCAAAGCAACTTCAACTCCCTTGTTGGTCCATTAATTAAAACGTTAAGGTCCATCTCAATTTATCTGAGAACAATGTAGTGCTATGAAATTCCCAGGCCCTGGCTCTGAAATTAGCAAGCTAATGAGTGTCTCCAGGATTTTAATCCTGTACTGTTTCAATTTTCAAGTATATAGAAGAGATTCGCTTGCATCTGTATTTTCCCTTAACTGTGTACTTGCCAATCTCCCTTCCCTAGATTCTAAGTAAGTTGAGGCCAAGAAACTGCTGAACCAATATTTGAATCTATTTCAGGACTTTCCAGAAGCTCAATAAATATTATTAAACTTAAGTACACTAAGTAAGTATTTACAATGCCTAAAAAGTTTTCTTTTAAAGGGCAATATTATGATTTCTTTTGACCCACCTTCAAATTTATAAATTATATCATTGTTACCAAAGATAAGCTAGAATTTTTTCTGTTGGGAAGAGGGACATATGTAAATGAGGATATGAATGACTATTTTTAATTCCATGAAGGAAATGTATATTGCAATCATCCATTTTTATTGTAAATACTGTAATTAGAACAGAGACAATCTCTGGCAATTTAGAGGAAGGCTGATGAGATGGTTTTAGAGAAGGCTTTTATTTTCCTAAGCAGCCCACATAGATATTTAATCTGATTATTTAGGTCAGTTCTTACAGATGAGATTATATAAAGCCTTAGCAAAACCCGTCCATCTTGCTAATCCTTTACCTAAAGAATGTGAAAATTAAAAATTATTGCATTTTATAAATATTCATTCAGGTTAGTTTAGTTTCTGTGTTTGTTTGTTTCTTACTGTAAATCTTGTTGTTTTTAACAACATCCAAGGACCAAATCACCTGCCTGTTAGAAATGATGCTACATCATCTTCATATTTTATGTAAAACTGATCTTAAAAATAACCACTAGGTGGCAATGAATCAGCATAAAAATGTAGGTCTTGCAAGAAGATACCCATTAATAGTTCAAAGAAGTGAGAAAGAAACATCTGGTTCATAGATGCTTAACATCCTCCTCTCCCTCAGCATCTACATAGTCAGAAGGACCCTAGACACCATGGCTCACCACATGGAGCAGGTGGGTAGGGACCCGGTGAGAAGGGAGCAGCAGAGAAGAAATCAACAAGAGCTTTGGAATCTGAAAGACCTGAGTTTGAATCTTTTGCTCTATCACTTGCTAGGTGCAGGATCTTGGAGGAATTGCTTAACTCTGCTGGGCCTCAGTTCCCCATCATTAAAACAGTAATATTAACACCTTACTCATAGGGCACAGTTAGGATCATTTGAGATAATAAATGTACAGCACCTTATATGTGAAAAGTGCTTCATAAACGGCTGCTGTTATAGGGCCGTGGTTTGTTACCTGAAACTCTTGGGGCAAGATTTGTTTCAGAATTAAGAATTTTAACATTTTTAAATAATAAAATAAAGCATAAATTATATATTAGTTCTCCGTGGGGGTGGGGCAAGATTCTATTATCAAACATATATTTCTGTAGAAAAATATGTTTATACTAAATGAAATAAATAGCATATCTAATTATCAGTAAAGGCCAGTTTTTACCACTAGTGATTTATAAAAATGCTTGATTTTCAGAGCTTTTGAGAGTTGGGGTATTGTAGATAAGGGAGTCTGGGTCTGAACTATTCATTTAAAAACCATTTTTCATGGTCCTATGTGCTTGCTACAGAATTTATTAGCATGAACTCCCTGAATGAGGTGTGGCGGGAATGTTGACTTGATCCCTTTTGTTTCCAATTAGTCCCCATCATTCTGGATCAACTATGATGCCAACTACTTTCTCTACAAGATTTTGCTTTCAGAACTTATACTTGACAAAATGGCTGCATACAAAGCTGGGGAAATGCATCATTTTCTGTACCCATGTATGAGAACTCGTGATGAAGAAAAAGGCTTATATTGGAGCAGGCATTAAGAGTTCAAAATTAGAACAATAATATTTATCAAATAAAGTTATATTTAAATTTTTTCTTCCTGGCAAGCTTTATTTTAAAAGAATTGATAGACGTATAGTGACATGTTCTGGAGGGATATCACCTAAAAGATATTGAAATCTTGTTTGGGGGAAATTGTTTGAAGTATGTCACATTTACATTTCTCCTTCATATATTTTAAACAAAACCTTTTCAATCAATCATTTTATTTTTTCTAATGCAGCCTCTCCGGGCATTGTCAACCCTCCAGGACAGAAACCAGCCTTCCTCCCATTTTTCTTTCTTTGTCATCTCTAGGAGG
Source organism: Cnephaeus nilssonii (assembly GCF_951640355.1). Taxonomy (NCBI): domain Eukaryota; kingdom Metazoa; phylum Chordata; class Mammalia; order Chiroptera; family Vespertilionidae; genus Cnephaeus; species Cnephaeus nilssonii. The sequence goes on from NC_137082.1 coordinate 60,008,397, forward strand.
CTTTTAACTTGTACAGAACTGTGTTTAAAGAAGATGTTAAATACATGCTGGCTTTCTTAGCTCTAAATAACAAAGATTCCTCCGTCATAGTTCAGATATTCTCAGGAAATAAGTTAGACACATTTGGGAGTTACATTAACTCTTTCAGAATGCAAATATATCAAGTACAGCCCAGGATAAGAAATTTTTCGCAATGGTTTGAAAGAGCTGGAGGCACAGCTTATAAAATGAGCAACTCTGCCTAAACATAGTCTGGAGTAAGATTTCTCTTGCATGTTGTGTACATATGATTTAAAATGAAAACTAGTCCCAAATGGTAGTAGCATAAATTAGGAATCATTTCATCTATGTTTTATCAAAATCAGTAAATAGGGGGGAAACCATGCCTGCAATACTGTGTGTAAAGCTGCCCATGATGTTTCTGAATAAACAAAATTGGGCCATGTTGGCACTGTGGCTGGGGAGAGAAGACCTCCATGGGTGGAGACTGACAATGGTGAACAGACAATAAACTGATGATGAGCTTCCCTGGGTGAAAAGTCTCAGATGGTGCCAAGCCTATAGGATAAAGCCTGCATTCCTTATGAGGGCGGTCATGGGCCTTCTCAGCCTACCCTTCCCCAGCCTCATCTCCCTACTTAAAAGGCACTTTGGGATATTTGCTCAATGTCCTTGGATTCTCTGCACCTTCACTTTGCCCTGAATGTCCTTTCTCCTCCTCATGCTTCTCTCCATTTTTCCGCTAGAAAAGTCTCCTCATTTTTCCAGATTGGACAAGTAAACACTACCTTAGGACACTTTCTGGGCTGCCATAGTACTAGTACATTGTATGTATGTATGTATGTATGATGTATGTACGTATGTGTATATGTATGTGTAGCACATTGTATTTGTTTATTTTTAGCACATTGCACTTAAAAACATTCTAATTGTCGTGTGTTTTCTATCTGTTCATTTGTGAACCATAATGGGTTTGAGGGGAGGAGTACTTTTTAACTTATCTTTCCATCCTAGTACAGAACACAGGACTTGGAAATTCATGGACATTTAATAAGTTTGCTATTTCTGATAAAAAGTTGAGTCAAGCATGGCCCAACTCCCTAGCATAAAACCTGTGGTGAATGTTGAAAGAGAAGCACAAGACTGTCCCTTTGTTACCCTCTTCTACTCAATTTTCAGATGAGCAAAGTGGGACCAGCTCGAGGTTACGCAGCTAATCCGTACTAACGTCTTGGCCCCGTATCAAGTGTCCAACTGCCAACCCAGTGTGCTTTCCACGGCTCTGCCTCCTGCAAATGAAAAGGCACAAAGACCACTTCACTCTAGCCTGTCAGCCTCCCCATGTGGTACCACTTAATGGTTTTCCAAGTGAGTCTGTAAAGAATGTAAAATATGGTATGCTTTTGTTTCTTCTTTCTCTCAACTGGGTAAGTTAATATGCCAGAGGGAATTAGTTAGGCATATGGAAGAATTATTAAAGGAAGTTTAGTTTGCTAAATCTCAGTGGGGACGGGCTGTTTCAGAAGTTTTGCTTTATATGCTTCATGCAATTCTAGCGGCCACTTTTCAAGAGATTGGCTGACGGGGGACGGGGGAATCAATGAACGCCTTGTATCTGCAGACACACAGGAACGTCCCTGGACTGTGACAGCACATTTATGTTAGGGGTTCTGATTTAAGTTTGTCTGTGGTTTTTTTTTTCAGCATTAATTTCAAATTAAACTGTAAAAATAAATATGTCTGTTCAAAAAATTTTTGATTGTGCAAATATACCACCAAATGTCACATTTCTCATCCATTTGAGTGACTGGGTTAATTTTCCAGCAGGAGCTTGGCTGCAGTGAAGATTATGTCTTGGGTCTAACTTGGTAAAATTCCAACCTCATAGTTTATCACAATTTTGCCATATTCAATCCTCTAGTTATTTTGTGAGGATTTTTCTAAATGACTTTTTTTTTAAAAAAAAATGTCAGCCAACAGGCATATAGTTAACAAACAAAGATTTCATTGTCCTTCTTAGATGGATAAATTTTGTTCACCAATGGTTTGTCTTTCTTAAAACAATATATTATCCTGAAAATCCATAGTATTTTCCTATGGTTATTCTAAAGGCTTTTATCCTTTAGTTAACAACTAAAAGTTTTTTTAAAAATGCTTTATTTACAATATTTTTGTTTTTACCCAGTTAACATTTTTATTATGGGAAATTTCAAGTATGTTAATAATAGAGACAATAAGCCATCATGTACTCAACATCTAGCTTCAAATATTATCAACTCATGGCCAATCTTTTGACCTCTGTATTCCTCCCCAGTATCAGCCCCTCTGGATTATTTTAAAGCAAAATTCAGATGTCATATCATATCATCTGTGAATATTTCTCTATGTATCTTAAAAAAAAGAACTTCCCTTTTTTAAACATAAACATAATATCAATAACCACCACCTCTCCCTACCCCCACCAAAGAGTAATTCCATAATATTGTCAAATATCCAGTTTTCACATTTACATAATTGTACCATAAATTGTTTTTATATTTTGTTTCTTTGAATTAGGATCCAGAGAAGGTTCATACATAGCAGTTGATTAATCAGTTATTGAAGTCTCTGTTTATTTAGAGGCTCTTCGATTCTTCTCCACCCACCATCCTCTCCTAAACAGAGTTGTTTATCCTCTACAGTTAGTTTCTCACAATGTGGATTTGCTGATTACATCTCTGTGTTGTCATTTGACATGTTTGTTCCTGGATCACATGTACTTCTTTAAAATGGTAATTATATCTAGAAGCTTGATTAGAGTCTTTTATTTCCTTTGTTTTAGCCCCAATAATTCATCATAGATAGAACTTCCATTAGGAGATAGATACTGTCTGGTTGACTTTCTATAATGTTAACCACATTGATGATCATTGCCTGGATACTTGGAAAGATAGGATAAATGCTTGATTCTTTGTTTTGATTTTTAGTGCATGTCCTCTAAACACCAACCAAATATAACCATAGTTGATATGTTTCAATCCTCTGCATTATTATTCTCATTGGTGCCCTATTCTTAGCCAATATGGGAGCTTATTTAATGAGGGTCCTGAGTCCTTTTGATATGATGCTAGTTATAGTTGATAGGTTCTTTTATATCTGGTTTGAAAAGATGTTGGAAGCCCTGATTCTTTTTAGTGAGCTATGGTATTTAGAGACCACAATATAGGCTCTGTGTGTACTCATTGCTACTGGGTTAGTCATTGTTTCTATGCTTTTCTGTAAACAGAACTAGGAAATATGTATTGCTTTTTTTTTTCTTTTAATCCTCACCCGAGAATATGTTTTAGAGAGAGGAAGAGAGAGAGGGAAACATCAATGTGAGAGAGAAACATGATCATTTGCCTCTCGTACTCACCCTGATGACCGGGAATGAACCCGCAAGCCAGGTACTTGCCCTGACTGGGAATCAAACTGCAACCTTTTGGTGCATAAGATGAAGCTCCGACCAACTCAACAACCCTGCCAGGTCTGTATTGCTTTTTAAAGATAAAATACATCAGGGGTTCATACTGATATTTCCACTTTAAGTTCAGTAATGAACCAACCCTTTGTCTTTCTCTCCTTTCTTCTGCACACAAAATCTCAGTATTCAAAGATAGAAATATAATTACTCATTTACTTTAACTCACATTACACACAGTCATCTCAGAATAACAATACTAATACACCCATTAATGTTTTGATTGCTAGAAAAAGGTTTAAAATTATATTATTTTATCATCATCATTATTATTAGCTATTCTTCTTTCACTTAAGGTATAGCCCACTAGAGTTGCTCAAAGTAGTTATGCCACTATAATTTCAGAGGCTCTCCAAATCTTCTCCACCCATCCATTCTCTCCTAAACTAGATACCTAAGCTCATTGTTTAATGTTATATATGCTTTTAAGATTTACATGTATTGCTATGAGCTAAATTTTGTTTAAACACAGTTATAAAATATCTATATGTTTCCTAGGTATATTTAGAGAAATCTAGTATCAACCTCTGTCCCTTCCATCCTATGCTACCCCCTTTCTATAGGTAATAATTTCAACTGTTTGTGTTGTATTTGTATATTCATTGCTTCTAAAATATAAGCAAACACTACATTTTTAATATATGTCAAATGTAAATATATATCCTTCATGTTTTATTCACATTCACTCTTTAGTGTATCTTTTTATATTTAGAAAGTTGTATATTTTTTAAAATGGCTATCTCATATCTTGAATCTTTCTTTTGACTGTGGGTAAATTCTGAACAAAATGATTTTCCTATACTTCTCATGACAAATTTATTAGTAGTTGTTAATTATTGTAAGACTTTTATATGCTTTTCTGAAATAATGTATCCATCCTATTAAGATTGTTCACTTCAGATGGGACAATTGTTTGTTTACCGCAAAAATGAAACCAATAGAAACATCAGACAGCTCTGGTGGTGGGGAGAAGGGGGGTTGGGAGTGGAGAGATTGAGCAAAAAAGAAAAAGAAAGAGAACTCAGTGAACAACAGTGTGGAGATTTTGAATTAGGATCCAGAGAAGGGCATGAACAACAGTGTGGAGATTTTGGGGTTGGGAAGTAGAAGATGGCATAGGGGATAAATGGTGATGGGAAAAAAATATTCAAAATAATAAATAAATTTGCTTTACAAATATTTTAAAAAGAAACATATGGTATTGGCATCTGTATATTATTGAGTATTAAATAAAAGTTACTAGACTTAAAGGAAAAGCTACTAGCTTTAGAGAAAAGCTCTTAACTTGTGTTTTCTATCATGCTAGCTATGGACATATTTTTCTACTAATAACTGAAAAATGTACCATTTGCAGGAATCTTTGGGATGCTGTTTTCCTAGTCCATCTTATTTTCATAACTTCCACTTTGGCAATTTGCAAACCAGAGTTAATTTTTTAATTTGTAATGTTGGTTACACATAGGCAACTTCATGAGGTTTTTAGCAGATCACAGATGTACTGTCTTAGTACCACAACTATTTGAGCATAAGATTGACAGGAGTTTCACTGATGTAGCATCAGTTTGATGCATGCTATACAATCTTTTAGTCCTATTTAAAATTTCTTCCATACTCACATTTTTGACCAGTGATAAAACAACAACCACACTGTCTAACATTTGTAGAGTGTTGTAAGTTTTCCTGATGCTTTCACAATTTTATCTTTCACAACACCTTAGCTTTATGAGGTAACTGGGGTAAATAAAGAAGGCTTTGTTATCCCATGAGTCAGGTATGGATAGTGAGTCCCTATTTGGACACAGCTTTCCAGTGTCCAGACATGTAGGGGGCAGTGCAGGGGAGTGGAGTGTACGTTTGTGGGTTGGAGAGGTCTTGTAATTTCATGCATAGCAATTTAATCTGCTTTTTCAGGGGTCAGCACAGAAGATCCCCCTTCATATTTAAAGGACTGAAGAGTGCCATCCAGGCAAGGTGCCAGCCTGAGAACAGTACCGCCCAGGGGAAGCTGTACTGCCCTCAGTAGCCTTTTGGAAATATGAAAGGGGTCATTTTTAGTTGTCATAGTTGGGGGACTCATCTGGCATTTGTGGGATAGAATGACAATGCATGAGAAAATCACATGTGCTGTGAATTTTCCCATGTAGTGGATATAGTACTGGACATTCATGTGTAGGTGAAAAACCTGTGTTTAAATATCTGAACCTAGAACTTAATTTCATGTTATGTTTTATCACAAAGTACTTTGTACCATGTTAATGTACACTAAACATTTCAGGAATACAACTACCACAACAATCAAGGAACAACTTTTTTTTCAGAATTTACTGAGTTATTTACTATTTCAGGAAATGACATCAAACAACATCACTTATGTGTTTAAGTCCATGAGTCATCAATACAATACTCAGATTTTTGAAGTTGCATTTGAAGTGATTTTATATTTAGGTACAATATTTATCCACTTTATCTTCTGGTGTGATTATTCCTAATCTTTTACATGTTGACATAAGTATAAATCACTTTTTAATTTCTTATTCATATGACTATCAGAGCAGTATATTAATTGTTTTAGACTTATGTGTACAGGTTGGTTATATTAACTATAAATATAATTTCAGGTAAAAAAAGAGAATTATAAAATATGTTTATTAAAAGTGGGCATTAGGTCTTATAGTGTTGAGACATACTGTTCTACAGAACCTGTATTTCATTGAGTCCAAGATGCTTTCGATTATAAGATGTGCCACTAAGAAAGATTTTTAAATGAGGCCAATGAAACTATGAATTGTTCTCAATTGCAAGATACATCCTAATTTTGGAGATGTTAAAACATGAAAACATGTGGGGCTTAGACTCGGTGAGATATTGGAATGATATCAATTATAATAATAGCAATTTCTGTTTCTTAAGCATCTGCTAGGTTCTATGAGCCTTACATCTATCATCCCACTTGATCCTCACAACAAAAATGCAAAATCAGCACATAAAGACATAGAGGATACAATATTCTCCAAAGATCCTGAATCAAGTATGTGGTAGAATTGGAATTTGAATCTAGATTTACTTTAAATCCCACACTCATTTCTCTAGGTGAAGCTGCTGCCTCTCTTTCCATGTTGCTCTCAAGATGGAAGGAGTCCATAATTTTTCTCAGCTCTTGAGAAAATCCAAGATAGGCAGGAGCCTCTTTCTCAAAATCCCATTTCCCTTCCTTGAGCAGGGAGAAGCAGGACAGGTATTGAAGCTGAAGAAGAAAGGTGCTTGGCTTCTCCCACATAGGGTCAAAACAGATTGAGAGGTCACAGTGCCAGGAGGATGGGTACACCTAACCCAACATGACCTTCACATTTCAGTGACTTTCAAATTCTTTTGATTATGACCCAAAAGTAGAGATTTTTTTCACTTTAAAAAATTGAGGTTGGATTCATATAACATTCATAAAAGTTAACCATTTAAAAGTGTAAAATTCAGTGGTATTTAGTACATGGACACAGTTGTGCAACTACCACTTCTCTCTACTTCTAAATACCAATTTAACAGTCACTCTTCATCCCCCATAACCTCTAGACCCTAATACTCTGCTTCTTGTCTATATGGATTTATGTATTTTAAATACTCCATATAAATGAAATCATGCAATATGTGAGCTTTATGCCTGGCTTCTTTCTCTTAGGGTAATGTTTCTCAGGTTCATCTAGGTCGTAGCATATATCATTACTTCATTCCTTTTTATGATATATTTTCATTGATTACTTTATTTCACCTTTTGGCTGTTGTGAATAGTGGTGCTATAAACATCTGTGTACAAGTATTTATTTGAATACCTATTTTCAGTTCTTCTGAGTGGAATTGCTGTTTTACTTCTGGAGAAACTGCCAAAATGTTTTCTACAGTAGCTGTACCATTTTACATTCCCATCAGATATGTATGAGGGTTCAAATTTCTTCACATCCTTGCCAACACTTACAATTTTTAATTTTTTAATATAGCCATCTTAGTGGGTATGAAAAAATAGATTTTAAAATGTATTTACATTTCACATGCAACCTACTATAAACACATAAAAATGAAAAATAGCTGCAATAAGAGTTTCACAAAACAGTAAACATTCTGATATTTTCTATTCTGTCCTGGTATAATCTATCCTATTTCATTTTTCTTTCAAAATGTTGGTTGCAACTCACTAAACTGACTTTATTATCCATCGCAGGGTCATGGTCCACTGATGAAAATCATTGCACTGCTAGATGCACAAATTTTTCTAGGAATACTTTTTGTGTTTACATGAAAAATAGGAATAATTTTCTTTTGTGAGTACTAGAATCAAATAAAATTTACGGCAAATAAAATTCATAATTATAATGTATACTACCAGCAAAGTATTGAAAGAGTCTGGGCCAAAGGTTAGCAAGCCAGGGTGAATTCTGACCCTGGAACTTTCTTTGCATCCTTGGACAAACAGCTCCTCCGGGGTTCATTCTCTGCAGCTGGTAAGTGAAGAGTACAATGAGCAGCACATCCAGCTGAGGCCTGTGATGAGGACTGGATAATAGCGTGATGGATGTGGTTATAGTTTGAAAGCAGGGAATGCTACAAACAGTGAATTGTTGAAGTGTTACCACAGGAGCCTGCTTGCAGAGCACCAGTCAGCAACAATCAATAAATAGCAGCATTCGTTGCTACTTACTATACTCCAGGTATGGTTCTCAACCCTTTGCCTACATGAACTCACTTAGTCTTCCAAATAGCCCTAGGAGGGAAGGACTGTTCACATCATCCCATTTAACAAATGAGAAAGTCAAGGTACAGGGCAACTTGGCAACAAGTAATTCAAATCCTCTAATAAGTGGAAGAATAGGTTTGAACTCAAAAAGTCTGTTTCTTGTGCCTGAATGCTTAACCACTAATCCTATACTCCCTGTTTAATGAAGGCAAAAATCAGAAGTTTATATTAACATGTCTGAGCACTTATAAAGTTTCCCGGAGCATTAAGTATCATTGCAAATTAAATGTTTATTTGTGAATAATCAGTGAAAAATAAACATTTTTGTGGAAAAAAAAGAATCTATTAATTAAATCACTGCAAGGAAGGATCAGATAGCAGCTTTGAAGCTTATAGAGTCACCAAAGGTTTGTGTATATGTATGTGTAGAGGTGTGGGTGCCTTCACTCGGCGGCCTTCAAAAAGATAGGACGGGCTCTCTGGCGAGGCTAGAGGTGTGACTGTTCAGGAAGGTAAAGGACGCCCGAGGAGATGAGACCAGTGGCTTTGCTGTCCAAGTGCCAGGGCCTCTGAATCCTGCCAGTGACCCCGCACTGACATTAAACATCCCGTCCCTGGGAATGCCACTCCTGGCCTGGCATCCCGTCAGCCACTCTGCCTGCCGGGCAGAGATAAGAGGAACTCAAGCCTTTGATTCCAGACACTGGCGAAGGCTCCCATCAGCTGAAGAGACGGGTCATTTTCAGCTGCAATGACGAGGGACACGGGAAACGCTTGCTTCGATTCATTCATCAGATCAGTGTGATTTACATGTCCAGGTGAGTGAGTGTAAATGATGGAGGGAACTTTCTGAGCGGTGAACCCCTAATCCTGGACTTTCAGGCCAGAGGCTGAGTCATCCCCAGGAGGTGCTCTCCCTCCTCTGGCCTCCCTGGAGGCAGACCTCAGCGTTGGAGACCTTTCTGCCCAGTGCCGCCCGGGATGCTGTCCAAAGTCTGCTTCTAATGAACTGTGCTGCCGGACTGAGCGCGAGCCAGGCTCCACTCAGGGCCTGGGTGAACTGGCTAATCGGAAACAGGCCCATCGAAAAGGAAAAAAATCTCAGAAAAAATCCAAGGCAAGGAGAGCCCTGACCTTGGGCTTCCACATGCCGCCTGGCGGCCGCCAGGTCCTGCTTGGCTTGGCCCTGGCCAGGGAAGGCCTCCGTATTAGCGTAACTGGAAAAGATGTTGCTGGCTCACACATCGCTGCCTCTGTACCGTGTTGCTGAATGAAGAGGAACGGATGGTTTTGAAAGGCTCATCTCATTATTAATGCGGAATGCCTTCCTGCTGACAAATTCCGACTTTTAGGAGCGCTCTGTGCTGACGCAGCCCTTCCCTGCCATCCATGCTGGAGTGCAGCGGGCATCCCTACGGCGGGCCCTTCGTGACCCAGCTGCCAACGGTGTCCTCTGAGTGCAGAGAGGATCCAGGCCATCATTTGCTTCCACCTGTGAGTCTCTCTGTAGGTTTCAGAATACCTGGGTCTGAACAGAGCAGGTTCAGAATACCTTTTCTGGCTAGAAAACCCTTTCACAGTGCGGGGAGAAAAGTTCCCAGTCCCACTTCACAGGTACCTGGGACTCATCAAGTCTGAGGACCGCTCTCATCCCACTTTCCACAGAAAGCTCAAGCACAAAAGAACAAAGGCTCCCAGGGAGAGAGCGGGACCTGGCACTCCGCACCAGGAATCCCTCCTGACACTCCGTCACTCAGCAGGTCTTTCACAGCCCATTTGGTAGTGGGTCCGTGTTCTGTGCTTCGTGCTCATAGACTATGCGGCATGAATTCTCAGATTGTGCAATGATGAATGAAAAGTGGGCTGCCTTATGTGACTAGTTCATTCTGGATCACTTCTTTTTTTTTTTTTTTTCAGTATTTCTTTCTATTTTTTTCCTCTCAAGCATATCTACTTCAGGAAGCAGGGAGAGAAAAGAGCCTGGTGGGAAAATTGTATCAAGTGATAATGACATGTCCTGATGGGAAAAATTCTGGGGCAAGCAGATTTGGGGTTTTACTGTTAAACTAACATTAGATTTCCTATCCTAACAAGATTTAAGCATCTTGTTTTTCTAAATGCTTTTTCATTTGTGTTAAAAGAGGGGGGGGGGAAATGACATCTAACCCTTTTATTCCTAAGAAAATAATCAGCATCCTCCATGTTTTGCCAACAAATCTTTTTGTCCCGTTTATTATAGGAGCCACAGTATCCACAGTTTGGAAAAAGCACTAGCCCAGCTGCAGCATTTGTTTTATTTTGCCTTGGATGCTGTGTGTTCAAGAGATGTGCGTGTGTATGAATATATGTGTGTGTTGTGTGCATGTGTGTGGATATATGTCTGTGTTGTGTGCGTGTGTATTTATATATGTGTGTGTTGTGTGCATGTGTATTAATTTAAGGTCAAGACATTATCAGAGAGGTAAGAAATCAGCTCAACTGTTTATAGGGCATGAGTTCTTTATTTTTATTCCTCAGACCTTTATTAGTTAGGCCCAATCCCCCGGGCCTAAGCCGACAGGTGGATATCCCCTGAGGAGTTCTGGACTGTGAGAGGGCACAGACCAGGCTGAGGGACCCCCAGCCAGTGCACCATTTTTGTGCACCAGGCCTCTAGTGTGTATATATATGCAGATATGTATCAAAACTTCATCTTAATGTAATGTCTGTACACATGTATTAATATTCTGCATCTTATGTAATAATAATATATCTTACTGAACAAAATAATACAGAGAGATCCCATGTACCTTTCCCTCCCCTAATGGTAGCATCTTGCACAATATACACAATATCATAATCAGGAAATTATTATTGGTACAACTCACCAACCTTATTTAGGACAGCAGATGCTTTATAAAGCTAACAAAGCTATAGCTTTAAATTTATCAAAACAACAGCTGATTAACTATTAGCATACTTTCTAAACAAAATATACCCTACCCACTACAAATAACTATTTTTAAAATTTACTACTCATTTTACAGGCTCAGAGGACTTTTCTTCCCTTATTCCTTTTCTTCCTACCTTTCACCTATGTACTCTTTAAAAAAAAAAGATCACAGGGCATCATGATAAAAACAAATTGCTTTAGATATTTTCTGACAAACATTTATGTCATTATAAAGCTTAGAGCCAGATTATTTGTAGCAACATATCAGAGACCAGACTTCATGGAAATAAAATAATTAAATCCCCTGTGAAAGTTACTTTACTACCTAACAGCCTGTCAAAGCCTTTGAGATTTATCAAATCCCTGCTAAAACCCAACAAAGCTATACAGACAGCCTGAAGTTGAGATTGGATTCTGATGTGTTATTTTGTAAGGTTTGAAGAAAGTGATGATGTTGAAAGAATAGAGATTTTCCTTTAAAATACATTCCTTAAGAAAAATGGTCTGCAGCACGAGCTTTAGTCTCATTTATATCCAATCCAGATTGGTCTCTGAGGAGCTGTTCCAGGCGTGGCAGCTGCCCATAGGACAGAATGGCTCCTCCACAGGGAAGGACTTGGCGCTTTACACTGTTGGGTAGAAAGAACACCTACAGGAGGGAAAGTGACAGGCTTGGAGAGCTAAGAAGGACTCCTTTTATTCTATTGCAATGGTACACCTTGAAGGGTTTTAAGCAGCAGATGATGAAATGATCTGGATTATGGCTGCAATGAATGAAGGGGGCAGGAGACTAAGCAAGGAGGTCATCCTGACCATAATTTCTCTGTCCAGGTCATAGATGGTGGCTGGGTTGAAGTGACACCAATGGAGGTGGGGGGGAAAAGTGTACAAATTTGGAATAAAGTTAGGTGGTCAAATCTATTAGATTTGGTGATAGATTGACAGAAGGAGATGCTGAAAAATGTCTTTGGATTTCTGGTGTGAATAACCAGTTTGATTTAAGTGCCATTTAATGGGATAGAAAAAGGAGATAGCATTTATTGAAAAGAAGGTAAAAGGAGGGACTTATTTTGGTGGAAAAAAATAAGAGTTCAGCATTGAACATATTGAGTTTGAGTGCCCCCTCAGCCAAATGGAACTCACTGGTGGTGTAGCACAGGAAGAAGAGAAATCAGATTGGAGTGGGTTGTAGGTCAAATTTGAAATAAGGAAGTTAAGAAAGTGTTTATTTTCTATCAAGGAAAAGAATCACATGCAAGATAAGGGAGGACGTGCAGAGAATATTATGAATGATCAACCACTTCTCTTACCTTAAGACTTGAGGAATATCTTTTTTTCCTATTTCTGTCACTTCTTGGGGAAAATATCCAGGCAGTTGATCAGTGTCCAAGCTACTATAATGACAATATTATCATTTACTGAGCATCTGCTTACCACATGTCAGCCATTTTATGTCTTATCTCAATTTATCTTTAGAAGAATCCTATGCTGTAGGTATTATTATTATTTCCATTTCACAGATAAATAAAAGCTGAGGCTTACAGAGGTTAAGGAACTTGCCTCAAGTCACATTCTTTTAAGTGGTAGAACTAGTATTTAAACTCAAGTAGTCTTAGACCTCATGCTCATAACTACTAGTGTGGTATACCACCCTCTGTATATGTCACCTAAGGAGGTAGGCACTGCTGGATGACAATTATTCTTAGGTCTCTAGCATTTCTGCACATCTTTCTAGCAGAGTCATTAACTGCCTTTGTTTCAGACTATTTTCAAGGATGTTAGTATAGCATAGCAAGGATGTTAGTATAGGATGTTGTAAGATTGAGATAGTGTCTCTGTCCAGAGAAAAGGGCAGGCTTTGCTTAGTGCCTAGAAAAAAGACTTGAGTTCCTATGTTCAAGGTTCCACTGCTATATCCCAACCTGCTACATCTGAAGGTGTCATCCGGCCCTCTTTGCAAGTGCCATGTAGGAACTGGGCCTTGGAGAACCAAAGCAAATACTAATACTCCAGCTAGTGTATTGCTGTGAAAAATAAATTCTCCTTTGTCTCTGACCCAGAAGTCTCTTGTCTTCTACCAGCAGCCATGAAAGTAGCACACTAACTTAGCCTGAAAGGAGGGTAAAAATAGGCCTCCTCAAGATTTTTGATGGGTACTATCACCTCCATTAAGTTCAGAGAGGCCACATACATCCAGTAAAGGGAAGAGGTGGAATTTAAACTCATGTCTGCCTTCATCCAATGCGTGCACCCGTGCCCACTATTTCATGAATAGCAGAAAGGGGCCACACCAGAAAAGGGGGAGGAAAATAGCTGATGGACTCTATGAAGGTGATCTCATGGCTCCCAGAGAAAAGCAAAGAAAGGTTTAATGTAAATCAGTAACCCCCTGGGCTTATCGCCCAAACAACTTGTCAAGCCAGCTGTTTTCTTTTGGGTTTTGTAATGAATACTGGGGCGCTCCACCCAGATCTTAACTTCAGAACTGGACGTTTTGGCAGCTAAAGGCCGTCATTGAACCTCTCTCCATAAACTATCAGGCTGAAGATTGCTGCCTTACCCCAGGTCACGTCCTCTTCTATAGTCTATGGTGTGGGGCTGGGATGGAGGGGAGGGCAGGGGTGGGAGCATATAATGTTCTGGTGCCTTTGATTTAAGGTAGGACGGCTCTGCGCTTCACTCCAGAGCTTCCTGTGGGAGAGACTCAAATATTCTGCCTTTTTCACACTGACATCACAGTTCAACTTCTTCCTCTGCTCAAACCTTCCTTCACTCCCCCACAGTGTTTATCTTGAGACTCTTCTCAATACATTTCCAGCACACAATCTCAGCACACAAACTGTAGAGACTTTCCTGGGAAACAGACCTGGAGCAGTTCTCTTATAAAGTCAGGATATGAACCATAATGTCATATAAAAATGTGCTCCCAAAGATTTTGTGTATTTTATGTTACAATTTTTGGCATCTCTAGGTTTAGGGAAGTCAGTTAAAATGTCACATATAAGCTCATCAAAATAGCATTGTTCATCCAAATTACATTAAATATAAGAAATTATATTTTTAAGCATTACAATTGTGACAATTTTATTCTATCTTCACTGACTTGCATTTTCTTATACATTATCCTACTAATAAATGAAAAGCAATAGGAAAATCATTAGCTTATTGGGTAATGCCCTGATGGAAATTTTGGTATAATTGAATTTCTGCTTTCCCTTGATATACAAATACTCAAATGGTCTATAGAATATGTAAATGTCACCACGAGAAGCATTTGCAAGTCACCATTTAATGTGTCCAAGAAAGATATGTTAACTTCCTTTTCTACTAGTATAGAGAGAGGCAAAAAGTCTATATGCTTTGTTAGAATAGAAGAGTCAGGGATTTGTGCAACCTCTCAAGAATGGATTTGGAGAAGGAAAATGATAATTAATGCACTGAAACAATCTCCTAGCTTCTGACTTGAGAATAATAAACCAGTGCGGGAAAGGCCAGTGAGAATGAAGGTCAGGTAGGGCAGCATCAGGCCCATGTCATGTCATTAATGTCACAGAACCCAACCTTTTGTCTAGTGATGTCATTAGCTTTCTCCCATCTTCTCAAGGTTGTACAAACACCATATCTAGAACTAGAGCATGAATTTCCTGAGGGTTAAAGCTCTAGCATGGTTGTTGAATGCTTCTGATCTCAAACTAAGTGATGTAATAAGTATACCCCTCACCCTGCAAAATAAGTTTTGTACATTTTGATGAGCAAATCAGGTTTCTATCCTGTTGAGAAAGGTTTAATTTTCAAACGTGTTAAAGAGCAGACTATTTATGATTTGCATAAAAGAAAAATCCACACTAAACTATTTTAAAGCTTTACTTTTTTAAAGTTCTACATGAAAAATTCATGTTTCTCATAAATAAGTGCTTTGTGTTTATAAATTTCATCTTTGTAATGCAACCAGTTGAATTACAGAGTATCAAGAGAATGTTATACAAAGGCTAATACTTAACTCAGTCATGCAAACAAACGAGGCAAGCAAAATGCTTCAAAGTGTACAGAAAATTTAACGTGGTTAGAGCAAATCTTCTACAACAACCTTTAAATTGAGAAAGAAGTTCCAGAGATACTAAGTACTGTTAATACAAATATAGGGAAGTGTTTGGCTTAAACCCTTGCATAGCTTATTAAAGTTATGTACAATCAATAGAACTGCATTATAATCTAAACGGCCAATATATTGCTTCATATTCGTGATATCTTACTTTCCAGTCATTAGACGAAAAGTGAGATAATGGAATGAGAAAGTTTGTGTGGAGGAAACAGAAGTTCCATCCCCAGAGATGCTTAAGGTGACATTAAACAGAAATTTTAGAAATATATTGTTAGGAAATCATGTGCCCTAATGAAATAAAAAGCTTCAATGTTTTTGAAATGAGAGATATACAAAGCTCTTTACTGTTTTTGAAATGAGAGATATACAAAGCTCTTTACCTAAAATCATCATCATTGCTCAACAAATTTCTAGCAAAGGGAACAGAGACAGAAAGTTAGCCAACTGAAGTTCAGGTGGTAAATATAAAAAGAGGGGGCTATTTTGAGATCAGCATTCTAAACTTATAGGTAAAGTTGTGTGTGTGTGTGTGTGTGTGTGTGTGTGTGTGTGTGTGTGTGTGTGTGTGTATGATCAAGGACTCTTAATGAAACCTAAGACTTCAGTGGCCGGACCATGAAGAGGCCTCAATACCTGTCAGTCCAAGACTATAGATGGAGATATTTCCTGTCTGTCTTGCTGCCTAGAATGGATTGATTACAATCGGGCTTGGATTGCAGCTATAGAAAATTCTAAGCAGAGTTATTATATACTTGATTGCTCTTGAAGTCAATAGCCTTCACAGATATATACTTTAGAAACTTATTAAATAAGTATTTTTATCTGGCTGTTCTGGGTTGTGCTCAGGGATCAGTGGGGAGTCTTAGAAGCTGAGCAGAATTTCTCTAAAGCAGAAAGGCTAAACACAAAATAGGGCGAAATGAAGGAGAAAGGCTTCTTCCCTAGGCGAGCATTAAATAAGATAGTCATTGATCAGATTTAAATTCATTTTCTTGTCTACCAGAATTTGACATTTTTATGATACATTCTAATACTGAAATTTGGAAAAGAATATCATGGGTTAAGGAATGAGCCTAGTTCTTCCACCACTGATGGGCCTTTCCCTCAGTGTCTATCATTACCATTCAGAAACAATAGAGATCTCAAATGAGATAAGACTAAATCACATGAGAAAATCTGAAAAGCTGCCTCTTTCTGAAGCAGGTTAGTGCAAGTTCCATTGTTCTAACTGTGTAGGCAGAGGAAACCATTGAGATACAGTGTTTTGGGTATTGTTGTTTTTTTTCACTCTTGACAGATAGAACTGTTGCAATACAGATAATTCACACTTCTGTGGATTAAGGAAAAGGTGACTTCCATTTTCTTTCTTAGCTATTGGGAAATTCAGTTTCTTTCTTCTTACCAGAGATAGCAAAGTGATGAAATCACAGTCTGTAAAGACTGACGTTGCCTTCAGTGACATCATGGGAACCTGGTAGAATGTGTTGAGGGCAGCATTAGGCCTTACCTGATCCAGAAAAAGTATTTTTAAGTTGCTTACCTTTGGATGGTTTTCCTGTGTCTAAAGAAAACCAGCCTTTGACACCCAAATGAAATAAACTGTCCGACTTCATACAGCAGCCATTTCACATGCAAAACTGTCTTCACAAAATGAGGTTTTACTGACCTATCATTTTTCTGAATGGTAGGATGAGATAAAGAAAAAGGATTGAATTGGGGATCAAGTGAGGCAAGATTTAATTTCACTAGTGCCACTTGCTAGTTTTAGACTCTTTCCCTACTCATCAACTTCCTCTCTATGGTTCACAGTTTACTTATTTGCAAAACTAAAAGTAGAATAAATTGAGTTCTAAAATTATATTATTTTTGTGGACTCTAGATAAGCATACTTTTTTATTCCTAGATTTAGAAATGCCTTTGCATCTATTGAAATTCATAATCCAAGCAATGAAAGTAATGAGGAAAAGGACTTTGCTAAGATAGAAGTGATCAGTTTTCATTTCCTTTTTAATATTTAAAATTAGATGGAGCACAAAGTTCCGTGTATTCTTGGGTAGGTATACATCTGGTAATAAATTTGAGATGAAAAGCCAATCTCTTTCAAGAAAACTCTCTCTTACATTTTATGTACATCTATAGTCTCTTTCACTCTAGACTCAACTTTGAATAAACACTGTGCTCTCAGCCAAGAACAAGTAAATCCAACATTAGTCATAACTGTCTTTTTTCACCCACTCAGGGGAAGCCCACACCCTTTCTCTTCTATATTGCCCTAGATTGTTTTTAATCTTTTTTGCTTTAGGAAGATTCCGCCCAGTTTCCAAGATTCCCAAGTGATCCCAGAGCACAGCCCAAAATAGCCAGAAAGAATATTTCTTTAACAAGTTTCTGAAGTATCTATCTCTATAGGGTATTGACTCTAAGAGTAACAGGGCATCAAATAACTCTGCTTGGAATTTTCTATAGCTACAGTCCAAGCCAGACTGTAATCAATCCATCCTACATGTCCAGACAGACAGGCAGCATCTACATTTACCTACAGTCCTAGAATGACATGTATTGAGGCCTCTTCATGTTCTGGCCATTGTATCAGGCATCTCATGTAAATTTCATTGCTTAGTTTCCATAGCAACATGGTGAATTAGGTGATACTGTCATCTTCATTTTCCAGAAAGTTTAGGTAACTTGCCCAAGACCCCAAGAGCATTTGCCCCTTGTTACAGATGCTGTATGCTTTACTATTTGGCACATGGTCATTTGTATTGAGGATTGACTGGTTAAGAGGATCTTAACGCGTTTACCTTAGAAGAAGGCCTTGGATCCTCTGCTGGTGCTTCTGTCACGCAGTTCCCAGACAAAGTCACAGCACACCCAAGTTGGAACTCAAGCTGAGCAAAAAAAAAAAAGGAAGGAAAGTAGAAGAAAGGATTCCCGAAAGATATCTGATCATCATTACAAACAACATGTTCTGGCCTTTTGCTTAAAAAAATCATCTTTTTCAAAACACTTTTCTATTTGCAAATTCCTTAGTTGTTTGGTGGCAAAACATTTTTTTAATCTTTGTAATGAGAAAACTTGAAAAGAAATGTATTCAAGACTAAGAAGGCAAACCTTCCACGTCCTGTTTAGTTTCTAGCATACTTGTTTGCAAAACAAGCTTCAGTCTGCACACACCTAATTTGGGCAGCCAGACTTAGAAAACATTCCAAGCTGAGCTGTCCCAGCTGCTTGTTTATAATTCTGCAAGAACCGTGTTTGTGGATCGCAACTTGCCAGGGGGATATGCTGTCTGTGAGGCATACTATGAAGAGCAAAAAAACTCAATTTTGTTTTCTTTTTAAGTTTTTCTAAAAGATGAAAAATAGAAATGGAAGATAACATTGACTATTATCTCATTTAATTCTTCAACAATCTTAAGAGTATTATTATCTCCATTCCCCCAAGGATGAAAAAGGTTCAGAGGCCCAGGGAACAAGAGTCACTTGCCCTCGTCACTGTGATTCTGGGGTGCAGGCTGAGACTCCCCAGGGCTGGTTCTCCCACATCACAGAGACACAGGAAAACAAAATGTTCTTTAAAACTCATGTTTGTTGGACATCTTAAAATATCCATTTAAAGTAATCTTCCATCACCATATATAAAGGGTGTAGCAAAAGTGGGTTTACAGTTGTGAGTATGGCAAAGAGTTTATTCTTGTATTATTAGTTTATTGTTTTTCCATATGAATAATGTAAACCTACTCTTGCCATACTATATATATATATATATATATATATATATAATATATATATATATATATATATATATATATATATATATATATATATATATTTTAATCCTCACCAGAGGATATGCTTTTTATTGATTTTATAGAGTGGAAAGGGGGGAAGTGGAGAGAGAGAGAGAGAGAGAGAGAAACCTTAATGTCAGAGAGAAACATCAATCGGTTGCCTCCCATTTGTGCCCCAACTGGGAATAGAACCCGCAATCAGGGTATGTGCCCTAACTGGGCCCTTTGGGTGTACGGGACGACCTTCCAACCAACTGAGTTACACTAGCCAGGGCCAACATGCATTTTCTTAGAGCACTTTTAGGTTCACAGCATAATTTAGCAGAAGGTACAGAGAGTTTCATATAACCCCTTCATGCACACAAGCGCAGCCTCCTTCATTATCAATATCCACTAATGTAAAATATGGACTTTGAGTGATGATAATGTGTCAATGTAAGTTCATTTATTGTAACAAATGTACCACTGTGGTGAGGAATGTCTTTCTCTGACCAGCTTAGTGCACTTAGCGTAATGTGTTCCAGGTTCATCCATACTGTTGCAAAAAGTAAGATTTTCTTCTTTTAAAAAAGAAAAGAGAAAAAAACCCACATGTTTTTATTAATTTTAGAGAGTAGGAGAGGGAGAGAGTGAAACATCGATGTGAGAGAAAGCTACCTCCTGCACAACCCCCACTGGGGATTGAGCCTGAAATCCAGTCATGTGCCCTGACAGGGAATCAAACCAGTGACCTTTGGGTGCATGGGATGATACTTAACCAATTGAGGCGCAGTGGCCAGAGCAAGAGTTCCTTCTTTTTCGTGGCAAAGGAGTATCCCATTGTGTAAATGTACCGCAGCTTTCTTATGCATTTCCCCGAGGGCATATGATGTGGAGCATCTTTACATATACTATTTGTCAATTGTCTATCTTTTTCGGTGAGGTGACTGTTCAAGTCTTTTGCCCATTTTTCCAATCAGGTTGTTTATTTTCTTATTGTTGAGTTTTGCCAGTCTTTGTATATGTTGCATCATAATCCTTCATCAGATTATCTTTTGAGAATATTTTCTCCCAGTCTGTGGCATGTCATCTCATTCTCCTTTCAGTGTCTTTTACAGCGCAGAAGTTTTAAATTTTAATAGTCTAACTTGTCAATTATTTCTTCCATGGATCGTGCCTTTGCTGTGGCATCTAAAAAGTTTAAGATTTTCTTTAAACAGCAAAATATGTATTTGTGATGGTCAAAATTTATTCATGCAGCACTCCATAAGAAAATTAGATTCAGAAATCATAATTTTTAAAAGTTTTTAGGTCCTCATAGTAAATTGGTTTTAATTTCCATAAGACATTGCATATAAATTGGTGGAAAGTGAGTATTTGTAACCCCTCTTTTGTCAGTTTCAGAAACTTGGCAGCAATGCCTCCTAATTCACTAGCTTTTCTGAGTCAGAAGGCAAAGGCACCTTGAATTACCAGCAAATGCTCATACAACGATGTGAAGTCAGGTGTCATACCTGACTAAGCCAAACTGGCCGAAGCAGGAGGGCCAGACAACAACCTTGTCTAAATGTTTGACAGACTGGGAATTGTTCTCGCCGTGGACATTAAAACACGCAATAGGTTCATCGTCCCAGTATCTGTCACACAGAAAGGTCCCTCGCTCTGCTCATAACAGTTATGTTGCCAAGGCTGCAAAGGAGTCATACTCAGGGACACGGTGCCACAGACGGTTTTCCACAGCACCGTCTTCTGAAGCAGAGAAAGCTGTGCATCCCCAGGGACCTGCCTATAAAGTTTTACTTCATCTGCCCTCCACTATCTATTATCGCTGTTCTAGAAAAGACCTCATAGATTGAGGACAGAATCTTAGGAAACTACTCCAAAATAAGGCCAAAAAACTAAATCCTTAGAGGTATGAGATATTAATGTACAGGAATTTCTGTAATAATAAACAATGTAATGTTCCTTGTATATAAGCTACATTTTTTATAAAAATAACTCTGAGTCCCAGGCCTCCTTTTCCCATCCCCATCCCCATGTTGGAAAAATACCCTGAATTCTTTCCTATCAACTCAGGCTTAATTGCGCAGGTCATGGGTGAAAAATATTTTTAAGGCAAGTTGCAGATTAGTTGAACAAACTGCTTCAGAAGAAGGAAAAAAATCGTGATTTGAAAGAGTTCTGCCTGGGGTACCACCAAGCAGTTATTTATTAAACAATGCAGCTCCATCAAATCAATATGTCTACCAAAAGGAAGACATCGACCTTGCCTAAGAGAGGGACACATTTTCCTCCTCCAGAATGAAAAATTTCCAGTGGGATTAAATCATCGATTCAAAATTGGGGAGACTGAGACTGTCAGAGTGTCAGTTAAGATTATGTTGATGGCAAATCTGGCTTAAAATGGCTTAAATAAGTAAAGGTGTCTACTCAACTGTAAGTCCAGGATGGGATGGCTTCCAGGTCGCTTCATCCGAGGTCTATGTCTTTTTAGCTGTTCCCTCCCTCTGGTGTAGCCCTCAGCTGGCTTCGCTCATTGGGGGCAGAAATGGCTGTAATAGTACCAGGCCTCATATCCATATATACTGAGTGGCCAGATTATTATGACCACCTGATGTTTGTAGGCAAATTAGCCATACACTGCATCATATGGGATATGGAAGTCGAAGGACTGTTCGAACAGCTTTGCTGTCTGCAGTTACCAAGATAAAACGTCTCCAATTTGCAAAGGAACACAAGGATTGGACAGTCGAGCATTGGAAAAAAGTCACGTGGTCTGATGAATCACGTTTCCAGTTGCATGATGCAGATGGCAGAGTGAGAATTTCGTGGAAACAGCATGAAAGCATGCACCCCACATGCATGAGTACAACCCTTCAAGCTGGTGGGGGCAGTGTTATGGTTTGGGGCATGTTTTCCTGGCATGATTTGGGCCCTTTAATTCGTGTGGAACAATGTCTGAATAGCACAACATACCTAAGTATCATTGCTGATCAAGTTCATCCTATCATGTTGATGGCATATCCCAATGGAGATGGCTTCTTCCAACAAGACAATGCATCATGCCACGGTGCTCGTATTGTGCAGGAGTGATTTCAAGAATGTGAGGGAGACTTTACCTTGCTTAGGTGGCCCCCACAATCACCAGATCTTAATTCAATTGAGAATTTGTGGGACGAAGTTAAAAGAGCCATCAGGCAGCTGGTTCCACAACCATCAAATCTCACAAAACTGGACAGTGCTATTCATCAGGCATGGTGTCATATTCCTCGCATCACCTTTCAACATCTCATGGAGTCAATGCCAAGAAGAATCATCACAGTATTGAAGGCAAAAGGTGGCCCAACGAAGTACTGATGGGGTGGTCATAATAATCTGGCCACTCAGTGTATATTACAACCTTCTGGGCAAGAGGCTTCTGGAACCTAAGTACCAATTACTCACACACAGTGGGACTGTCATGCACACACTGGCTTCAGCCTGAATTTCTTGAACCAATCTTTGCAAAAAGGAGCCTACGATGACCTTGACTGAACTAAAATAACCAGAGCCCCACCTCTGGTATGAAGGATGGAGTCAATTGCCCCTCTACCCATGTCCTACACAATGGCCAAACGATATTGGGGAGAGCATCTCAAAGCCCACATATATTCATGAAATTTTAGTCAAAATTGTGCATATCACAACAAATACCTAAGAACATTACATGTGTATATTTTTCTTTATTTTTTTATTGTTGACACTATTGTAGATATCCCTGTTTCCCACCCTCCTTTGTTCCCCTCCATCCAGACCTTGTCCCTCCTTCCCTCTGGCCATCACCACACTGTTGTCTGTGTCCATGGATTACATATATATGTTATTAGGCTAAACCTTCTCCTTCTTTCATCCAGTCCCCAGAATATTATGTATATATAGTTTTTTATTTGAAAGGCTTTTCATAGAAACTGACTCCAGGAAGAGTAAAGCCAGCATGATTATCAGCAACTTTAGGCGTTAAGTGTAACTAAGAATGTGAGTGTTCTGCTTCTCCTGTGCTACCTTTTTATTCCTGTGCTGTGACAAGCCCCTCTCCATCCCTGTGGGCCACTCCTGTGTGCCCTGCAAACCCTCTGGGTCCTCCCATCCTTCCCGCCCTTCCTCCCTCTGCAGCCACTGCTGAAGTGACCTACTCCCCATCGGCACTGACTAGCTTGGAGCAGGCGGAACTGCCAGCTCCTTCCTGAAGGCCCACTGTCCATGCCTCTTGCTTCCTCCTTGGGGTTTCTCTATGGATGCCAATGGGAACCTGCTGGGTAGTGCAGGGGAGTCCACTCCCATGGGCCACAGTTGACCAATGGGGTTGGCAGCTGAGCACCATTACTACCTTATTTGTCCTCTGGGCAGACAGTTCAGAGCACATTTCATGAGGATCCTCAAAAAGTTGGAGGGGTTAAGCCCTATAGGTGTCCTGTATCACTTCCCCTCCTTCCCACTTTCACTGCCCTGCCCCTCACGTATGCTCCCTGGGGACCCTAAAACTCAATAGCAATAAATAAGGAAATAATTTCCATAAATATACATGTGGGAGAAGAGTGGGTTTACAGTTATTCTCATGGAAAAGAATACAGTAATTAATCAATAATAATACAAGAATAAACTCTGTTCCACATACAGCTGTGAACCCACTTTTGCCCCACCCTGTATTCTTAACAGAGAAAGGTTATTCATTAGCTTATCTTCCAGTAAGCTTGCGTGTATTTTTGTTTGTTCAACTGATTGTTTAGTGATTTTATTTACAGTATTTATAAAAGTAAATGATGCATGGTTTCTTTTTATATGTTGTAATAAACTATTTCCTGAACACCTTTGAAATCTGGCACAAAATATTAGCAAAGTTTGAGCTGCTGCAATTACAGGTCCAAGAAAGACCCATTCTGTTTCATCTGTATGGAAAACTTGTGAGCAGAATTTTCCTTTATTTATAATTCATTTTTGGTTATTCCTGAGGGGCCTTAGAAGCAACTCAATTTGTTTTCAAAGCCTCTGTCAATTTTAACATTTTGAGTGAGTAAAGAAAGCATCTAGGCACATGGGGGGAAAGCTCCTTATCTTGAGTGGTCATTAATGGAATCAAAACAGTACCTAAAGTCCGCTTTATTAGAGCAAACAGTCATGAGCCATAATGATGGCAAAACTTCAGCCTTGTTAGTCAGACCTTGGTATTTCTCACTCTTGAGTCTTAGGAAATGTGAGTTAGTAAATACAAGGAGGGAAGTAATGATTCATTGTTGCTATTTCCATCATTCAAAACAGAAAACTACTAACAGTGTTTCATTAGGTATTTTTATTTATTTTCCTGTTTGATAAATGAATTCATGGGAATGAAACCATAATCAGGAGTGTCTCCATGGAGACAAAAGATCTTCTAGTAATGATGGGAAGGGGCCTTTAAAGGGAAGGTGGTACTCACTTCAGAAGCAATTCTAGGAGACTCAGCGGATAGTCTCATTGGGTTAGTGGCAACTTGTCCTCTCAGGTTATGTTCTTTCCCTGGTCACTATCACTAGTACTAAGTTGGAATGGCAACTTCTGGTATAGTATATGCATGTAGAAAATTAAGCCTTAGGAGTGGACAGAAAGAAATTCTAGGGGCCAATGTTTTACAAACTAAAAAGAAAAATGTTTGGTGTGACAAATAATAATAATAATAATAATAATAATAATAATAATAATATCCTATCTAATAAAGAGGGAATATGCAAATTGACCATCAACCATCACAAAGATAGTGGTGCCCATAGCCACAAGATGGCAGCGCCCGGTCCCCTCAGCCCTGCCTGAGTCCCCCAGTCCTTTCAGCCCCGCCAAGGGGGATGGGGAGGGGAGGGTGTGGCAGGCACATGGTGCGGCTGGACCCACCCTCAGCCCCCCTGAGGCGCAGGCAAGCCTCCGATGGCAGCTGCCCAGCCGATGCACAAGGCACAGGCAAGCCTTGGATGGCAGCAGCCCAGCCGCCCAGGGCCACGCGAGGCTCAGGTAACCAGGGCCAGCCGAGGCTCAGGTAACCAGGGCCAGCCGAGGCATGCGCTACTGTCAGTGGCAGCAGTAGAGGTGTGATGGGAGCATTGCCTTCCCCTGATCACCAGATCACCTCCCGCCCCTGAGGGCTCCCGAACTGTAAGAGTGGGCAGGCCAGGCTGGGGGACCACCCCCTCCAGTGCATGAATTTTCATGCACTGGGCCTCTAGTATAATATAAATAATTAAAATAATAATTAAAATCAAATGTTATATAACAACAAAATATGGAACCATTGGGAAAAACAAAAGGAAACTTCAGTATATGTTAAGTATTAACTTTTAATCCTAAAATCTTGCAACTTTGCTTTGTCCTCTCCCAGCTTGCTCAGCTATATCTTAAGTGTAGTTGATTTGTGTAAAAAGGCCAAAATTCTGAAATTCTTATTTACTCATGAAGACTATCTACTCATATAATCTATTAACATCCACACAATGAAAAATACCTCTAATCTACTTCTTTTTAATAAATTTCAGCCTTCTCATTCTGAAATAATCACGGTAGTCCTTTCTTTGCAAGCATCCTCTCTTGCCTTTCTTCCCTGAATCACCATGTTTATCTCACTTGGGCTCCCTTTCCTGAGCCAGTACCTCTGCCTGCCAGTCCCCAGGCAGCCTGGGTCCACACCAGTGCGAGTTACCAAAGCTCTCTAGGCCTTAGTTCCCTCATCTATAAAAATGGAGATAATAACGATAATGATAACAGCTACTTCATGGCTTATTAGGATTAACAGACACAGTAGAGCTCACATTTATGGAACATCTACTGTGGCAGGCATAGCCCTAAGTGCTTTACCTAGATCAACGAGTTTGTTCCTCATAACTATAGCATTTACCTCTGAAATAAAAGCGATTATTACCCACTTAACACATGGGGAAAACAGACATTTAGAGCAGTGAGCTAGCTTACCCCCAGTACACGCAGGTAGGAGATGCTGAGATATGAATTCAAGAAATCTGCCTCTCAGGCCTTCCCTCATAATCATTACATTCCTATCATGACACTACATCCATTACATTTGTAGCAGAGTAGTGTACATATCACTTGTTCAATACATGCTTGTGATTTACCTTCTTTCATAACTTTAGCCCATTTTTTAGAATTCTGTCTACGCAGCAAGCATGGAGGGCCACCTAAATGCTGCAGGCTGTTCCAGGCCACTATCTGGGCCCCGGCGGCACCCTGGCCCAGCTAACTGTGGGGAGCTAACTGCTAGCTCTCCTGCCGCTGCCTCTGGCCGCTTTGTTCATTGGGAGCAGGAGGGTATCTCTCTGCTCTGCGCCCTGATTGCCCAGGGATTCTGGAGCCTGATGAAGAGGGAGCACAGGAAGGTCTGGGGAAATGAAGAGCTTTGATCTTTCTCTGTAGCAGCAGTTTTCTCCACATTTCTCTTTGAAGTAAGCCTCTGCCTGAGCGTGTCTCTCCATGGCCTTATAGAGATCAGTGGTGATGTGAGAGGTAACAGAGACACTGCAGAGCTGTGGTTGTATTTTCTTCTAACCAACTACAAACTCCCCAACATTTAACTAGTAAAGCACTGTAAGTTAATTTCATTAAAAAAAAAAAAAACACCAAACTGATATTTCAATAGCTTTTTCATGTTAATGAAAACAAAATCGATCTCTTCAAATATTTTATCTAAAATGCAGATGAACACGTTTCTGAAAGTTCCCAATCTTTATCTATGCAGGGTCAGGATCCTCTCCAATGAGCTTAGGGTAACTTGTGTTAGGTGTTTTGCAGTTTCCAGGAATGACACTCCCTTGTTCTAATTGTCTTACTTCCTACCCCATCTTAGAAAGAGCCGGGGGAACTGTGTCACTAGCAGGCAGAGTTGAGTACTGTCATATCCTCCCCACTTCTTTCAGTTTTGTTGAAATAATTCAGAGGTATGCATAACTTGATAGATTTATTATTAGCTCAGCTATTAGTCATTCTGATGCATGACTCCGCCGAGCTTCCTAGGAGTTGGGATTATCAAAAATGACTCAGAATAAATATGGATGCAGTCAAGTCGCAAACACCGGTCTCAATTAGAGCACTTTTGCCTCCTTTCAGTCTGAAGGCATTCACCATGTGCCCTCCATCACCTCCATCATCTCCAGGCTCTGGGGTCCTCAAAATCAGCTGCTCAGATCCCAGTTGGAGCGCAAGAAAAAATAATTTAGAACTTCTATTTATGGTAACCTTAATACTTTCACAGTTTCACTTTTGTGTATATTTAACAATGTATATAATGTATTTTGGGAGTAAAATATATTTAGAGCATAGAAATAAATGTACATGTATTGAAGATGCCCCAAACAGTTTTATCAGGAGGGTGCATGCCCAATTTAAGAACAAAACAAAACAGGCTTTAAGCAATAGAAGATGTATGAGAAGCTAGTGGTCATCTAGGGAAAGCCAGATGATTTTAATTGGAGGAGTATCATGTGTATGGGTTCCCCCCCCCCTACTCCTCCTTACCCCTGGCTCTGGCAGAGTGCAGACCTTTGCAAGTGGAAACACTGAGATGTGGTGAAGGGATGGTGTGACTAGCAGAAGCAAGGTTTGGGCACTTTAAGAAGTGAGAAGACTTTAGGCAAGAAAAATGGCAATCCACCCAGTTTTTTGTCTTTCTATGATATACATCTGCTTCAATTTAATTTCCTAAAAAAGAAGTAGGATGATGTCCTCAGAGCAAATCTCCATCTTAGTACCATTGTTTTTATAAAAATTCTGAAACGGGTTCAAATTCCCAAGCTTAATGTTTCCAGAAAGTCTCCCATATTATCATCACACTGTACAACACGCCTGTGAGGGCAATGAAGGAACTTGAAGGACCTAATCCTGTTGTAATAATATTTTGGAGCTCTTTTTCACTACGTATTTGATACTAAGGAGAGGGGCAGAGACTACCTCCAGGGAAGACCTAGGGAGTTAAGATCCCACCGGTTGTTTTCAGGTTCACTTCTGCTAATCTTACCTGAAGACGCCCTCCTCTAATGACACCTGTATATGTGGGGGAGGGAGCCTGGGACGACTTCATGTGGCAATGTAGAATGGGATAGAGTGAGCTAGCACAGGATGCCCTTTGATGAACTGGTTTCTCCATACCGTTAAAAATGGTTGGAAAAGTAGTTAATTGGCATATCCATTATTCTCCCCCAAGACACAACCTATTAGCCACTTATGCAATCCCTTCCTTCTATTTAGTCACTTACCTTGCCTGAAATTTGATTACCCACAACAAAAAATTATCAAATAAAAATCCTTGTTTAACCTTCATTTTTCAATTAAAAATGGAAAACATTTAAAAATAAAAGATTTCTGTCTAAAGTGGAATAATCCAAGGTATATGAATCTGGCTTTTTTTTTTTTTAAAGGTTGGTTCTGTGTCCCAAGGCCAGATATTTTGAACCTCATTTCCGGTATGAGGCAGAAAGGAAATCTGCAGTTTAACCCCAAGCAAGAGGAAGGTTATACAGTCTCAGAAGTTTTGAATTGGGATCAGGACTAAAATAATACAAATTATAAACTATAGAAACACTTACTTCAATTGTCAGGGGAACATCCCAAGAGAAGAAGAGAGAGACAGGGGATAGAATAGACTGAAGAACAATTTCCTCCCAATCTGTTGGACTATCAAAGCTGCTTAACAAGAAATGGCCAGACACCTGACCGTAATTACAGCCATTCACTGCTAGGAAGCTTGTATTACAGTTTAAGACATGGATAAATGAATCTTGGTATAACACCATGCAAAGAAAAATTTAGAGAGCTTGCCAGCATTTCCAGACCATTAAATTTACATCCTATGAATGGACAAAGAAGAAAATGTTAATACAGAAAAGGCCATGGCTATAAATTCACTGTGTGGATTCGCTGAGCTTTCTGCTCATCAAGACACTCTTTGTTTGGGAAGGATGATGATCAGTTGATACCACTTCAAGTAAAAGAAGATCTATTATTGAGGATCCGATAAAAGCCTTTAAAATGCACTAGGAAAACCACTTTTTTATTTGTTTATTTTCTTATACTGGAAAAAGAATATAATTCAAAAACAAAAACTCAAATGCTGTGGCTTGTTATGACATGATGAGAAGGAGACTAACTCTGTTTAAACTTTCAGGCTGGTATGCCTTTAAGAGTTTAGGGAATGTTTCATGGCATTCACAACTGGGAGGCAACATGGAGAATTGATCATAAATGATTATTAGGAGATCCACCTTCTTTGGACATACAGCTACAAAAACAGACTGGCCAAAGGGCAGAGTGATGATAATAGCTCCTCGCAGAAATGCCTCTGTGCTTTCTGAGCTCACCATGGACCACATGAATGAGAAGGTACTGTCCATGCGAGGACAAGTCTAGAGGCAGGAGAAGTTTTTACTCACCCTGTTCCATAATGTGTGGGTGATTTTACAGCCATCAACTACATTAGACACTTCTAAGCTTCTTTCTACATCAATGGTTAGAAGTCCCATTATTTGGCCACATCTAGAAATAGGTGTTTTGTTGTCCCTCACAACTATAAATGAGCCAGCTTCTATTGGGGTAAACACCTCTATGTATTATGATGGTGTAGAACAGAAGCAAACACCTGTTGGAGCCACATCCCAGGAACCATGTCCACATTTCTTCTACATTAAACCTTTATAGAAATGTGATTTTCCTGCTGACAAGTTAAGAAATTTAACTGTGTGTCTTAACTTCTCTGTTCAAAACCTCCCAGCCATCATTCTTTCCTCTTTCTTCTTCACTAAACAAAGATTTATTGAGAGTATACGGGGGGGGGGGGGGGGGGGGAGGAGTAGGTTTACAGCTGTTTGTATGGAAAACAATACAATAATTAACAAATAATAATACAAAAATAAACTCTGTCTTGCATACTCACAACTGTAAACCACCTTTTGGCCCATCCTGTAGCATGTAGGAAGCAATGTACTAGTAGCAGGGAAGGTCACATGTCCTAATGTGGGGAAGCAAATCTGTGTACCTGTGAGCAACCAGGTGTTTACTGGAATCTTTATGTTTAGTCTTTAGATGTCCTTACTTAAAGGACACTGCAGACACATGTCTTCTCAAGGATGCATACGCTGATAGTATCTAATAGTTAATTTTAGTTCAAGCTGCTGTTGCAATAAAAGCCTAAGGAGGCAGGCGAATGGGGCTGTTTGGTTTCTCTAGCCAGGCAGTCCCTTAGCCCTCTCTTTCACAGAAACGTGTCAGAGTAATCATTCATCAGTTGCTCAGGGTCTGCTGGTCAGCCACCCCAGCACTCTAATACCAAATTAATGGGACCATATTACAGCTCATCCTATTGCCATCTGATGCTCTGGATCATCAGGTGAGATCACCATGTCCTTGTCCCATAAGACACAGTCACAGCTGTATGACTGAAGTCATGGAGTAGTAAGAGCCCTGAAGCTTAGGCTCTTTCTACACACACTTCCTACTCTCTCCCCACCTCCCATCAAGTCACGCATCAGAGGTTGTCTCTTCATACAACCTAAGTCTCCTTCAAGTCCATTCTCTCCCTCCTGCCAGTCTTCAGTCTGACTTCATGGAATATTTCAACATCTGATGCTGGTCTCTTCCCTCTCCTTTCCTCCACCTCCTTGCACACTGCTCCTAAAGCAACCTTCCATCAGCACTGAGAAGGCATTTCCTTTCTGGTTCCCTAGTTTCCCCTTCCTAGGGCCCAATTTATCATTCCAGTAGCCATGACTACCATCTGAGGTTCACCATGCTGCCTAGTCAATCTTTAATCACATTCTGTTTTTTCCCTTTTCCATGTCATTCTTCATTCTGATCTTTATCCTGAAAATTTCACCTCACGTCTTCAGAAAATCCTGCCTACTCTGAGTTAATGTGTAACCTCTGGTCTCCCAGAGTCCTTTGTGCAGAGCTCCAGGGCAGTACTTACCACATTGAATTGTAACTGTTGCTCACTCATGTTCCTATCTCCCTACCAGTACACTGTGAGATCCCTAATATAAAGAACTTTCTATCACCAGCCCATGACAGAGCCCATGGTATAAGAGTGGTAGATATTCAGTGGATGTTGACCTGGTAAAGAAATCTCCCAACGTGCTAACTGCCAAGTCAAAACAGAGTTTGCTGTTTTTGTAACAATGAGTGTTTTAAAGGAGACTATTTCTTTTCATAGGTTTACCCTTTCATAATAACCGAGGGGAAGTGTGGTATGTAGTACAGAAAATCAATGGCATATTTCCTAAAAAGGTAGTTATCCATTTTAATACTTAGACTGTAAATATCACTTGGATTTTGGCTTAGTAAGTTTATCTTTAATCAATAATAAAAAGTTGTTAGAAAAAAAAGGACAAATGGCAGTATGGAAATTTAATTGCTTGAAATATTTACTTTCTCCAAATGGAAGCGAACTAATGAACAGAGCAGAAGTGAATTCATTGGCCAGACAGTTAAGCTGTTTGTGGCTATCAACATCAGAAGTGTCCAGGCAGTGGTGATGACCAGCTCTCCAGAAATAAAGGAGCCCCACTTTGTAGTATTTGCCAGTTTCATGGTGTCAATGCTCCCACCAGAGTCAACTTCAAACTACAAATGTGAAGTCACTGAAAACAGAGTTGGGCTGAGCGCCTACTCCAGCCCCGGCCAGTAGTGTATGGATTGGGAGGCACTCAGAGGAGGCCAATAAAAATGCCCAGAATTCCTTTCTCAGTGTTGTTGTTTTGTTTTGTTTGTTTGTTTGTTTGTTTGTTTTGGTTAAGAAGATGGAGTTTAGTGTCAGACCAACCTCTGCCATAGA
Organism: Cnephaeus nilssonii; assembly: GCF_951640355.1. Lineage (NCBI taxonomy): Eukaryota > Metazoa > Chordata > Mammalia > Chiroptera > Vespertilionidae > Cnephaeus > Cnephaeus nilssonii. The sequence continues at coordinate 60,040,254 of NC_137082.1, forward strand.
GGTTCGGTACCGGCCATGTAGCTTGAACTTTGTAAACATCAGTCTCCTCACCTGCTAATGAGACTGGTAACACTAGTAACAACCTATAGGGTTGTTGGAGAAATCATACTACATGCAAAGGGCTTTAAGTAGCATCTGGCACATAGTGAGCACTTAGCAAATATCAGCTGATATTGGCAATGATGACAATACTAGTCTTTGTTCTCAGCTGTAGCTGAGGAGGGCTGTTTCCTTGGGATTCAGGTGCTTTGTTTTGGTGTTAGTGTCACTTGCCAATTTCCTGGCCTGTCCCTCTGGCTTCTACAGACCACAGTTCCTGTTTATCAGTCTGGTCCTTTGATCTCTTTGCCTCATTCTTCATCTTTACCTCCATGGGTCTAGGGGCTGGTCAGTTGCAGACTTTGTGTTGTCTTAGTTCACATTTTCACTTGGTTTTCAGGTGTACTCTAAGCACTTTGTAAAAAATAGAAAGATGATCATTTTTAATAAAATAATTCTTGTTTGTTATTATATTTTTCCAATTTTAACATCTAATCTAAGATAAAATAGGAAATTGTCCCTAAGGCTGAATTTAAGACCAAGTGGCATGTAACAAAGTACAGATTCTGATGATGAATTTATAATAATAATGTTAAAAATAAACCACTATTTTCTTAGTGCATAGCAGTTTATATGTTATCAAATTTAATGTTTAAAACAACTCTGTGAGATAGGTATCATTCCTCCCAATCTATAGCTGAGGACACTGAGGCACACAGAGGTTAAGTAATTTACTCTAAGTCACAAAACTTGTGGGAAGTTTAGAAGTTGAACATGAGATCAGGACCAAGATGAATTTGCTTCCACAGCCTTGGCTCATGTCTTCTCCATTCTATGAAGTCTCTATTTATAACTATGTTTAACTAAATATTTCTGAAATATGCTTAACATTATATTCATTCAGTTAACTACAACTTTAACACTAAAATCTTCTATCATAATATTTTCCACTTAGTTTCAGTTTGTCACCTAGATTTTATTACAGACTAGGACCCCAGTGCACGAATTCGTGTGGCACCACCCACCCACCTGCGCCCTGCCTTGACACCCAAACCTCTCCCCACAAAGCTCCAGCGGGCCTGGCCCAGCCCCCAAACCCTCTGGCCTTCTCTGGCCTCTTCAAGCCCTGCCCTCGGTCCCTCAAGTCGCCTCAGGCTGGTCTCTGGGTGCCTCCCCACTTCCGCCCCATCTCTGGAGCAACGCGGCGGCTCTGCCCCGTCATAGCACCCAAAGGAGAGCGTGGAAGCCTCCTGCCTGCTGCGCTCTGCTCCTGCCCCTGGCAGGTGGGTCGCAGGGCACTCAGAGTGCGAGCAGAGGGTGGTGAAGGACTGGTGAGGGGGGCTCTATGGGCTCTCACCCCCGCCCTCCCCGGCACAGGATGGTCCTGCCTCCTCTGGGCACCTTCCTGCTTCTCGATTCTGCCCCATCTCTGGAGCAACGCCCCAGCTAATATGCTAATGACCTGGTCATTACTCATTATGGCATCCCAACCATTAGCATATTAGCCAACCATTAGCATATTAGCTCTTTATTAGTATAGATAGAATTATCAATAGCTCATTAATGATCTAACAAGTGACTAAGTGGCCAATGAACAGTGAGCAAAACTTTAAAAGCATTTTTTGTTTTTAAACCTTACCCAAGTTATTTTTCCATTGATTTTTAGAGGGAGTGGAAGGGAGAAGGAGAGACACAGAGACAGAACAATCAGTGTGAGAGAGACACATTGATGGGTAGCCTCCCACATGCACACCGACCAGGGCCAGGAATCCCAGGGCTAGGAATCCAGCCTGCAACCTAGGCATATGCCCTTGACCAGAATCAAACCCGGGACCCTTCAGTCCGCAGGCTGACACTCTATCTACTGAACCAACCGAGTAAGGGCTTTAAGGGTTTTAAACCATATGCTCTCATCAATAGACACTAAAGGTCTATATCTTATCTTTGTCTGGGATTGAAGATACCCAAGACTATTTATTAGCTACAGCAGAAATGTAAGTTGGCTGAACTTGAGCTATTCCTGTGTTATGTAAAATACGCTTCATTAATTTGGGTCTGGAAGAGACCATCAAAACTCAGAAACTGCCTAATGAAAAGCACAGCAAATAAAGTGTGAAGAGTCCATTTGCATTGTTGGAGAGGAACAGACACAACTATTAGGAATGTGCTCATGCCTTTGCAGCAGTCACTGAGGAAACGCTAAGGCAGCAGACAGCTGCAGGGCCCAGTGGGCTCTGCAGAAGAACAGAGGCTGTGTCTCCTTATGGAAAAGGACAGAAAATCACCTCCGCTAAGAAACCTCTATAGAGAAAACACTAATCTCCTAACTAAACAGGTTTTTCCTTTTATGTAAGTTAAGCCTTACAGTCAACCTGAGGTACTGACATTTTCATCCATCTTTGAAGATTGGCAGTCTGTGTCCTTCGTCTGTCCTCGGACTTTGCAATCACTGAGCTCCAACTGCTCCTGTCCTGTCTTCCCCTTGACTGCGGTCAAGCACCTAATTACAGATTCCACCCCCATCACCACCAACACCTGCCTTGTTCCGGGAACCTCAGAGCCTACTGTGTTCCAGGCCCCACACTAGGCATTTTGCTATGTTGTCTCACCTAAACCTCTCAATAATCCCCTTTTACTGTGGAGAGAGCTAAGATGAGAGTGGATTAAGGAGTTTGCTTAAGGCCAAAAGCTAGTACCTGGCTGCACCGAGACTTAGATCTCTGGAATAGAGCACCTGTGCACTTCCATTTGCCACCAATTTTGTTTGGTTTTTACCTGATTACCAGCCAAAGGATGCATTTCTCTTAGTGTACACCTTGCATAGAGTCCACATTCAATTTCATTTTTAAAAATAATATCTTTCAGATTTATTAATTTATTTTAAAATTTTTATTTTTCAATTATAATTTAAATTTGATATGATTTTTATTAGTTTCAGGTGCACAGTATAGTGATTAGACATTTATATAATTTATGATGTAATCCTCACAAAGACTAGTACCCACCTGGTACCATACATAGTTATTATAATACTAGAGGCCAGGTGCATGAAATTCATGCACTCGGGGGAGTGGGGAGTCCCTCAGCCCATCCTGCACCCTTTTGCAGTCCGGGAGCCCTCAGGGGATGTCCAACTGACGGTTTAGGCCCACTCCCCAGGGAGCGGGCCTAAGCCATCACTCGGACATCCTTAGCGCTGCCTCGGAGGTGGGAGAGGCTCCTGCCACCGCCGCTGTGCTCCCCAGTCATGAGCCTGGCTTCTGGCTTAGTGGTGCTCCCCCTGTGGGATTTCCTGCACTGAGCGTCTGCCCCCTGGTGATCAGTGCATGTCATAGCAACTGGTTGTTCCACCGTTTGGTCAATTTGCATATTAGCCTTTTATTATATAGGATTATTGACTACTTTCAATTTCTTAGTTTAAAAAACCCAACAATTTAGGATTCTATCACAATTTTTTTCCTTTACTACCATTTTCTATTATTTAATATTTTTCTTTTCTATTTTTTTAAAGAAATAAAACAGCGTTATTTCATAGGGTTGATATTTTAATCACTCTTTGGTGATTGGAATTTTTATCTGCCCTAGGACTCTCAGCCCCAACTGCTTATTATCTATGAGTATTTGCTAAGAAATCAACAAGAATAAATCTCAAATTGAGAAAACATTAATGGTCCATTAGTCACTTTCTAAGTACATAGCTACTCCTGGAAATGCTATCATTCCAGAATCCACTTCTCCACAGATGTGGACTGAATCCATAAAAGCAGTTTTGGCCCTGAACACACAGAGGAGAGGTAATGGTGCAGTAACACAGAAAGGTTCTTGGAACTGTCAAGACTCATTGTCACTGTAAAGTAGATGTTGTTTCATACAAGGAAAACACTCTTGAGCCAGAAGAAAAAGGAAAATGGTCATTATTGTTCAATGCACAAAAAGTATTCAAAACAGAATGGGATTCTACTGTATTTTCTACACGTTTCTATTGGCTACTTATGTAATTTCATGTTAGGGTTGTACAAAGCTTTACTCTATCTTATTCTTTAATTTTAATTGGAGTCTGATTTTTAAAGCTGAAGAATTCAAATGGATCCAGTTGAAGCAGAATACTAAAGACTAATAGCTTTATGGAAAAGGATCATTTGTTTGGTATGTAGCTTTATAAATGGAGAATATTATCAAAGCATAACTGGATGCTTACTGTGACACTCTTTTGTTTACTCTAATATTGCTAAGCTCACACGGATCTCTCTTTCTGCCCTATGTTAAAGGAGAAGTCGAGACTCACAGGTGAGTTACGAGGAGGTTCTCCACATTTCTTTGCTTACATTTTCTAAATGCCAGCAGTGTGCCCAATTCCGGGCTCTCACTGCTGCTCAGCACTGAATGCTCCACAGCATGATGTGCGAATAACAAGACAGCCTCTAGTTGCTCATGGCCAGTGCAAGTAGAGGCCACCAGAGCCAAGGACGGAGCCCAGGGATGGAGAAGGACGATTCACTACATGGGTGGAATTATGCATGGATGACTTGCTCACTGTGGTACTCTGTCTGGTAGGTGCCTTACAAACAGAAATTAAATAAATCCAATCCCTGCTATCTATGAGGTCTCCATAGTCGCTCATGCTGTGTTTTGCTTGCTTCCATTCTTGAGTTCCCATGCTGAACAGTTTACAAAATTGGACCACACTTTCCTTTATTTATTTGACAAACAGGTGCTGGGAACCTGATGTTGTATACCACCTATAACCTCCCAGTGTAAGTCCAAGGTAGCCCATGTTTCTCCACACGTGTGTGTGTGTGTGTGTGTGTGTGTGTGTGTGTGTGTGCGTGCGTGTGCAGAGATGTGTATGTGGTGTACACACAGATACAGGGGGTGCTAATACAGCTTTGGCGCAGCTGAAGAGAGTGCTCAAGGCCACTAAACTCCTATCTGTAGGAAAGTGGGTTTCCTCTACAAACGGCAAAACAAATCTGACTTCCAAAGCTGCATATGCCTGAAGTGGGAGCCAGCAACCTAATGAAAAATTCAACCAGCTACCATGTGCTTCTGTTTCCTAAGGGATGTGTGTTCTGGAAGAAAAAACATTAGCATCCTATCCATCAAAGTAGGGAACACATTGTTTTATCGCTTTCCCTAGAAGTTTCAGGAATGTCCATTATATCCTGTCCTAATTGAAACATCCTTCAAAGATAATCTGCCACATGTTTTATCCTCTGTCTTATCTAGCATGCATTCTTTATGCATATGCTTATATCAAGGAAGAGATCTTTTATTTATTTAAAACTATATTGTCTGGAAATCAACAATTTGGTATCAGTTGGCAAACCCTCTCCCTTGAAATATTTATAGCCAGAAACCCCCCCCCAAGGTTTCACAGCATCTACTTGGACTTCTCATAAATGTTAAGTATGTGATTGCTACATGGCTGGTTGTAGAACCTAACGCCAGTGTATCTGATTTAATACATTTCACAGTGACGATTGGAACGCCCCCAATCATGTGTACATCTGAGTTGTGTTCTTTTGCATTGACAAGACAGATCTTATATGTGTGTTAAAAGTGTGGCTTATGGAGATTGCAAATGTTAATGAGCCAAGAGTTGATGAACAATAGACAGAGAAAGGGGGGAGCCCATATACTATGGTCATATATGGCTGGGAAGTCAGCAGAAGGAATTGGAGTCTGGTGTAAAGAGCAGAGAGAATCTAGACTAATCAGAGCAGAAAAATCTGTGCAGTTTGTGGGTATAAACCTGGCGTGGGTCAGGTTTGGGTGGGATACCAGAGAGACAGACAGACAGTCCAAATTTATTTGTTCCTGCTGACATCACCTTTAGCTAAACAGTATCATTTAATAGAGGCCACTAGTTTAAAATAAGTAACAAACTTTAAAAAATGTATCCAGGCTTAAAATTTAAAAAAAAATCTGTACTATGCATTATTGAGGACTTTAAATATTATAGATTAATTTTCATCTCAAGACCTGGAAAAAATTTCTCAGCATGCCATTGTGTATATGGCTTTTTCTATTGTTCAGAATTATACATTCAGAGGCTGTACCTTAGTTTATTCTCATTTTGATGTAACTGCCTAAGAAACACTAACAGGAAACCAACCTCTCCAAAAAATAATCATGTTCCCTTATATGGTGGTCTATGCAATAAATATGGCCCATGACATCCTGTAACATTTGTTTTTTGGCCTCTCATTGTTTCCTTTTATAAATGCAGTTAAGCTGGTCAAGTTTCTTCCATTCCTACAAGGGTCCCTCCATTCACAATCAATTTAATCCTTGTAGATTTGCTCATATATCTAATTCACTGGCCTCAACACTGATAAATCCTCAATAAAAGCAGAAAACTAGCTAACATTTATTGAAAGCTCACTAGGTTGCAGGCTCAGCCTATGGAGTAAGTACTATTTTACCTCCAATCCAAGTACAGAGAGAGTCTAAAAAGATTGCCAATGGTCTCCCAGATGGTAAATGGAAGAATCTGGGTTACAAACTCAGGGACTGGCTCCACTTTCACCATATAATGAATAGCCAGTGGCAACCTTTTCTTCCCTTTATGTGGTGCTCATATGAAAACTGGGATCCCAGTACAGCCCAAACTTTACCTAGTTCAGCTTCAGAAACACCTGGAAATCTTGTGTGCTTGTATGGGGCATAAGAGTTGAATTGTTTGAGATTAAAGGTATCAGCCAGAAAAGATCTTCTTCTGGTAATAAGTCTAATTCTGTAGCCAGCACCAGCTGCAAGATTTATAGAGCCCCATGAAGGATAAAAATATGGGGCCCTTGTTAGAACAGAAAGAGCAAAGTGCTGTTAAAATATAAGATATCAAATTATTTTCTTCCTTTCTTTCTCAGCCTCTCTTGACCTGTGATGGAAGATTTTGTTTGCATTGAATATGCTCCCTCATGGTGTGGGGACATTCCCAGGGTGAGTTCAGATTCCCAGGTAACTGGTGGCCTTGCCTTGCAAAGCTCCTGAGCCCACTGGCTGCTGGATTCCCACCTCCAGCCACTGAACACACAAGCTGTGAGCCTCGTGGTAAGGAAGTCCATCTGCCTTTCCCACGGGCCCATCACACAGCCCGCCGTGAATGGAGGAGTCAATGAGTGAATGCATGGATGGACTGTTGCATGGGTCACTTTAAAAGAATAAGAGCACTAAGAGAACTGGGGAGCCCCCAAGGGACACACTGTGACGCAGACTGTGACCCAGGTACGTTTTTGGTCTTGGCTTCTTCAGACCCATGAGGCCCCCAAAGACCACAAGACCCTGGTTCCAGTGACAGGTGGGAAGGTTACCAGAATCGATAAGCACCAGCAACAGTCACAGGTATGGAAGTATAATGGAGGGGTGGAGCCATAAGGCAGACAGGTGAGGTGTATTCACTGGAGCTGCAGTTCTGAATGAAGGCAGGGAGGATGCCAGAAATTCCAGAGAGCTCATAGTTGTATTTATACACAGAAGTGTTACTGCAATTCTGCCTGCCTCAGGTCCTCACTTATAACATGCAGTGGAGTAGAACAACCTTGTACGATTATTGAGATAATTAAGTAAGTCAACACATGAAGAATGCTTGCAATAGTTCCTGCAATACAGCAAATGATATACATGGGTTAGATTTGAGTGTTTTTTCATTTATTATTTTTTATTATTTTCAACCAAAATGAACACTTGGATGCCTAGTCAATATTTAGCCATCTGGAGCTAGTTGAAGGATTTCAAGATGTCTGAGGCTTTGTAAGGCAAAATGTTGACAAAGTATCTATCCTGCGCAAAGCAGAGTGACAAGTGCTGTTGGATATCCAAGGTAACATGATATGGTCCTTGCTCTCAAGGGAAGTCTAGTCTATGTGGAAGCAACAAGTACTAGGAAGATGACAGAGTCAAAGGTGATGTGTGGACAATGAGTGCTTATAGGAGATCAGATGAAAGAAGCCAAGTAGGACCTCTTTGGGGGTTTGGGAAGAGAATCCTTGTCTATGGGTTAGGAGGTTCCTAATATCAAAGGATAATATTTTTTAAAAGGTAAAATCATAACTCTCTTTAAAATATTTTGTGAACACAATTCCAATATTTTATTTCAACTATTAATGAGGGAATCATTAAAATGTAAAAAAAAAAAAAAAAAAAAAAGTTCCCAGAGAGGATCCAAAGAACATCTACATGCAATTAAGAATGCTGAACTAAATCTGCCAGTCAATGCAAAACTGGTCTCTTTCTCAGGTGGGAAATAAATTGCATCGCCATCTGGGCAAAATTCCTTTGAATCATCTCTATGGGAAAGAAATTCACTGGAATTACGATTAGTTTTTGTATAATTTATAGAGTTATACATCAGCTCAAAGACCATGAAAGGCACAGGCCCTGTAGAATCAGATAACCCTGAGGAATGTGCCTCGCCTTCCATTGAAAGATTACCCAGTTGTGATGATTAATTTTATGTGGCAAGTTGAGTGGGCCACCAGGCTCCCAGGCATGTGGTCAAGCATTATTTTGTTGGATGCATCTGTACAGGTGCTTCTGGATGCGATTAGCATTTGAATAGGAAGACTGGGTAAAGCAGATTGCCCCCTCTGAGGTGGGTGGGCCTCATCTCATCAATTGAAGACCTACATAGAACAAAGAGCCTGAGTCAGATAAAACAACCTATGATTTTAGGTTGTTGCCTGACTGCACTGAGCTGAGTCATCACTCTTCCTGCCTCCATTTGCCAACTGAAACGTCAGCTCGTTGGCCTCCAGCTTGCTGGCTTTGAACTGGAGCTTCACCTTGGGCTGTCCTGTGTCCCCAGGCTGCCTGCTGACTGCATCTCTGGGATCTTCTCAAGTTCATAATTTCATGATTCAGTTCCTTACTGTATTTGTATACCAAGTGTACCGGTTATGTTTTTCTGAAGAACCCTGACTAATACACCCCGTAATCTTTTTTTACCCATTTTAAAGCCTGACATTTTTTCCCGACCCCTGTGCACTAATGGATGGGCGGGGAGGGAGGGAGGAGAGGCACCTATGACATCACCATGGGCACTGAGGGAGAGGGAGATTCAGAGGTGTAGATGGCTGCCGTTGCCTGGACTTCCCTTTTAGACAGTGGGCAGCTCCGGGCCTCTGCTTTAGGGCTTTAGGGTGTGAGAGCCAGCTCTTTCTGCTAACGGGTCCAAACAGCCTCTGGTTTGAACACATTAAGCTTTATCACTTATTTGCACCTTGCTCAAGGTCAAACAGGCCTGTGAGTCCTTTTATCGGAGTCATTTCCTACTTAATAAAAGCTGAAGGCAAGACAATGAAGTAGGGTTTGACGGGGGAGGGGAACAGCTGCTTAGTATTTATCTACAAGGTTATAGGAAATTCTCTCACTTCGTTTCTTGTGGATGTCACAGCCACCCTACAAGGTTAGCAGCCTTAATCCCCATTTCAGAGGAAGAAACTGAGATATGAAGTTCTTTTTGGAGAGGCAGAGATTGAACTCTGGGTTTTGTACTCAGGCAAGGAGCCAGGATAGGAGGGCTGTTTGGGCCTCGGGCCAAGGCCGAGGAAGGCTTTGGGTGTTGGCACTGAAGCTGGGGCATGATGAGGAAAGGTGGCAGGTGCTGAAGACCCTCCTCTGGCCGTGGCTTCGGGGCCAGGACACTGGGTGGCTCACGTCTAAGTGTGACTTCATCACTGGGGTGCAGAGGGGCCCATGGGTCACTCTGAAGGCCCAAGAACTAGGTTGCTGCTTCCAGCTGCAGGGCAAGTTGCCTCACTTCGGCTTCCTTATCCACGGACTGCGGGTTTGGGCAAGAATACTCCCCAGGTCTTTCTCCACAATGGTGCTGTGTGACTCTAAGAAACTCGGAAGGTATTTAGAACGGTCGTGTGCAAGTGAGACCCGCTCGTTACAAGCACGGAGGAACATTTTCCTTTTTTAATGTAAGATAAAAGCAAGTTCCATCCCAAGAGAAACTGAAGTCATATGTAGGTAAGTTTGCCAAGTATCTCTGCCTGATTCAAAGCAATCCTCTTGCATGGACTCCCCGCTCTGATTAATAAACATCTAATATTATTATGATTTTAGGTTGTAATTTGTAGTAAAGCTATTTAAGGGCATTTTTGACATTGCTCCTTTGTATGACGGAGGTAAAGAGGTTGTGCCCCTGCTCTCTGGATGCCACCAACCTGGAGTTATTAACTGCCAGCTGTCTCCTCTCTGACCTGTGGGCAGCCCTGGTGTCACTAGCCTGCCTTCGCTGTCACTGCAGGTTTGCTCAGACTTTTCACCTTCACTGTTGATTACAAAACTCAGCTGGAGGCTGCTGAATGCAAACCTGCAGCTGAGCATAAAATGAAAGGAAAGTCAGCCAGCAGATGAGGTAAGCACTTGAGAAACCCAGGACTGGATCTGGGCTGGGTAATTACCACATTTTCAGCAGTAAACCCTCCAGCCAGGCCAGGCCAATGCCACAGCATGTATGTTCCAGCCACGCGCCCCCCCCCCCCCACCCACGCTCCCCTCCTTAATCAACACTGGGTCTCCATTCTCTGACTCTAGTGCTTAGCACATTGAGGCAGGATAGGCAGTAAATGTATCAATTGATTACCCCGAAGCTCCAAAGAAATCTAAAGCCTTCTTCTAAACCATGGCATACTCAGGGGATTTTTATCTAAGAATCCCCAGCAATTGCCAAATGTTATTAGTCATATAAAGTGAACACAATATCCAACAAGAAACTGGAGGTTGTTTTGTTCACTCCGTAAATATTTAAGGAGCACCAACTGTGTGCCATCACTATTTCAATCACAGGTAATGCAAAAGCCAAAGTCCCTGGGCTCCTGGAACTTGCATAAGTATCTGATGTGAAGAAATATGCAGAACAATAAAGCAGGGAAAGGAAAAGGGATAAAGGGTGATAGAAGAATGGTCTTTAACATAGGATGTTGTGGAAGGCCTCTCTGATTAGGTGACATTTCAGAAAAGATCTCAGTGAAGTAAAAGAACAAATTGTCCATAACTGGGGAAGAGTTTCCAGGCAGACAGTGCAAAGACCCTGAGGCTATGCATGCTAGCAGGTGGTGAAACAGCCTGAAGAGAACTATAGCTGGAAGGAAGTGATCAAGCAGAGAGTAGGAGGAAACGAGGATGTTAGTTTACCCCCTGAGTGAGGGGAAAAGCCATTGGAGGGTATGGGACAAAGGGGAGACATCCTCTGACTTACATTTTTACTAATAAAGATCCTTTGCTGTGTGAAAAAATAGAATTAAGAGGGGAGCAAAGATAGTAGAAGAGAGAAAATTAGTAGGCTATTGCAGTAGTCTAGGTCAGAGCATCACAAACATGAATATGTAAATGACTACCTAGGGATCAGATAAAATGCAACTCCAGTTCATTGTCTCGGGTGAGACTGAGATCTTGCTTTTGCAACAAGCACACAGGTGAGCTGGTGCTGCTGCTCCACACACCACACTTTGAAAGGCAAGGGCCTGAGTGCTATAGGCTAGTGGCTTGCAATAGGTAGGGGTGAAATTGATGAGACATCTTTGGATTCTGGATACACTTTGATAGAAGAGCCAAAGTATTGTTGATGAATTGGAGGTAAGGCGTGAGAGGAGTCAATGCTGTCTTTAGACCAAACACTGAAAACACAGAGCTATCAGTTATGGAGATGGGAGAAGCCAAGAAGAATCAGTTTAGGGTAAAAATAAAAAACCAAGAGTTTCATTTTGGATGTGTTAAGTTAGAGATGTCTGTTAGAAATCTCAGTGAAGATCTTGAGTAACCATTTGGGAACATAATTCCAGAATTCAGAGGCAAAGTCTGGACTTGAGATAAAAAAGTTAAGATTCATCAGGGCCCTGGCCAGATAGCCCAGTTGGTAGTGCATCATCCTGGTTTGCCTAGGTTGCAGGTTTGATCCCTGGTTAGGGTACATACAAGAAATAACCAATGAATATATAAATAAGTGAAACAACAAGTCAATGTTTCTGTCTCTCTCCCTTACCCTCACTTTCTAAGAATCGATAGATTTTTTTTAAAAAGAATCGCCAGCTTGTAGTTTATATTTAAAACCCCGGGGCTGGAAAAGGTCTCAGAGGGCATGAATGTAGATAGAAGAGAACATTGAGGACCGAGCCGTGGGGAGCTCCAGTGTTTGGAATTTGGGAAGATGGGGAGGCTCCAACAGGTGTCTGAGAACTAACATTCAGTGAGAGACATCAGGAGATGACAGCATTCTGGAAGTCAAGTGAACAAAGCGTTTCAAGAAGGAGGCTCATCACCTCCAACCAGTGCTGCTGGTAGACCAAGAAATAAGGACTGAGGACAGCCCATTGGATTTGGCAACATGGAAACCAGCCTTGGCCTTGATGAGAGCGTGTCAGTGGAGTGGTAGGGGAAAGAGCCTGACCATCACTGGTTCAGGAGAGAATGGGAAGGCTAGGAGTATAGGGAGACTATAGATAATTCTTTAAAGCAATTTGGCTGTAAAATGGAACCAAGAAATTGGGCAGCAGTTGGGGAGAGATTTGGGGGAGGATAAAGAGAAAACCAGTATACTTCATAAGATGAGGTGATTTTGGAAATGACGTCCTGAATTAGATGAGAGGGCAGGGCCATAGATGAGCACATGTGCTCTTCTGTCATAGTATCAGAAGAGAGGCAAAGGGCATCCCTACAAATGCAGTGCATGATAAATTTGGTCATGGGAGCATGTAGAAGTTCTGTTCTAACTCTTTCTGTGTGTTTTTTTTAATAAGAAGTTGAGAGTGAACTATGGTCAGGAAATGGGACCAAAGTTCAGTAAAATAAGGTCACTGTTCCTGTAGGATTGCCATTGCATATGTGAGGCAAATTTGCAAACAGACTATTGCAATAGGATGCTAAGGCTGCAGAAGAGAAGCACTGGATACCACGGGATTGCGTGGAGGCCCTCTAAAACCAGGGCACGTGGGGGAAAGCCCCCCAGCAACAATGACATTGAACTCAGTGGGCTGTGTTTGGGGCTGAGTGAGGGCATGGAGTTCCAGGAAGGGGGACCTGCTGAGGCTGAGCAAGCTCGGCACTTCTGGAACCCAGCTGGTCCACCAAAGTCATGTTCCCACTAAAAGTGAGAGAAACCAGGGCTGTCTCCATGGGGCTGCATTCTTGTGCTGCAAAAGGCACCCACAGAGGGGGGTTGTAGGGGCAGAAGGCCAGCACATGGATGTCAGCCTGGCTCTGTGTCCATGAGGCTGCATTTGTCCCCAATGGGGCGCATGTTTTTAATTTGTCCATTTCAGAGGGGAGCCTTTTGCTTTTTCTAATTGGCCTGTAGTTGCCTCATAAGCCGGGAAAACCCAGCTGCATGTCATTAGCTCTTCATTGTACTTCAGAGTACTTCCTCTAAGAGCTGCAAACAGTTTTACTGAATACCGTATAAAACAAGCAACATACTAAACTCGTTTAATCTGGGTAGCCAAGGTCTTAAGCCTACCGAACCTTGGGCTGGGGCTCTGCCTCCACAGCAGCTCAGGGTTTAAAACAGGGGGAAGCAAGGTCTTGAGTTGGAAATGGGAAGGCAGCCTGGCTGTCTTGGGACTGAAGGCCATGCCACCCTCTCTCGGTTCCTGCCTGGTCTGCAGGATGGGGAGATGTGAGCTAGCAAGGGACCCCAGCCTGCAGTACGCGGTGTTTCAGGCTCAAAGCAGCAAGGCCAGATCATCCTTCCCCACTTGACCAGTGAAGACTGTGCAGTATCCTTCAGACCTGGTAATGGACACAGAGAGAGGGTGCTGAGCAGCCACCAGGAAGGATGACTTCAGAGGGCCAGCATCGCACTATAAATTTTGTGAGGTCAGGGACCAGGGAGTTGGCACACAGTAGGTGCTCAATAAATGTCTGTTGAGTGAATGGGTAAGTAAATGAATGGTGGCTTCAGTGAATGACAAATGTCCGCTAAATAGAAGGCCTGAACCTCCACATGACACCGTAGAAGGAAGGAGTGTGAGGTGTGGGGCAGAAGGTCAGGGGACTACCGCTCAGGGTGGGAAGTGTAAGGTTCCAGAAATTCTGACAGGCTGCTTACTGTCACTTTCATTACTTGCACATTTTCTCTCAGAGTGGGATTGCTGACAATACAGTTATTACACTGATAGCCAGCAAATAATTAAGTTGTTTAGAGCTTGAAAAACTTGTTCCTTTACTAATTAAACTTTATGTATCTAGCTGTTCATTGAACATTATCCTAATATTGCTCCATGAACAATACCACCTTGTGTACCGTAAGTACCATTAGATTGACATTAGTACCTGCTAGGGAATATTTTATGATGTGTGCTATTAAACTCCCAAAACAGATGAGCTGGAGACATATCCCATAAAACAAGTCCTATTGGACTTGCATTAAGCATTTAACATTCACAATTAAAATGATAATGTAATACCCTTCTGCACAACACATAAAACTTGTCAAGCACTCTGAGAACTCCATCTTTTTATCCACATCTGATATGCTAGCAACATATACTGTAATGTATTCTGTGTGGCAGTTGAAAGTAAATAGATTTTACATTCCAGCTGTGGAGTACCCTGCAGCTGAAATCCTGGGACAATCCTAAAAACTTCAAATACCAGTTTGTCAATAGCACTTAAGAAAGAATCTCTGAGGATTTACATGTGTTTAGAGAGCTGACAGTCAACAGATACAGTATGAGAGTACTGATAGTCCTGTAAAGAAAAAAAAAGCCAAACAAAATATACTGTATACTTGTAGATGTCAAGCAAGTACTATAAAATAGAATAATATCTATACAGACATATGAACAAATGACATGCATCTTCGGATCACACTGAGAAACAGGCTACTTTCCTGCCTCTGCTGTTAGAAATGTATGCCGTGCTAGCAGCTTTCTTCTCCCCACGGACAGCGCCTTGGCTGGCATGCTGGAGAGGCACTAACAAGGAGGGTGGCACCAATGCTCTCACCTGTCTGCAGCCCCAGCCCAACATGCCCTTTAGGCAAAAAACCATCCCTTAGTTATTTTTTCCAACCCATCAAATGTTCTGTTCTGCATTATGAAAAAATAATTAGGTGGTTGCTATCATATGGTTGCGGTTACTGAGGAATTTGGAATCACTGAATAATAGTGTGATTTATAAAACATAATGAGGAGCCACCAGAAACTGCTTGTAATATTTTTCCAGCCAAAGGTTGGAAATTAAAGCAGCTTCCTTGGAATGGGCTGACCCTGGAGAGCAGCAGCGTGACAGTCAGATGGTGGACACCACACCGACGCCCGGGCAGCATGGAGAGGGCGGGGCAGAGTGGCTGGCTGGGATCCTCGCCCACACCGCAGCCGCATGCTCTACTCCCTGCCATCTCCAAAGGGGCCAAGCATTTCCTGGAAGCATGATTTGTTTCTCCAATATCAGAAATGCAGCTAGAAAATGGATTTGGGATGTATCATACGGCAGTTTGGGTTGGGCAGACTCTTGTTTTCCTATTAAAAAATCATTTCTGAAATACAAACTAACATAAAAATGGATAATGCTTGGAAAATGCGGCATACTGCAATCTGGTAAACGGGACCTCCTGACTGCCTGCAGAGCACAGAGACTGCCCTCGGAGCATCCAGTGCCTCTGTGTCCCTGTGCTCTGGTTATTTGGGGCAGCTGGCGTTTTAAAGCTCTAACAGGAAAAACAACCATCACCAAAACCCAATCTCCCACCAGGGGGCAAGTGAAACTGAAGATGCACGTGGATCACCAGATAGGACAGAAGAGAAGAGAGCGAACATTTATTGAGCTCTTACTGTGTGCCAGGGGCCTTATCTATCTTTGTCTCATTTATCTCTCATAATAACTCCATGTGCTAGGTTTCATTATTCTCAATTTCCAGATTGGGAAACTTCGCCAGGAAAAGTTACTCCTGCAGCTCGGTGAGCAGCTAGTCTGAGGGTTCACCTGTTATCAAGTACTCAAGAAGGTAGTCCATTCGGCCACCCCATGTTAGCAGGGAAGAAAACTCTGCGTATGTGGGGTCAGTGAGCACCTCCTCAGTGCCAGGTATTGTTAGGCATCAAGTCTACACAACAGGGAAGGCTCAGTCCCTGAAGAGGACAAGAGATTACACAACTCTCATCGCAGCCAGGAACCTCTGAGCAAGCCTCAGCGTTCTTCCTATAACTATAACCATGTCCAAAGTCATTGAAGCATCCTAGAGAGACAGCTGCCGTACAGTGAGTCTAATTTGTGTCAAGTATTGTTAGGTTCTTCAGAGAATCCAAAAGAAATAAGACTGTGAAAGAACAAATATATCCAAAGATTGAACCATAATCTTTGGAATTTGCTACACTATAGCAAAAACAGTTTGGTATATCTTCTCCCACCTGAATATACAGCATACGAACATTCTCCTTAGTCTACACCACCAGGACCTCACTTCCTGCCCGGTGTGGAAGCTTGGGAAAGCCACAGCCCCAAAAGTGGCCCCGTTGAAAGCTTTTTGTCTACATAGCACAGAGGAAAGAAAACAGCTTCTGAAGTTACGGCAGATATGGCCCAATCTCTGTTTTGGACAGCTGATTTAGCTGATGCCTGATATTTTCAACACATTTCTCAACCATTTCTGGGTTTCTGCTCTGATTTCAAAGGGAAAAGTCATTTCACCTTTCCAATTTTGTTTATTCAACCAGGGGATTACTAGGCAACTTGACATTTACATTTTAACTGCTCATTGTGCTAACAATTCCCCCATTGTTTTCCAGAATTACTGCAACTGCTCCGTTTCTAATCAATGTTTTTCCTCCAGGACTGTTTTCTCTTCCTATCTACTGAGAAACGATATTGGTTTCTCTCAAGAAGATTCTGTTACCTCAAAGTCACCAAGGACAAACCAAAGCTGTTCTTTTATGAGGTCTTAAAAGTATTTTGATGACATTGTAATGGTTTCCTCTGATCAAAAGAAAGAGGAGATGTGGCTGGGAAAGTGAAGTAAATATAAGGCTGAACCATAAAACAGTTGTGTCTAGGCAGCCCTGCTGGGCCAGAGCCAATGCCCAGAGGAGTATTCTGTTAGCTGAAGAATGTCATACCAGAGGGAGGACCCCCCACTCCTTAGCCTGGTTGGTTAACTGAGATGTCACTTACTCCCCCCCCCGCCCCCCCCCCCCCCCCCCCCGCCAAATGATCAGCCAGGGAATCAGCAACAAGCAGTGTTATATATTTTTTTGTAAACAATGAGAAATGCCAGGAAGAAGGCCACTTATATACACAGCATTCTTGCGGGGCCTAAGTTCGCTCCCTCTCGGGCCCCCACCTGGCACAGGCACTTCCTGGCAAGCCTCCTGGACAACAGCTGCTCAGCCACCTGGCAGCTGAGGGCTTAACCAGCAGCTACTTGTTTCCGTTACATCCAGAGGTGACAAGGACAAAAATTCCTGAGGGCCAAGTGCCAAAGTAGAAAGAAGAGAGAATGAGTCACAATTTGTGAGACAGCTAAGGCCTCCCTGGAACTCCAGAACTGTCCACACCTCCTGAAGGGCCCTGGCTGTTGGTTATTTGAGTTACTTGTTGGGGTCAGAGAGTTGTCTTACCCCACCTGTCATATTTCAAACAACTTGTGGGTATAATGCTATTTGATTAACAACTATGTGCTGACTTTTCCCTTGTGCCTATACTGGGCTAGTGACTAAAGGAATAAATAAGAAATAGTCCTTGTCCCAAAGAGTATCCAGGTAGATGAAGTCAACACCAGAAGCAAGTAAACCATATACTGTAATGGCAATTGAGGCATGTACGAAGTGCTTAGAATCAGAGGAGAGAATGGGAATACTTGTGCCTTGGACTTCATGGGGTTTGAGTAATAAAGGGAAGGCCGCTGCCAGCAGGGCATGGAACCAAGGCTGTCCTGGGGTGGGAGGTAGGCCAGCTGTGCCTTAATGTGAATGATGGGAAAGATTAAGTTTCTGTCTTAGCCACTGTGCGATCTTGCATGACACTCAACAATTTGGTCTCCACTCTCTTACAAAATGGAAGCTGTTGTAATCTTGTAATTCATTTCAGCTAGAAATGTTATGTTTTCATAAAACATTTTTATCTGTGTGGTATGTACAAATAATGCTGACATTTGTGTGGCCAGTAAGGGTGTGAGTATAGTCTGAAAAGGGTCACAGTGTCACTTAGAGGTCCTTTCCTCACCTTTTCCTTAGTGATAGTAATGGCTACTGAAACCTTCCAGTGGGATAGGGACTACACTAGTACTCACTCCCATGAACACATTTGATCCTCCGATGGGACTATAGGAAAGGCTCTGTGACTATAATCTTCAATTTGCAAATGAAGGCACAGAGCCCTGGATAGATCAGCTCACTTGCCCAAGGTCACACAGCCATTGAGTGGCAGAGCTGGAGTGGAGATGGAGGTGGTCAGAGCCCGGAGACTCTGTTCTTGCCCATCACTTCCTATGGCTTCCCCGGGGTTAACCATAAGCAGCCACCGATGGATGCTAATTCCCTGCATAATAAGAAGAGAAAGTATGAAGTAAGTTAGCTATAAGGTGCCTCAAACAATTTATAGGAGCTGGAATAAGGAACTAAAGAAGACAGAATCAGAGATCAGAAGATTGCTGAAGGGCGTGAAGTCTTTATTACCAGGAGCATAAATCAGTGAAGCAGTCCTGGAACTGTAATGTGGCTTCAGATCTCAATTTGGAAGAGCCACCTTGGTAGTGATATGAAGGACACTCAACATCATATGTCGTTAGGGAACTGCAAATTAAAACAACAATGAGACATTGCTACTCACCTATTAGAATGCTGAATATACAAAACACTAACAACACCAAATGCTGGTGAGGATGGGGAGTAACAGGAATTCTCATTCATTGCTGGTGGGAATGGAAAATGGTACAGCCATTTTGGGAGACAGTTTGGCAGTGTCTTACAAAGCTAAACAGTCTTACCATAAAATCCAGCTGTTGTGCTTATAGGTATTTATTCAATTGAGTTGAAAAAAACATATCACACAAAAACCTGCACTAAAAATTGGGAAAAACTAAGATGTCCTTCAATGGGTGAATGGGTAAATAAACTGTGGTATGTCTACACAGTGGAATAACCTGCACAATCTGATAAACAATATTGGGAAAACCAAAGGGACTTAATCTAAGTGGAGGTGCTTAGCCTGGGCTGCCTGTCAGAATGACCTAAGAAGCTTTACAAAAAGCACTGATGCCTGAGGTTCACCTCCAGAATGCAATTCATCTGGAATGAGGCCAGGGCAGCAGGATTTTAATACTCTTGCTGCTTTGCTGGTGCCAATTGCAGGTGGTGCCAATTGCAGCTGTTTGAGAACCATGGCGCAGAAAGCATTAGGGCTTATTCTAGTCCACCTCTTCTCGGCCCCCAGGGGTGAGAGGTGGCTGTCCATGGAGCTGACTCAGCCCAGTTCCAGGACATAGGCAGTGATCAGGTGAAGTTGTGGTCTGCCCCAGGCTGAGGCAGGAAATGAGACCCCTCATGCTAAGGTGGGCACCTAAAAGGGCAAACCTAAGGGTACTAGGGAGATCACATTTTCTACATTTACAAGTACTAAAGAAAGCTTTTGCCTATCATAAATGGCAAAACCCAGCCTGACCCTTGGGTCTGTGCCATTTGAAAGCCCACACTCCCTTTCAGAGCCCCAAGGGAAGCAGAGTTTGGTCAGTGTTAGTCTATCTGAGTATTGGGATGTGACCACCTGAGAGTATGCAGCATGGAACCTGCAGGCTTACAGAATTTATTTTCAAACTAGAGGCCTGGTGCACGAATTGGTGCATGGGTGGGGTCCCTCGGCCTGGCAGGCAATCAAGGCCTATCGGGGGACCAGCCAGCTGGGAGGAGGGACTGCAGGAGGTGGGCCAGCTGGCCGGGGGGGGAGGGGGGAGAGGGAACATGGGAGGTTGACTATGGGAGCACACTGACCACCAGAGGGCAGCTCCTGCATTGAAAGTCTATCCCCTGGTGGTCAATGAACATCATAGCGACTGGTCAACTGGTTGTTAGGTCGTAACAGTCACTTAGGCTTTTATATATATAGATATCTGACAAGCTCTTCCATGGGCAGACTGCATTCACTTTAGAAGTCACAGGGATGGTTGCGGGTATTTGTTGTGTGTGTAACAAGACCCGTAGTTGGGACTGCTTAGGAGAGGAACAGTCCTGGGAGCTGACAGTGAGCCTAAAGGAGACTGAATCTCAGTCTAGCTTGAGATTTTCTTAAAATCAGAGACAGAAAACTAAATTCAGCTATTTGGGCAGCACTTGGTCCAGTAATGCTACCCAAGAAGCAGAGAACAAAATCAAGGAGGAAAGTCTGTAAGTCATTGTTTCATATTGTCTGAATTCGAACCTAGCATTAAGCTCCAGGACACTGAGGTGGCCTCTGTCTCCTAAACAGCAGAGGAACAAACTACACCACACACACCATCCTCCCCAACAAAGAAATCCTGAGGCGTCTGCTCACCAGCATTGGAATGAGGCTCATCACCACGTAGTCTCAGGAGCTGAAAGCGGTTGTATTTGGTGGGAACTGAGGAAGAATATTCACCATCTAGGCATGGGGAACATTGGAACAATGCGGTTCCCTCCAGAAATGGTCCCAATCCCTCTGTAAAGAAGAGCAATCTCACTTCGCAGTCTGACAGACAGTACTGCACAGACCAAGGGGACTAGATTGAAGTAGAGATGCTCAGCCTTGGCTGCACATCATCATAACCTGAGATTTAAAAAGCACGGATGCCTGACTTTCATTCCGATGGCCTCCGTTATCTGCCTTGTTTGACTGAAGTCGCACCTGTCACTGCGCAGCTGGGAAGTCACAGTGCCTGTCAAACTTGGGGGCGAAACGGGCGTGATCTGCCAGTCTGCCAGGCAGGTGAACTGAGCGGTCTCTGAGGGAGATGTGCTGCCTCCATCCTTTCCATCAATAGCCATTAGCAAGCAATGGACAGAGCAGCATTTTAAAGAGCAGTTTTCTCCGAGGCTAGGGAGCAAAGATAGATGGAAAGTGCAAAGGACGGTGTGTAGTGAGACAGAGCTGGAGGGGGACATTGGCTGAGCACTTGCTACGCACTAAGCTAAAGCACCGAGAAGAAGCTTCGGAAGGACACTGCCTCTGTTTGAAGGGGCTCCTGGTTTAGGAGAGGTGACGGACAGCGACACACACAATGCCCACCTAGTGCTTCAAGTGCTCCAGGCTGGTGTGTGAAAGGCTTCCCAATGAGCAGGTGCCGGAGCTAGGTCAGGGGAGGAGTTAGCCAGGAGGAGTGCGAAGGAAACGCTGGAGCTGTGGGACAGCGGGAACAGGGCAGACGTGGAGTCGAGAAAGATCTGCCAGATGTTTTCAGAAGTCCTAACAGGTTCTCCAGTTCTGCCATGCACATGTTACTGCTGGATCACCACTTGTGTGCAGAGTAAAGGCCAGAGACTTTAGGACCAAGGTTGGTAGCCACGGGCTCCCTCTTCTCACTATTCCCCACCGACTCCTCCATCCTCCATGGACGGCACCCCTGGGGTGCACCCTTTCCTTCTCCTCCATGCTGGGAGAGCTGCACACCCCATGGCTCGCTCCGGGGACACAAAATACACTCTCGTCAGTACTTCAGAATTAGCACGCTGTCACCAAGTCCATCTTGAGTGGGATTTTTACAGCATTCTTCTCTTTATCTTTTCTGCTGTGGAGTAGAAAGGGCAAAATTGAGGCCAGACAGTCCCAGGTTTGAGTTCCTCCTACACCACCTGTCAGCTGGGCGGCCTGGTCCTCTGACTCTTCCAAGGCAGCGTGAGGGTGGCCCTGAGCAGAGCGCTCGGGAGGGCACTCTAACTCGGAGCCCGCCCTCCATTCCCTTCCCTTTGCTTCTCTCAGGCCAGCGCCCATTCTAAGATGCCCTGTTACTGTGCAAGTAAAGCCTCCCGGGTCTAGTTTCTCCATACTTCACCTTAGAATTCCCACTGACGTTCACGCTGGGCACTGCAGCCTCAGTGGCCTCCAAATGGGCCCCTTCTCCTCAACACAATGCTCCCCCTACATTCTTTAAAGTCCTTCAACTGAAATGTGCCTCCCTGGGAGCATGTGTTCTTATTGAGCTGCATGTGCTCTCATGATTCTGATCTGAAGCAAATCATCCCATTTTATTCTCTCTACTTTTTCTAAGAGCTCCCTCCTTTCTCAGATCTTGCCCTTTCCCCACTCACCTTCACTAACTGGCATGAACATTATCTCTTTATATACTCTCCTTCCCCCTCCCTCTTCATGCTCCCTCCCCTCCTGACAGAAACACCATAACTGTCCTTCCCGAGGGCCCGGGTGTGCTCAAGCTCCTTCCTTCGCCATGAGAGGGAAGAGGTCGAGGAAGGCCGGCATAGAAGAAGACAAAAGAACAACTTCTCAGTGGTTTCCCTACCCTTAGTTCTGGTAGAGTATCTGCTCCTCCCCACAGCAGAAAAGACAAGAAAGTCAATCTAGATAAATTAAACAGAGTACTTGATTTTTGTTGAACTCACTTTATCCTTGGTCTTACTATATCATCTATTCTTAAAAGATTTTGCCATTTTATGTCAAAAGATTAAGTGAGTTTGGGTTAATTACTTGGGTCTGGGTAATTTCTTTTACGGTAAAGACAATAACATTCAATATAGTGAATCAAAATAATCTTAATGCTCTTCACTTGGCAGCTACAGGGCCATCGTCATGATCTATGTGCTTTCCATGTAGGTAAATAATGATAAGAAAACATTAGGAGCATAGCTGGTGGCAATAATTTTAAGTGCTTATCCTCAAGCAATTTTTCACAAGGAATATTCAATTACATTTCCAAAGGAAATGAGCAAATGGCATTCTTAGTATTCAAAACTAAAGGCATCGTACAAAAACAAAGGCATCGTACTTCTTAATACTTTTCAAATCACTTTATCTCTATCTTTTTAGGGAGGGAATATGAAAATCCCTCCCACCCCCCAAAATAGGGCATAGCACAGAAAGAACCCATCCGTATGTTTCTTTATGTCAGATTTCATGATTTCCCAGGAGGCAATGATGTAGTGGCAGGCTACTGGCCTTCCATGCATTTCTCCTGTGCCCAGCTCAAACTGCTTCTCCACGTTCCTGAGCCTCCAGCAGAACTAATTTCTTGAACCTTTTTTCCTTCTTGTCCTTTACTTCAGCCTCACCCTGTTCTCATCTTTCCATGCCTTCTAACCCTACTCACGAACTCCCATCAGAAGCACTTAATCTCTCAATAAACACTAAGCATAATTCAGGCTACGACAGTGACTTCATTCCTCAGACTTTGATTATCTATTGTTTAAGTTTGGGGGCCCCCAGAAGCCCATCATTAGAGTACAAGTAGTTCATCTGGGAGATGATTCCAGGAAATTCCATAGAGAAATGGAGTCGAAAAGAAAAAGAAGCAAGTAAAGGTTCATTATCAAGCAAATAGTCATTGTAAGTACACACTCGCAGATATGATAACTATGTATGTGGCTCCCAGAGTACCCCCAAAGGAATTATATCTGAGGGGTGAGGTATTTATACAATAATTCTCACCAGCTATGTAGCCATTTAATGTTAATTCCCACCATTTCCAGCCTTTTTTGTGGAGGTGGGAAGTGGATTCCATTAGCTATAGAGGACCTCCAGGCAATGAAATCCAGATGCTTGCAGCTGGAGGTCCAGCAAATCCACACTGAAATTGTAAGGACAGGCATGGCAGGGTCTGCTGCAGCCACTGTACTGCTTACTTGACTAGCTAGTGGTGGCAAATGTATTTCATTTGGAGTGTTAAATCAATGACTAGCGGCTTTGTTGAGAAAGATTCTGAGGCTGTGTTAAAGGTCAGCAGGAGAGAGAACCTGTGGTCAACCAGAGATGTCTGACTGGAGGGAGTTGGACAAAGACTGGTGTTATCTTGCCTGGTGTTTGTTGACCTGAATCCTGTAATTGCTTCTGAAAGTGGTGAGCAGAATCAAGTCCCCTAAGGGCCACCAAAAAATGAAAATGCCAAAGGGGAAGGGAATCAGGACTCTGTTGAAAGAACCCGCCCCTACTCCCCACCTCAAATCAAAGTTCCTGCTGTCCTCAGAAAGCCCACACGTTCTTCTTAGTATCAGTATTACTTTTATTGGGTTTTCTGACATTATCTGGGCTTTTGCTATTATGTCTGGGCAGAAGTGGGAAAACTCACCTGAGGGAGAAAGAAAATGAATTAGCTTGAGTAATGGCAAATTTTAGATGAAGATTGAATATTTTATGTGATTTCTAAAAGTTTAAACCTACATTTCTCCTATTGAATATTAAATAATGCCGTTATTTAAGAAGTTCCTTCAAATATGTGTTATATGCTCTTTGGAAAATAAAAGAATGAATGAAGTATATAGTACAGGCCCTCAAAAGTTCCATAACCCAGGGAAGGGGTGATACCCCTCCTATGCGGACAGCCCGAGAGAGCTGGTAGGTAAGAGCACAGAACCTCTGGGCCTTCGTCGTGAGCCTGACACTTACCACCTGGGGGAGGCATTTATTTAATGTCTTTATGCCTTGGTATCCCCATTGCTACCTACCTCAAGGATTGTTTCAGAAGCTGCATCCAGTCATACCTGTAAAATCAGAATAGTGTTTGATGCATTATCAATACGTGTTCACTCTGCTGCTCCTATGAAAGCACAGATGAGGAGTATTGCATTTCCTACTCTAGAGAGTTGGGAAGACTTGAACAAGGAGCTGGTACTTGAACTGGTCACTGCTGGCTGAATGGGATTTCACCAACGGAAAGGGGAAGAAAGCTCCTCCAGGCAAAAGAAAGCCACTGCAGAGGGCAGAGGAGGGAGGCAGGGAGTCGAGGGAGCAGTTACCACTGACAGCCACGCAGAGGGAGTAGAGCATGTCACACTTTCTTTGTGTGCCAAGCAATGAACATGATCAAAACTGTATTTTTTAAATATACTCTGACAAAAGAATCCATAACTATATATGAATTGCTATAAAATTGCCTCACCCCTTTCTCTCTAGGTTTACCAAATAAGCATTGAATGTAAAATAAAAACATTCCAACTCAAATGTCCTGAGTGACTTGGCCCAGTGTGAATTCATGCAGCAGAAACACGGGCAGCCATCCACAGTATCTCAGACACGCTGGGAGCCACTCTGGACCCAGCACCTCTGGGAGGCCCATCACAGCATGGAGCTCATGCAGCCAGATGGGGCAAAATGCCACCTGAGAGCTAGGACTCCAGCTGCCATTTGTCTGCAAACGTGGAGAAAAGTCAGCAGCTTCCACTACGGCAGCTCTAGGAAGCCAGCTAAACCGACCCCTTTGAGTCTGATTAACAAATTATTGTTTGCACCAACTTTGGATACATGAAGTCCAGGAAAATAAAAGTTTTGCTGAAATTTAACTTTGCATAGCACAGCTTGCAGGGGACATTTGAAGGACAAGATGAGATACAGGGAGCAGGGGTTTATAAAATATGTTAATCCCACAGGAAGGTTTCTCTGCTGTCCGAAGCTAAAATAAGCAATAATGGTAGAATTATATACTGCTCTATTCCAGCTGAAAGGATCCTTTGACGTGGTCTAATTCAGTTCCTGCATTGTCACATGGGGGAACTGGGGCCCTGAGGGAAGCAACTCAGCTCCCATCTCGCAGCAGCTATTGGCAGATCCAGGACTAGAGCCTGGTTGGTAAATATGGGGAAGAAGTTGCTCTTTAACTTGATTAAACAACACTGAGAGGTAACACACTGACTTCATGATTGTTCTCACAAAGGTATAGACCAGCCCAGGCAATTGGAAAATATTGCGAGCCACTTAGGTGATTTTGTTTTCAGGAAGCCACAATGAAAAAAGGAAAAAGAACAGGTAAAATTAATTTTAGTATTATATTCTACACTTCAGTACCTCAATATGTCTAAGATGTCACTTAAATATATAATCAATCTAAAATTAACAATGAGATATTTTACACACTTTTTTGTGCTAAGTCTTTGAAGTCAAGGGTATGTTACACATATGGCACATTTCAGTTTGGATGAGCTACATCTCAACTGCCCACTAGCGACCATGGACAGCACAGGTAGAGACAATGTAATTTCAGCTGTTCCCTGTGAGAGGTTTAGAGATATCTATTAATTTATTCACTGAATATAGGGCTCCTACTTGTGCTTCTCTCCAGATATGAAACAAACACACATTTCTTGTTTTCAGGAACCTGAGTATTCAGTTCAGGAACCCAACAATAAGTTATATATCTATATATATAAAAGCCTAAATGACCATTACAGTGGAATGACCAGTCACTATGATGTGCACTGACCACCAGGGAGCAGACGCTCAATGCAGGAGCTTCCCCCTGGTGGTCAATGCGCTCTCATGGGGGAGCAACACTCAGCACTGCTACATCCCCCGAGGGGTCCCAGACTGTGAGAGGGATGTCCAGCTGCCTGCTTAGGCCTGATCCCGGTGCCATTCTCTGTAGAAGGCAGTCAGTCTGAACAACTCAGTGACTCAGGGAAACACAGGGAACTGAGAGTGATCCTGCCTCTGTGTTTGACTCACCCACTCGATGGTGTTCACAGGACAGACCGTGGTGGCCCAGCCCGTGCACGTGCAGCACTGCTGAAGCTAAAGCAGCAGGCTGTGTAGCAGCAGAAGGCCATCCAGCCACAAGCCAGCAGTTGGACATCCCCCGAGGGGTCCTGGACTGCAAGAGGGCATAGGCCAGGCTGAGGAACCCACTCCTCCCTCCCTCCCCCAGTGCACAAAATTTGTGCACTGGGCCTCTAGTATATACATATATATACACACACAAATGTGTGCATATATGTGTCCACATATACAAAATTAGTTTTGAATTGAGGGTGGTACTGAAAAGGAAATGAGCAGGGTGCTGTTAGACACCAATGAACAAGCAGGGTAGGTGTTCCTTTATTTAGATCATGAAGTCTTGGATCACTGCCCCAAGGATACAACAGCTAAGCCCCAACCTGAAGGAGAAGAAAATCGTCATCTGAAGAACCATCCAGGGGAAAGTATTCTAGCCTGAACCAAGGACCTTTGGGAAAGAACCAGAAAAAGAACAACATGGCTGGAGTGAAGTGATGGGGAGCGCTGGTGTTTTCTCCTAGGCTTGTCCACATGTTAGAGACAAGGATTCTGTTTCATGCATTGTTCATTATTCTGCTGAAAATAGGAAATAGTTATGCCTTGATGGAAGTGTGAGGTCTGATTAGGAAGAGCAGGACAATCGCACAAGGCCCTGGGGGATTCCAAAGGAGAAAGGAGAGTCTGACCCAGTCCAAGGCTAAAGCTATCCTTAAAGGCATGAAGGATCTGAACATAAATGGGCTGACCATAAGTCCTATGGTGCTATATTGGGGCATGCCCCCTCTCCCTATGAGAACCCCATTATTGAGCACTGGATTAAAACACCAGGGAAGTAATACCTGGGAAAGCACTCCCCTTGATCTTTGCTCCTATTAGTCTAGAATCCTCTCATTTCAGGACCAGGAAAGGCTGTAGCCAAATTTCTAGGGCAGTCACTTATCATTAGGAACAACCACAATGAAGTCATTTCAGAGAAATGAGTTGTCTTACCCTCTAGAGAAAAAAATCTCACAATTTCTTTGAATAATGGCTTCTAGTAGTTGAAGCCTTTTCCAGGAAACGCACCCTTCCATCTGAGTTTAGCAGCACTACTGAGTGATCTGAAGGCAGAGTAGGTGCTTTAAAGGGGTACAGGAGTGGGCAGGCACAAAGGGCCGCAGTGAAAGCCTCTGTGCTTGTTCTCAGTGGAACCAGTGGAAATGCATACTGTGACTCTCACTTTCTTTAGAGAAATGTTCACATTTTCTCTCTTTTTTTTAAGCCCTTCTTACAACTCTCTGTGGAATTGTCCAATTGTCTTTATGTTCTCCTTTACTTCTTCAGCCGTGGAGAGCAGAACAAGTTGCTGGAAATTCCCATCAACAGAGACAAATCACTGAAAGGCGGACTGACTTCACTACTGAACAACACAAAAGGTATGTGCATTCAAAATAGCCCCTGTCACCTCCTAGGCACTAAAATGCCTCTTAGGATGAAATATACATTAGGCTATGATCAAGTATAGGATTTAAGTTTGATTCAGTCAATCAGATTACCCAGCAGGACTCCAGAAGGTGGGGATAGTGAGCTAAAAGGACAGGTAAGTTTTCATAAGGGAAGATGGGGGAGAGGGGTAAAGGAAGAAAAGGGAATGCTAAGAGAGGATGCAAGGCTTCCAACAGAACCAGGGGGGTGGGGCAGGCCTGTGAAGAATACAGAATGGGGTATTTAGGAAGTAAAGACTGTGAGAATCTAAGGCAAGTTGCCAAAAACAGAGCCAGAAGTCAGTAACTTTTTACAGAGTTAAGACAAACCTCATCCACTTCACAGTTTTTCCTAAGGCCAGCCTGCTAGAAGTGCAACCTCTTTTGATGTCTGAGATGTTGTCTTGTTTGCATCAATGCATTGCTCCTCCATTATTCCACATGTATTTATGAGTGTCCACTGTGTGCAAGGCACCATCAAATGCTGAGGATATTACCATGTCTTGACCTACACTTTTGAATGTACCTGGTTAATTTAGACCATCCTTCAATATGCCTTATCTCGTACCATTCTGGTTTCCATTCACTTAGCTAACTCCTGCTTTCTACGTTGTATGATCCTGTTTTGGTGTTTCAATACTTTTTGAGGGTTGATTTGAAAACAAAACATGATATTAAAAGCTTGGATTTATTTAGCATCTATTATCACCTTCTTCATCTAGTTTACATGATGGGGAATTGACCCCTTGCTTTTCTTGTGCTGCTTATCAGAATGGTGATCAGGAATGTAATAAATAAGGCAAGCCCCCCAATTCAGGGGTCCTGGTAGAACACAAAACATACTCGGGAGCCAGGCAGCAAGGCAAATATCTTTACTTCTACGTAGAAGGGTGTGCACACACATGGTCTGGAAGCACGTGCACGCCGAGCAGGTGTTCTGCTTGGCTTTATAATCCTGACACACATGACCTGTCCCTCACTCTTGATTGGAGCTCAGGCGCACAGTCTTTCACGATTGGCTAATTCAAAGGGAGGGTTTGACCTTAGCCATTTCAAGATGGCGGCCTCCAGGGGAGCTGCAAGCCATGTGGCCAACATAGCGGCTGCCAAGTCATGAAGTCCAAAAAGGCGGCTGTCTAAACTGTTTTTTGACAGAAAAGATGACTTGTTTTTCCTTACAAAGAAGAAGCAAAGACTAACATTAATTCAGCATCTCCCACTGTGCCAAGCATTTTACTTATAATATTTCATTTGTGTCTTATAACAACTCTATTAATTTTATTTTATAGATAGAGAAACTCAAGTTCAGAGGGCTAAGTAACTTACCTAAGCATGGACAGCTGAAAAGGAGAAGAGTGAAAACTGGACCCAGATCTTCCTAACCCACCAAGCCAAGCTTTTCCCACCAATTGCACAGGAGTTTTCTGCTAATTTCAAAACATGGTGGTGGTTAAGAACACACATGGTGGGCCTAGACAGCATGGGTTTAAGTCCCCACCCTGCCATTTGTGAGCTGTATAAACCTGGACAAGTAACTTCAACCTTCTGTGTCTCAGTGGTACTATCTATAAAATGGGGTTGCAAATAGTGCCTTTCCCACATAGGCTGTGGGTAAGATAAATAAGATAATATTGTAAAACCCTTAGACCACTGCCTGGTGCATAGGAGATCATGAATAAACATCAACTGCTATAATTTTTAGTAGCACATTAATGAAAACAGTGGTGACTGTTTTATTTTCAAAAGCATTTCTAAATTAACTATCTATGATAGCTAATTTTTTGCCTTCTGACTTAAGGTCATCATGTATTTATTTCATGCCAAAATTCTTATTAATCAAAATTTGCTTCACCACTTAATTCTCAATATAAAAGAGTAGTTAAGAAAAATATGCTATAGTCACTTAGTGGTATATTAAGCAATTTTAAATGATGGCAAAAGGACTGCATGCCCACACGACCAGTGTGGCTCAGTGGTTGGGCATCGACCTATGAACCAGGAGATCATGGTTTGATTCCTGGTCAGGGCACATGCCCAGATTGCTGGCTTGATCCCCAGTGGGAGGTGTGTGGAGGCAGTCAATCAATGATACTCTATCATCACTGATGTTTCTATCTCCCTCTCCTTTCCTCTCTGAAATCAATGAAAAATATATTTTAAAAAAGGACTACATACCCAAATAAAGACATGCCTTTAAAATAAAAAGTGAAAAAAGGAGGAGTAGAAAATTATGCAAATTATGATGACATGCCTAAGAAAAAAACAGACAGGAAGGAAGAGACCAACAATATAACAGTCTCTATATTATTTACCTGAATTTAAGTGTTTTTTCTCTTTTTTCTTACATTTTTGTCATATAATTTGATTACTTTATACATTGTAAAAAAATAATGCACCATTCCAATGCTTTCCAAAATATACATAAAAACTATAAAAAACATCCATGTATAACCTGCTATAATAATTTTAATTTCACATGTACTTGAAAAGGTGAGTTTTGTATGAAATAAAAAAAAATCAAGCATGTTTAGGAACATCACATAAATGAACAAAACCTTTTAGAAGAATAGGAATCTAAGTCTTTCATAGAAAAAAATTAAAAATTGTCCTTAATGGCTCAAATTGCCTGTCTGTGCTAAGAAAACACTAGAGGAGCCAGGAGGAAATCTGAGGCTGCTTGCATTTCCACTCAGGAAGTATTTCTGACAGATGGAGGCTTCCTCTCCTTCCCCCTTTCAAGCCTGTAGGAGCCACTGTGTTCATGTGACTCCTCACCCCACTCTTTCCCCATAGTGGGGTCCCTCTGTCTGTATGTGTCCCTTGTACTTCAGCTGTGCCCCAGCTGGTTCCAAGATCTGGGCAGGCACTCACTTCTACAGCTCTTGCCTTAACCTCTTCTCCCCTCCCTTCTCCTTCTCTCCCTTCTCCCCTTTCCTGACATTAGTGGGTCCGTTTATGGTTGTTACTGGAAACTGGCAAAAATATCTACTGCTATTGCTGGGCCAACCAGGCACAGAGAAACAAGGCGTTTGGTGGTGGCCAGGCGTTGTCCAGCATGGCGGTCATGCAGGAGCTCTGGCATCTGGTTGTCTCATTTGAATTCACAGCTTCTGGTTGATTTAGGCATGTCCGTTCAACTCATTAAAACTCAGCTTCCTGTCTGGAAAGCTGGGGAGATAATGACATCTGTCTTAGCGCCTTCCTGTGAGGAACCAACAGACGACTATAGAAAGTGTTGTGGTCAGTACTCAATGAAAATGAGCTACAATTACTACTTTTCAATGAAAGTTTCACCTCCAGTTCTACTCCTGAGATACTGGCCTCAGTAACCCTTTTCTGAATCCCCTTTTTAGCCTTAAGCCAGTTGCAGCCCTTCCTCCCCTCCCACCTCTCTCTTTCCCGCCACTTCCACTAGACATTCTTCTATAAAGTCAGGAAAAAGAGGGCCTGGTAAACTTCAGTACTTGCATACCTAGAGAAGGGCACAGCCACCTACCCACAGAGCCTCAGGAGAGCCACCATTGGGTCCCATCTAAGCTCTAGTCTCCATTTCCATCCTGTGAGACCCAGGGGAACTAGGCAACCTGCCCAAATCTCTGCAACAAGTGGTGGGTCTGAAAGACAAACCATACTGTTCAACAAACCCAAGTCCAATATATCTCAAACATATATATTTATTTTCTCTTTCCTTTTTTTTTTAAGCGGATTGACGGATGTGCCAAAGAATGAATTGGGTTTCAGTAAGGGAGGGCTGAGAGTCACACCAGCTGCCCCTGAACCCCAGTGCCTCTCAGTCAGTCACCACCTGAGAGACCTCTGCGGCTGCCCAGGGCAGAGGCTCCTTGTCCTTTGTCCTCCGTGCAGCTCCACACCTCCTGGGGCAAGGAGCACCCACACTTCCTGTGTGAGAGCAGGATGGGGGCAGAGAGTCCTCTCTGGCTCTTCTGCAAAGGAAATTTATTAAGAAACTGACTATAAATCATTGTGAATTGTATTCTATTTTCCATTTAATTTCAGCAACTTGTTCCACAAAGAGAAAAGAAATCAGTCCTAAGACCACGAAAGAATACAGTAACCATTTACAATCGTCATTTAGACGAAAAGTATTATAAAATGTTTAACACATCCAATTCGGTAAAATAACGTGATAAAAATAGAGCAGAGGTCACCAGACCCTGTATAAAGAGGAAAAAGACTCACTTCATTGGAACAGCACTTGGGATTTGCCGGTGTATATTTTTTCTTCTTACACCAGAATGACCCTCAAAGGTCTATTCTTCCAACAACTCTTCTCCCCTGGGGGTTCTCGGTGGTCCTTTCACTTACTGGCCTCTTTGAAAACACACATCTCCTCCAGCCTGGAGCTCCATCCCAGCCTCCCGGATGCTCCCTGGGGCTCAGACCTAGTAAACATGAGCACAGAAAAGTAAGCCTTTGGTAGTTATATGTTTTAGTAAAATAGGTAGACAGGATGGAGCTTTTCTGCTCAGTATGGCATCTACTAGTAAGAGGTATTTAACGACGGGGAGGTCAGCTGGGGGGCAGTGGAACCGAGCCTGAGGCCTTCTGTTTCTCCCCCACCTGTCCTCTCACCTTGAATGGTACCTCACATTAGATAGAGCCTGTGTCCACCAATTTGGACAGGTCATGCTGGAGAGGGTAATGCTTTCTGAGAAGGGGGAGAGTTAAGGAACCTAGAAGGTGGTATTGAATGAAGAGGTTGCATTCCAAAACTTCAATGTGATTTCCAAGCATTTTGCTATAAATGGTAGTTAAGGCCTGGCTGCACCATTTAACCCTTAGTTCTGGGAACTAGATCTTAATACTCAAATTTGTGGACCTGTGAATAAAGGATAGGAAAAGAAATTTCAGTACATGGGACATCACAGAATATTCAAACCCTTCCACTCATGTGCAGTTTCCTGAATCAGGGCCAACTC
The DNA here is from genome assembly GCF_951640355.1 of Cnephaeus nilssonii. Classification (NCBI taxonomy): domain Eukaryota; kingdom Metazoa; phylum Chordata; class Mammalia; order Chiroptera; family Vespertilionidae; genus Cnephaeus; species Cnephaeus nilssonii. The sequence goes on from NC_137082.1 coordinate 60,073,300, forward strand.
TGATAAAAATGTGAAAAATACTGAAGTTCCTCACTGGGATCCATCCGCCTCTATTTCTGAGTTGATTTTCACCTGCCTCCATTTTTGCCCACGGTCTGCAGAGTCTGAGTCCCACAGAACAGCCCCTCCCCCAGAACCACGCTGCCCCAGGATGGGCTGTGCTACCCCCTCCCTTGAGTCCACTAATTTCATCCAGGTGTTTGAAGAAAACCAGTGGGTTAACTCAGTCTATCCAAATATAAGAATGATTGACAGCTACTTTACTCTTCAAAGACTACATGCATTTTTTGGACGGTTTGATTACTGAGCCCTGAAACCTTTTTGGTATGGAGGGAGAGAGGAAAAGTGTCACCAGGAAGCTAACTGGACGGCAGGCCTGCTCCGACCGGAAATACCTCCGACCTGTTCGGTGTTCTTTCTTCCTGCCTCCACTGTTGAGTCTGCAGTTTCTTCCCCAACTCCAGGTTGTTCCCAACCTGTTTCTGCTGGTAAGTGGCCATGGGTACAGTTGCTATTATGGCCATTGTTTTGTAAACAGCACCTGTCATCTCCCTGAGCTTTAGTTTCTTCATCTGTAAAATGAAGTTTAACATTGTCTACCAGAGTAGGCGGTAGATAAATGTTAGTTCCATTCTGCAATAAGCCCTGTGTTGTCAAGCCAAGGAATTACTTTCATCACATGGGAGGTACTCAGAGCTCTTAGGGGAAACATGCTTTTGAAAAATAATCTTAGTGGACTAACAGATTTTTGCCTGATAGCATCTATTCCCACTTTTTCTAAACCCATCATGACCTCCCCTATGCCCCCACCCATACACACTCGCATGTCCCACAGTCGATTGTGGTTTGCATAGAACAGGTCTTTCCCTTCCTGTCTAAAGATGAGCATATGATCCAAGCAGCTCCTTCTACACTACTGGGCATATTTTTATTGAAGCCAGCTATCAAACAGAAGAGAATCAATGCTTCTGAGGTTTGCAAGCCCTCTAAATGTTAAAAATGTTGTAGCCTTGTGTTCTATTAAAGTGGAGATTTTGCATTCCACTTGAAAATATAACTATTGTGTTTTTAATTATAAAAACACTTTAAGTTATATTGCCTTAATTTCTCCTCCGCCCTCTCACATTTTTTGAGGAAAATTGATGCCATTTATCCTGTGGATTGCTTCATATCCCATGGGTGCATGTAACTCCATTTGAGAAGCACACACTAAAGGAAACCAAAACAAGACAATAGGCAGTGATCTCAGCCCCAGGAATGTCAACCATCAGAGAAGTCTGCCCTTCTGCTGCTATGTAGCAGATGATTTAAATGTGCAAACTTGTTTTAAAAGGGATACATTTAAAATCACGTCCTGTAGATATGGGCCCTGCCATGACATTGGTATAGACGTAAAGGTCCTGAATATTGCCTAGGTGTTCTGTGACAGTGATGGCAGAGGGAGAGAGCAGGGTCCGTGTCCCCTGAGAGAACACTGGCGATTGTCATTAGGAGTATAGAATTGCTGAAGAAGCTATTTCGTTTCATCTCTGTTTTAACCTTCCCAGTGCTCAAAATGAAAAAAAGGAGCACTATATAAATGAGGACAAGGAATGATTAATTTTAAAAGTTAGAGTTCTGCCTTTTTCTAACAGTTATCTCATTTCTTGGATAGTTGCCTGTTTGGCCTCCATCTCTTATTTTGGATTGTTTTTCAATCTTTTCTCCCTAATCTGCCCCTTCTCTGTGGGGAGTTCATGCCTTGACCAGCCATACACATGGCTACAGGAGGTGGAGGTGGAAAGGGTTATGTTCCTCTAGAAGCATCCATGAATTTAACCTCCTTTTGCATTTTAAAAACTGCAGCTGGACTTGCAAATCTTTCCAAGATTGTGAAGTTTTCTATTGGCAAACATAATATTTGATTGTCATGTGGTAAATGCACACCACTATCGAATGTTAACAACTAAATGGAATTCTATTGATTGTGATATTTCAACTAAATCAGTTAAAAAGTGGGGGAAGTTCGAGTTAGGAAGAGTTTTTGGGTCAATAATTACATGATAAGCCTAAGAGCCTTGCTCGCATCTAGGAATCATTCAAGAGAGAGCTATGGTTTTGGCCAAAAGATAGAAAGATTTGAAAAAGTGTATTAGCTTCAAATCCTTTACTTAAAATGGAATAAATCATACATGACATTTGGAAACTGCTGCTCTGGCAAAAAATAAAGGTATTAAGGTTTCTCAAATGTAAGATTGAGATAAAATATGAAGACTTTTTGAGAATTTGAAGCATAATTTAGAAACTTGGAGCAAAAACTCATTTTCTTGGAAGAAGCTTGGTAAAGATAATATTTTTCTTGGCATCATGCACTTCATTTTTCTTAGGGAAAAATTAGAAAAAAAGAAAAGGTTGAGAAGGGCCAGTTTGCATAAGTGGGGCAGAGACTGAAATAAAAAATAATACGCATTCCAAGCACATTTCCTTTTTCATTTTAACCAAGTGGGAAGGAGCAAGCAAAGAAAAATGAAAAATAATTTGATCAGAAATTATCTGTTTTAAATCAAAAGCCCTATGGATGTTAATCAGAGGGATTGTGGGAGGGCTTCATGCTATGGAGACACCATCCTTAGCAATAGAGTGAACAGGATACTGAGTACTGGGATGATATCAAAAACCTCATCTGTCTGAATTCTGAACTGAAGAATAGAAGACGTACCAATATCTAAGTCAGCAAAGGGCTCTGAGAGGCACATCAGCCTAAATTCCTTAATGTCTGGTTTATGGGATAATCTTCACAATTTCTCTGTATGGAGGTGGGGAGTGAAAATCTATGAGTCACCTGTCTGCTTGCCTATATGCAAATACATATATGCCAGTATTCCTAGATATAATCAAAGAAGCTGCAAAGTGTGTACAAAATCACAGCTGGCTGTTTCCCCTTCAAATTTTCCATTTGCACAGAAGTCAGAACCTGTTTGTCAGGTTTTGGCCACAGCTAGTTTCTAGAATAAAATCGTAAATCTAACAATGGAAGTTAATGACAGAAACTGACGGAACTGGAACCAGCAGTTCTGGTAAAGTTCACAGACAGTTTCAGGATATAGTCTTGTTTTTAATATCTTTTTATTTGACTTGAGACTGAATGTTCATCCATTCCTCATTAAACTGAAAAATGAAATGATACCAAGGAACAGGATTAAAGATATCATAGGGTGGTAAATATCCTCAGACAAATCTCTCTCTCTAGTTTAAACCTGAATCCCAACATGCTTATTATTTTAATTTGAGGAGTCTCCAAATTCCAGTGATTTTCTGAGCTCGAGACTACCACACCCTTCCGAAGAGCTAGGAACAGCTTTGTCTGACCACAACATCCATCCAGTCTGTAGCATGCTTCCAAAACATGCTTTTGAAGTTCCTAAACATGTAGCCATCAAACAAAAAAATCATGCAACAGTGGACCTTATGTCTGTCTTTCCAGACGGATAGACAGGTACATAAAACTTTAATTATCTAGAGTCTAAGTAAGTGCAAATAGCTGAACATTTTTCTGTGTACAGAGTGAAAAGCCAAGGGCAAGAAAACACAAGAATTTGATATTTTACTCAAAAGACTATTTGTAGTTCACTTCTCAGGCTTGGAAAACATTCAGGTCATCTTCCAGGTCTTCTATGTTGGTACTGGTTTTAATTCTTGCTCACCTCTATTTACCCACAGATGCCAGGCCGTGCACAGGGCATTTTCACAGCTGCCGTCTCAGTTAGCACTCCCAAATAACTCTGTAAACAGGCACCATCATTGTGGGGTCCAAATTCCAGTTCGTTTCCCAAGTCAATGCTGGGCCCTGGGAACCCTGCCTCTCAGGTAACATGCTCTGTGAGGATATGGACTACTTCAAGGACGTGAATTACATCAAGGTTTTCATTTGTAAAAAACTTTTTTAATGTAAAAATTTCACTATCTTCAACATATCTCCCATTTATTTATCAAGAAAATTTGTTAAGCTACATTTTCTGACATTTATATGAAAACTAGGAGCCCATTGCACGAAGTTTCGTGCAATAGACTTTTCCTTCACCTGGCTGCCGGCACCAGTTATCCGCCAGCAGCAGTTTTCCTCTGGTCACCCGCCAATCAGAGCACCTCCTGCCAGCAGGATCGGCCACCCCGAGAGGAACTCCGATCGGGAGGCGCTCCGATCGGGCGGGTGGCCAGAGGAAAACTGCTGCTGGCGGAAAACTGGTGCCAGCAGCCACGCAATCAGCCACCCCGAGTTCCGCCATCAGCGTCTTCCGCAGTGCCGGCCTAAGCAGCGAGTCCCCGCCCCCCGCTCCTACCACCAGCCAATCGACCGCCCCCCGCGCCTCCAGCCGGCCCAATCGTGGGCGTAGCGGAGTGATGGTAATTTGCATATTACCATTTTATTAGGTATGATAATATAATAAATACTATAACATCAAATTTGCATCCAACACCAAAAAAGAAAAAAATATATATTCAATGTAAAGCAAATGCAATATTATAACTTTCTCTTTTTTGTTGTTGATTGATTTGAGAGAGAGAGAAACATCAGTTTGTTGTTCCACTGATTTATGCATTCATTGGTTGATTCTTGTATGTGCCATGACCAGGGATCGAACCCACAATCTTGGCATATTGGGGCAATGCTCTAATCAACTGAGTTACCCAGCCAGAGCTTCTATTATAATTTTCTACCTGAAAAAGAAAAGAAAACTATTATGACTTTGCCCTGAAACTCTGTAGCACAAAAGAGATAAGCAGTCTTCACCAACCAACCAGACAAGCAGACAAATGAAAGAAAAGAAGAAGAAAATTTTGAAAAGAAAGGGAAAATAAATTTGTAATCAAGTGGGATTTATTTACAGATCCCCCTTGCCAAAATATCAAATACAGCAGGTCCTCGAATAATGCCGTTTCGTTCAATGTTGTTTTGTTATCAAGTTGATGAATTGTGCAAGAACTTAACTCTTTTTATATCAGTTACACTTAGCTTATTATGGTAAAATTGCTTTTATTCTATGTTGTTTCACTTAGAATTGCAGAATCTATCTATGATGTAAATGAGGACTTAATTTATTCATAGCTTCAGGGACATATCTTCTATTAGTCCCCCCAATTCATGTAGAGCTCCATGTGGAGCATTAGGTGGGCTAAGTAATGACATGAGGATTTAGAGGCACACTGCCCTAAGATTTCTGCCTGACTCATTGATTGGAGGGTTGGGAAACTAGTAACAAGAGACATATTGTCAGCAGATATTCCATCCGATCTCAACATATCCTTTCTGGAAGCTTCCAACTGCCAGGAGAAATTCATGACAGAGCTGGCTGAGGATATCAGGTGTTTTTAGAATCATAGTTAACATGAATGCAGCTGGACAAGAGTAAATCGGAAGGTATCAGGGTAAGACATTTGAAACCCTGTTAGAGCTGCTCTGTGACCAGGGTCTTCCATAGTGTCTATTCTGAACTCCATCTGCCTCAGTGCAGCAGTTTGAAGGGAAACATCCTTGAGCTGTGAACATTCCATCCAAGTGCCCTGATGAAGTCGGTCCTTTTGGGGATTCTAGGCTGTGCCCTATGGCTTTCTCGGTGGTTAGGATGCTCTGGTTTGATTGCTGGAGTGCCATTTTAGTAAAATTTGTGTGAAGAAAATCCTTTCTTTAAAACATTTTTTACATATTTAATTAGCATTGAGAACTGACCTTGAGAAGAGTGTTCATCCCTCGCGTGCTGGGAAGAACACAGGAAGTGTTGTCATCTGGCCGGCTTGGCTGTTCTGTCCTGTTGTGGAATGTAAAATAGGGCTGAGGGGTCTCCATGTGAGAGCAGGCTTCTAGCTATGGTAATTCAAGTGAGCTAATTTTGGAAACTTCTTGGGTCTTACAGTCTAATTCCATGGGCTGTATTGTTTCTTTCAATAAAATGCTTGAAACTCTGTCCTGCAGCAGACTGTGAGCTGTGCATTAAAGTTGTCTTAAACGTTGGGATTCCTAATAAATAAGATACTAAGAATAGTGCTCATACATCAAATGTTCTCAAAATCCTTCAAAAAAGTTAGCCTACTTAGACTTTGCTTTAGTAGGATGGCCCCTGTCATCAAAATTACTCTGATTGCCCAACCGGTATGGCTCAGTAGTTGAGCATCAGCCTATGAACCAGAAGGTCACAGTTTGATTCCTGGTCAGGGCACATGCCTGGGTTGCAGGATGGGTCCCCAGCATGGGGTGTGCAGGAGGCAGCCAATCAATGATTCTCTCTCATTATTGATGTTTCTATCTCTCTCTCCATCTCCCTTCCTCTCTGAAATTAATAAAGATACATTTTTTAAAATCACTCTGATTATGTAAAGCCATGATGAAAAGTGAGCTCCTTCTATCTTTAGGGCCACTGAATTCCCACCTAAGTTGCTTTCATTTTCTCTGTTTGGGGAGTTCTGATACTGCTCATGGCTGAAGAAATTCCCCTAAAGGAGCTGACAAGGCCCTGCTAAAGAGCATCCTTTCCAACAGGAACTCTGAACACTCAGTCAAGGTATTCATCCAGTGAGACCAAAATCCCAGTTTTGTTTTACAGAACCTTCAGTTTTTCCCTGTAAAATGTCTTCATCTTCCTTAAAAAAAAATAGAAATACATTTGAGTGCTTTCTATGCACCAAATTTATTTTCATCATCTCTGTAATCTTCCCACAAAGACTATGATGTACGCATTTTGAAAATGAGAAAAAGTTACATGCGAGCTCTTTGTAATCCTGTTTTCTGGCATATTATCCTTTTTACGTGGTGAAATATGGTATTTTGGTGATTACCATTATTTACGTGAATCCATTTGAATGTAGAATCATACATATTTTAAGATAAAATTTGATTTAATTATATATTATAAAAAGAAGATGTGTGTTCTGCAGGCTCAGACAGGATAAAAGCATGCAGGATTCCCATTCAGTCTGGCATCGTGATGTGGCAAGGTTTCTATCACAAATACAAACACTAGTTCAGAGACTTCCAAAGAATTGAACCACTATGTGACAATGTTGAAAATGCTACAGATGGATGCTTCATTGGAAATTCCTTTTTTTTAAATTGCGATATAATTGACATATGACATCATATTAGTTTCAGGTGTGCAGTATAATGACTTGATATTTGTGTACATTGTGAAATGATCACCAGGATAAGTCTGTTTAAATATGTCACATTACTCAGTTACAAAATTTTTGTGTGTGTGAAAACTTTTAAGGTTTACTCTCTTAGCAACTTTCAAATGTGCCACATAGCATTATTTACTATAGTCATCATGATATACATTTTATCTCCATGACATTTATTTTATAACTGGAAGTTTATACCTTTTGACTTCCTTCACTAGTTCTCCCCACCCCCTAACCCCTGCCTTTGGCAACCACAACCTGTTCTCTGTATCAGTGAGCTTGGTATTGTGCGTGTGTTAGATTTCACATATATGTGAGATCGAATGTTATTTTCCTTTCTCTGTCTGAGGTTTCACTTAGCATAGTGCCCTGGAGGCCCATCCAAGTTGTTGCGAATGGCAAGATTTCATTCTTTTTTCTTATGGCAGAATAATGTTCCATTGTGTATACGTATACCACCATGTCTTTATTGATATTTACTTAGATTGTTTCTTTGTCTTGGCTACTGTAAATAATGCTGCAATGAACATGAGGGTGATAAATATTTTTGAATTTGTGTTCTTATTTATTATTTTTAATATAAATGCCCATAAGTGAAGTGCTGGATCATATGGTGGTTTTATTTTTAATTTTTTGAGGCACCTCCATACTGTTTTCCATAGTGACTGCACCATTGACATTCCCACCAAGAATTTATAAGCGTTCTTTTTTCTCTACATTCTCTCCAAAATGGTTCAGCCTTAATATTACTAACAAGGGGTGACCCCTTTGGGAGTCTTTCTTGAATGTCTTGAGTGATCACTGCATATTCTCCACTCTGGCTATTCAGATTGAGATCTGAAATTGTTCAATTTACCTAGTCTTTCTTGCCCGCTGTTGTAGAGAATCACTCTATGCAGGCACGGACCAGTATTCAGCAGACTCTGGAGCACATCTGTGTAGATTTGTGCAATTGTTTCTGTGTAATTCCATCCTTTTAGGGGGCTCTGCCCTTCAATCTCCACCTGTCTCAGCCTCCCATGACTCTGACTTCCATTTCATCATCTCAGTAGGCATTGTGGACCGTGTTTAGAGTTCCCCTACTTACACCTGTGTCTGGGAAATTGATTCTAGGCAGAAATATGGGGCAATTGTAGGGCTTACTTTGTTTGTTTTCCTACCCTTAGGGATCATAGTCCTGAGCTGGCTGTTGCCCAATGCCTGAAAACAATTATTTCGCATACTTTGTGCAGCTTTTAATTGTTAGTGGAGGGAAATTATATTTGGTCCTTGTTATTTTGTCTTGCCTGACTGTGAAAGTTTAAGATATCTTTATAATGTTGAGATTTCAATTTGTAGTCATAATTAGGTCTTTCACACTTTGTCTTAAGATTGAATCTAAGAAGCAAATAAACCAAATACATATTATTTATCATATTAAAAAGTTATATAAACTTCATTCACTATAGAATTAAAATGTGGTCCTATTACATGTCATATAGAATGAAATATAAATGCAATGCTATGCAACTTAAACTCAGAAAGACAAAGGAGAATCTTCCAAGCACCTCATAGAAGTTACATTTGAATTTATTTCTGGCATTATACATTTCTCCTGGTCATAGTCATCTATGACAATTTTTATAGGAATATATCCTATATTGTCCTCTTTCTTGGATTCATCCTTTATCTTGCTTGAATACTATTGCGGGACTGCCTTCCCTGACATTTGTGCATGCCTTGTTACAACCTTTGACCAAGACTATCTTTTCAAATACATTTATAAAGCAACATTAGTGCCTTCCTCTTAGGCAGAGGGCAGATGTGTTTCCTGACTGGATAATAAACATGATGTCTTTATTTACTTTTTAATCCTCACCTGAGGATGTGTTTTTTTGGTTTGTTTTTTCATTGACTCTAGAGAGAGAGGAAGGGAGAGTGAGAGGGAGAGGGAGAGAGAAAGAGAAACATCGATGTGAGAGATAAACATTGATCAGTTGCCTCCTGTATGCACCTGTTCAGGGATGGAACCCGAAAACTAGGTATGTGCTCTGACTGGGAATCAAACCTGCCATCCTTCTGTGCACTCTAACCACTGAGCTATACCCACCAGGGCTAAACATGAGGTCTTCTTTCAAGGGAAATTTGGTCAGGTTTACTAGCAACCCCTTATCCAACTGGAGGTTTCCTAAGACCAGGGCCCCTTGACTGTGATGCAAACACAGTGTATAAACAGCATCTACCTGGGCGGCTCCACATCACTCCCTCAGGACTGTGGGGACAAAAGGTACCAATGCACATATACCTGCTATGCCATGAGTGATAAAGTCATTTGTCTCTCACTTTCACTTGGGACTCTTGTGTCTTTTGTGAGCATCTGTGAAACTGGCAGGCTAACTTGTTAGCTTGCAAGCAGAGTAAGATCCTAGATTCTTCCGGGTTCTTGACAAGTACTTTTGAGTAATTTTCTCTTCAAGTATGAAGATGATAAGATTCATGCATGAACAGATTTTGTTTTGTCTTCACATTTGATTGTTATTTTGGTTGAGTGAAGAATTCTGGAATCAAAATATTTTTTTTGTCAGAAGTTTGAGTGGATTGTTTCATTTATGTCTAACATAGTGTTTCTAATTAAAAGATAGATTGTTCTCATTTCTTTTTGGAGAATTGACTTTCTCTCTTGGAGTTCTCTATCCACAAAGCTTTTAGTTATTGCTTTCATTAGCCTTGCTTGGTATGTGGTGATGCCAGTCTGAAGATTCTTGTCCTTTTATTCCTTCTGCTACTTTTTAAAATTTCTTCTCAATTTTCTTTAGTCTTCCTAGCTGGAACTCTTATTGGATACATTTTGGATTCCATATATATCTCCTGGCTTTCAACTTTAATTTTTTAATCTCTTTGTTTTTTGGTCAATATTATAAAATATCTCCTTAACTTTGCCTTTCAGATTAATAATTTAATCTTCAGTTTTGTCCAATTTAAAAATCCAGCACATCCTCATATGTATGTATTTTAGGCAATCGTATTTTTTTTATTTCCAATCACACTTTATTCAAACTTCCACTTAATCAGAATCTAATTACTTCGGATCAACTTTATTTGTAATGTCCAGATTGAAGCTACTATCATCCCTTAACTATAGACTATTAAAATAACCTCCTAACTTGTATTCCCTGCTCTCCCTCTCTCCAGATTAGGTTCTCCCCTCAAGTCAGAATGATTTCTTTAAAATATAACTACATCTTCCAGAGCCTTGATCTTGGCCTTCTCAGCTTCCAGAACTATGAGAAATATTTGTTGTTGATAAGCTACCCAGTCTAAGGTATTTTGTTATAACAACTTGAACAAACTAAGGTGCCTTCTATTTAAAATCCCAACTGTAGAGTTCACTCCCTTACTCAATTCTCTGCTGTTTCTCTATATTATGTCATTTACTTATGACACTTTCTGTTGTTGTTGTTATTGTTGTTAATCCTCACCCGAGGATATTTTTTCCATTGATTTTTAGGGAGCGTAGAAGAGAGAGGGAAAGGCAGAGAGAAGCATCGATGTGAGACAGATCAATTGGTTACCTCCTGCACGAGCCCAGACCAGGGCCCCGGGCCGGGAAGGAGCCTGCAACCAAGGTACATGCCCTTGATCAAAACTGAACTCAGGACCTTTCAGTCCGAAGGCTGAGGCTCTATCCACTGAGCCTAATCACCACCTAGGGCTATTTTTTTTTTTGATTGATTGATTGATTTGCTGTGTACACTTGTATAATTTGCACGAGGGCAGGGTATTTTGTCTGTTGTGAATACTGCTTTATCCCCAGCACTTAGAAGAATGTGTGGAACACGGTAGACACTAATACGTATTTGTCAAATAAGCAAATAAATTAGTGAATAACCTCTTCTCACATTTTTACCCTAATATCCTCTAGATTTAAACTTCTCTGAGACATGATGACAATTTTAAGATTCTATTCTGTTAATTAATCCAACTCTATTTTCTCTGAGATCAGTTACTAACATTCTTCACTTTAGTCTATTACCTGTTCTCAGTTGTACTCAGAGTTCTGATTTTTCTTCATAGTGTGTTCTTCTTCAGCTACATTTTCCTCTTCTTCCTTCTCTATTTAATTTTATCCCATTCATTTATATCTTCCACATATTCCTTAATATTTTTGGGCCACTGTTGGTAAATTTATGGTTGCACAGTTTTAAAAATATCTTATTAGTAATTTCAGAGGGACATTGGGTGGGCATAGGTATAAGCACTGTGTCTGCTGTCTGTAATGGGAAGCCTCTGCTGTCATTCTCAAAGTTGATACTTTATTTTCAGTGCCTCTGATTTGTCCACTTGGCTCTCTATTTAAGAATACCTTAATGTAATAAATGTTGTTAATAGAATCTGCTTCTCTTCATAAGTATTCATGTCTCCTTTCCTGAGATTTCAGAATGAACCAGAACCATCAAAAACAAACAACAAAGAAAAAACTTTTGTTAATTGAACATTTGTCTTTGTGTCTTAAAGCACGTTTTTAAACTGTCACATCAGCATTCTGTGAGTGCATCTTGCACTTTTAAACATAGTCAAAACTTTTTAATTTTAACTACTTGAGTGTGTTTTCTGCTTTTGTCTCATCTTTTCATCCTTAATATGAGAAAAACACCAAGTGACACGTGAAGAAAACCATGACCAGTTCATAGGAGGAATGTATAGCATCATTTTATGTTCATTTATTTTCGATTTCCTTGTATTTATCTTATTTTGATGTTCTTTGAAGCTGGATTAACTGTGTCCTCTGAACTTTGGGATTTCTACCAGATGAGCTATTTAATTAACCCACAATCCTGTATAGAACATTTTGAATGAATAAATCATCCCAGAGTTAACATGTCAAATTAAAATAGATTTTTGGTATTGGGATTTTTTTGCCTAAAACTATTTTCAGTTGATAAATAACATTCCAAAATAGTTAAATCTGCAGTTGGTTATCTGAGCCTTTATAGTCTCCCAAATACAATCCAAAAGGAAGGCAGCAACTGGAGAAAAGCCTCAAGCTTGAGAAACAATATTAGGAATAACTCTATACTCTGTTAAGTGATTCAAAGGCAATGTTAAATGAACTCACTCTCTGAATATATTTAGACAGTTATTTAAAGAATAAATGTTAAAGAATACATTTTATTTCTAATGCATATGTTTGTTGATTTTGTGTTGTTGTTTAAATCTCTATAGGCCTTAATGAGATGGTACATTCTGAGTTAGAATGAACCACTTTGGATTACTATTAAATATGTGGAGACGCCAAAACTGCTTCGTAACTAAGTGACAGCAGAGGACAGAATTCCACTGCAGAGTTATCAGACTTAAGAAGTCGTTTCCAATTCTCTTTCATCTTTGTGAATTCTTTTTTTGCATCAACGTTTTATTTTCTAATAAGGACATTACCATTTTTCTCTTTTCTTTCCTAAAGGTTGCTAAAATCAACCCAGCTACTTCATTATTTAGTTAAGAGAAAACTCCCTAATTGGAAAGCATGTTCTTTCTGCAGCCAATTTTAGAATTTATAGTTTCATAGCTGTGGCTTAGGAGAAATTTAGCAGAAGCACCTCAAGGTGCTAATTATAAGGTTATATAATTTACATAGATTTACATAGGCATTTCAATTTCTTGAAACTTGATCTAGTGCAAACTGATGAGGGTAATTATTGGGGTATTTTAGAATTTTTCTCTTGTGATCAATCCAAGCGTATCATTTATTTTCAAAATGTGTATATACACTTGTTCTAATGAGAAGTATCTCAGAAAGACATAAATACTGTTATTTAGCACTCATGAGACTACATGGAATAATTATTTAACAATGAGAATTGTAGTCCAGTGGTTTTACATTTGTCTGGGCAGAGAATCACCGGAATCTTTAGGAAACACAGAGGCCTGGGCCTGCCCTCCAACCTTAGGGTTTAGTTGTTTTAGAGTGGGGAGTTCTTTCAAAGCCTCCTGCATCAATCCACTGTGCCATTAGGTGGACTCAATAATAGGGCACTGATGTGGCACATACCACATTTCAGAAACCATGCAACTACAAAATAGTAAGTGAATTATTATAAATAAATTTCAGCCAGGGAAATATTGTAATTTTTCTTTAAAATTAATGATCCCCTTGGAAAATCCTTATTATAACTAAGATGAAATCCAAAATTAATCTTCTTCCCTCCCTCTCTTCCTTTCTGTCATCTTTTGGTAGCATTCAAAATGATGTAGTATTCCTAGCTATCCTAGGTGATTAAGAAGAAATGTTCATAATTGTTAATATTGTTTTTATATCTGTTATGTCTTTTTGCAAAGTCTAAGTAAATCCTTCTACAGTTTCACTTATATTAAATGGGTGCAATGTTATTTCTATACACAGAGCATAAAGTGTATAATCCTTAGTGTCAAGCTTAGTGTTTAGCAAACCCTGGAATGCTAAAATATTTCTAAATTTGTGTCTTTTCATCATTTTTCTCATTAAATTGACTCTTTTATATATAATACTAGAGGACTGGTGCACAAAATTCATGCATGGGAGGGTCCCTTCAGCCCAGCCTGAGCCCAGCCAGGACCCCTCATGGGATGTCTGACTACCAGTCGGACATCCCTCTCACAATCCAGGACCACTGGCTCCTAACTGCTCATCTGCCTGCCTGCTTGATTGCACCTAACTGCCCCCCCCCCCCCCCGCTGGCCTGGTTGCCCCCAACTGTCCCTCCTGCAGGTGTAGTTACCCCCAACTCCCCCCCCCCACTGGCCTGGTCACCCCTTAGTGCCCCCTGCCAGCCTGGTCGTCCCTTACTGCACCCCCTGCTAGTGTGGTCACCCCCAACTGCCCCCCCTGCCAACCTGGTTGCCCCTTACTGCCCCCCTCTGCTGGCCTGGTAGCCCCTCACTGCCTCCCCTACCAGTCTGGTCACCTCCAACTACCCACCCTGTGGGCCTGTAGCCCCATGCAGCCTGCTGCTCAGTCATTTGGTCGTCCCTCACTAACCCCCCTGCCAGCCTGGTCACCCCACACAGCCTGTTTGGTCATCGGTTCAGTTGTTTTGGATGCAATGGTCGCTTAGCCTTTTATATATATACTAGAGGCCCGGTACATAAATTCGTGCATGGGTGGGGTCTGGCAGGCCACACCCCCAATAAGGGTGTTGGGGGTCAATCATGGGCTGGGACGGCTGCGGGGGAGGCAATCAGGGCTGGATCAGGCTGGTTGGCAGCCACAGTGTGAGTCATAGCCACCAGTCATTTTGGTCGTTCCATTGTTCTGGTCACTAGGCGTTTATATATATAGATATATAAATTTTATTGATTTCAGAGAGGAAGGGAAATGGAGAGAGAGATAGAAACATCAATGATGAGAGAGAATGCCTCCTGCGTTCCCCACACTGGGGATTGAGCCTGCAACCCCCCAGGCATATGCCCTGACCAGGAATCGAACCACAACCTCCTGGTTCATAGGTCGACGCTCAACCTGACCCATACTGGCTGGGTTTAAATTGACTCTTTCTGATTACAGTGGTCTGTGGTAATGTCTTGTGTTATCACAATCACATAGTATTTCATAATTTTTTCAATATTAATGTTTGTAATTACTAGTTAATAAACTCTATCAAATACCAGTTTATACCTAGCTCAGTCTCAGGACAGCTGGGAGTCCCATGTGACACCAGGGCACATATCCAATTGCCCGTAACTCTGGAAAGCAAAGTTTAACCATTTTTATTTTGGTTATATAAATATCAATGTATCTAGATATAATAAAGGAAAAGGCACTAAGGTTTATTACTCTTGCACTTATATTAAATACTCAATTCAGGTGATCACAACACAGTTCCTTTATTGACTTGATATACATGTACGTTACAAAGCCACTGGTATGAGTCAACTGATAATTGTAATGAACTGATCCTCAAATTAAAAACACCCAGATAAAAAGAAATCATGAAGTTAGATTTGAGTATCTCTTAACAAGATTAAGTATCTAGCCCTTTCACATAAATAAGGAGAAATTGTATATTCTTCTGATTGAGAAGAGTGGAAAATTATAGAGTAAGCATGTACACTGAATGTGTTATTTGTACTTTTGTAAGTTTTTAAAATGGTTTATGTCAAAACAAGTTTCTGCAGTCATTAAGAAATTATTCTAAAATAGTAAGTAACCTTTAGTAGGGTTTAGATGTCCTTCTACTCTTCCTAATTTTTCTCTTAAAATTATGCCTAAAAAATTTCCTCTAAAATGTTATCAGGAAAAAAAAACAGTAAACTAATTCCAGCCTCCACTTGTACGCATGCCAGTTAGCCCACTGTATCTATTGAATGCCAGGTGGCTAATTGTACCCACAGTAGTTTATTGTGTCAGCATCAGACTGCTTTTCTACACATTTTGCTACCAAATTTTGCATTTGCCAATGGACAAATTATGAATATAAATTAGAAAATTATACTGTGTAAAAATAACCCTAACTGTAAAACTACATTTTTTATTTGGAAGTGCATCCATATTTTACTTTCTTGGATATAAAATTACTGAATTAAGACAAAATGTGTACATAAATCCTATCTCAACATACCATAATTTCACACAGATTGACACCAATATACCAGTGGCCTTTGAAGGGTGCATCTGTAGCAATTAAATCAACTTTTCATTTTATGTTACATTTCCTGAAGTGTGTTTCATGGGATTTTAAAATACCCTACGTAGAAAACAAAAGGTAAGGGAGAAAGGAGGACCTGGCCATGAAAGTTGGGAAATATTGTCTTGGAGTTTTAAAATACAGTGGTTTTTAATTCATTTGATGGGTCAATATTCTTCGTGAATTTCCAAGAGGGCATCAAAGTACGTAATTTCCCAAATGTATTTGGCCATGTAGGACCTACAAAAAATGCTGATTTGTGTATCAAACTACACATTTATTTAGATAACTTTCATTCCCATCTCCATGTTATCATAATTATTACTTTTAACTTTTACCACAGCTTGCCTGCATTCCAATAGGGATACAGATTTTACTTATCTCCTAAGTATATATGCAAAGACAGTCTCTGGTTATCCCAGACAGCTAACTTTCCAGAGACTTGTCTGAAAGTTGATATGACCCCGATTTGGACACACCCCTCAGGATCTAGGAGTGATCAGGTTTTATGAGGTGGGCCTCATGGAGCCACCATGGCTACGGAGTTGAACCCATTTACATACCTTGATTCAAGCCACCTCTGTGCACAACAGATTATAATCTTTCTATGTATTGCACATGTGTGATTCAACTTAGCCTTTTATAGATATAGAATAAACTTGCTTAATTAGACCTGCTTTCTGATTTAGCAAAACTTTTTCCAGCCCAGTGAAGCACCCCAACTTCTCTTTCAGGTAATTGTCAGCAACACAGCAGTAAATAGCAACATGAAGCAGATTATTATTGTAGATCACACAGGGAGAACAAAAGGTAAAATATTTAACTGCAGCAGTGTTTGACTATATTCTGCGCAGTGAGAAAACCTGAAGTCATTTTCAAGGTCCACCATTTCTTACTTCTTTTCAGTTGGGTCAAGTTTCTAAGCTCTCTAAATCTCCATTTTCTGGCTAATGAAAAGAAAATAGGATTCCATTGAGTCTCCTATCTACCTACTCTAGGACTTCTGTGAGGATCAGATGAGATGAGGCATGGGAAAACTCTTCACAGACATTTGGTTACAGTGTAAAGTGTTTGCACCTGGCTATAAAGCAAGTCATGTTCCTGGGCTGAAGAAACTGCAAGGAGGCTAGTCGCTAGAGAAAGGAAACTGGGTGTTGCTATGTGATGTCATTACCCGGATGGTCGGACACTTAGCATATTAGCCTTTTATATATATAGATGCTGCTATGAACAATAGAGTTCAAATCTTTGTGTTGCCCTGTGTTTTCACTTCTTTGGAATGAATGTATAGCAATGGCGGAATTATAGGATTGTATGGTTAAGAGTGAATTTAACCTTTTAAAACAATTGCCATTTTTCCAAGATGACCATACCTCTTTATATTCCCATTAGCAAATATATATTGCTCCTCTGGAGCAAGTATTAATAAATAATCTTTATTAATAAGTATTAATAAATAACCTTTACTAATACTTGCTATTGTCAATATTTTTTATTTAAGTCTGTATTTCCGGATGGCTAATTTAGCATTTTTCATTGTTTTAACATTACTTTTATTTTATGTTGATGACCAAAATTTACTTTTAAATGTTCAGTACTAAAGAATTTTTATGGAGGCAAATCTCATGACCTCAAAGTATTTTAGTTTAAAAAGTAAGCCCCCCTTAAATATATAGAATTATATTAAAACTCAACTGTCATCTTTTGTCAGATATTTTGGCCTTGTCACCAGATAGATTTCTAGCCTCTTGTTCTGAAGTGCAGGGCCCCTCCCCAATGAGGAGGAGAGAAGTGCTGTTTTGAGGAGAGATAATATTTAATTTTACCAAAGCCTGGCTGTCTCCAGTGAACAAGTCTGGGAGATTGACAACTGCCTGCCCAATATTCAGTCTCTTCTTACTTTATAAGAGAATTCTGCTTTTATTCAGTGTGGGGATGTGTCCAATGAAGAGCTAACTTCCTTGTGGCAAGGGGTAGTCTTGTGGTTGGCTCTGGCCCACAGAAGTAAGATGAAATGTTGAATGGGATGTCCAGAAGGCTGCCGAAAGGAAGCTGTTCCTCTTTTTGCCTTTCTGCCTTCCACCTTCTCATGTATGTCTGGTGGAGGTGATGGCTAAGCTTCAGAAGCCTCATGATGCGTGGCTGGTGGAGATGATGGCTAAGCTTCAGAAGCCTCGTGATGCTCTTGAGGACAGAAGTGATAAGGTAAAGATGCCGATAGAAGCAGCAAGAAGAAACCTGTGGAGCTGCCTTCCTGACCCAATTTGCCTAACTCAACATCCATGATGTGAGGACAGATTTTTGTGATAGAATAATGCTTATATGCTACTATTTAGGATTTCCTCTTTTCTTCAGCCTGAACTAATCCTAAGTGCTACTGCCAGCAGAGTAGAGGCATAAGCACTGCTGCAAGCTACAATGTCCCTATACCTCCCCAAGAAGTATAGCCAGTGGTAAAGGGGGAGGGACGAAAGCCAGACAGAGCAGCTGAAAGCAGCAAGTAGCAATATCCACTTGGAGCATAGTAAGTGGGTCCTGACCTATTGGCGGATCTAATTTATTCTAGCAGAGAGCTCCTTTTCAGGCAACATGTTCATGAGCATTCTGGTCATCTGAAAAAAAAATAAATCATAGACTTATTTCATAAAAATTATGCCATGCAATCAGTGTGGTATAGAGTATTGAACCAAATATCGAGAAATGAGGGTTCTAGTACTGTTTCCATATATAACTAACTTTGGGAAAATTGTATATGTTTTCTGACGTTAAGTGAATCATTCCACTGCTAGGAGGAATTTGACATCTTAGTCTTGATTGGATCCTTCTTTTTTCTCTAGTGATAATCTAATTGTCACTGTAGGTGCAGGTGAATGGAAATATAGTGGTGAGGTAAAGTAAGGTCAAATCACAGGAAGATGGAAAAACAAGTTAAAAGTACTATCCTATATAATAAGAGAGGAATATGCTAATTATCCATTATGCCGAGAGGCATAAAGACCGACTGCATAACAACCAATCGGATCACGGATCTGCAGGAGGGTGGGGCAGCGAGCTACAAGTGAGCAGCAGAGAGCTACAGGAAGGGGCAGGGCAGCAAGCTATTAGGAGGGGTGGGGGAGCTACAGGAGGGTGGCAGTGACCTACTGGCGCACGGATTCGTGTGCAGGGCTACTAGTTTTATATAATATCCTATGCCTATCATATACAATTTGATATAGTATTATTTGTTAAGATAACTAGAGGCTAGTGAAAGAAAATACAAATAAGCTTATTTTGGAATTGATTCTGTTCTAATACAAGAGTGGTGAGTAGCCAAGCTT
Organism: Cnephaeus nilssonii; assembly: GCF_951640355.1. Lineage (NCBI taxonomy): Eukaryota > Metazoa > Chordata > Mammalia > Chiroptera > Vespertilionidae > Cnephaeus > Cnephaeus nilssonii. The sequence goes on from NC_137082.1 coordinate 60,092,411, forward strand.
TCTGTCTTCTTTTCTACCTTCACTATTTTTTGTGTCTTATGTGGACATAGCCTTCTACCTGCATTAGACTGTAAAAATAGGCGCAACTCTTCACCTCTCCTTGCATGCATGCCTGGCTATCCTGTTGTTGCCTCTGTGGTCCCACTGGCAGCCAGCCGGCCTCTGGAAGCTAGCTGCTACCCTGCAGCTGACTTCAGACACACAAGTGAACCCAGTCAAGACCAGAAGAACCATCCAGATGAGCCCAAATTGCGGATTTACAGAATCTTCATCTACATAAATGATGATTGTTTTAAGCCACTAATATTGGGGTTGTTATTCAGCAAAGCTAACTGATACTTATTCCTGTGAATATTTGAAATCAAATTTCCTATGTGCCCTTTTTCCTTCCCTAAATAGGAAAGAAAAAAAAATAAGAAGGAGTCTTTGCAGTACAAAATTTCTTCCCACTAAAGTATCATGTCTGGGGCAACAAAACAGTGGTAGGGATGAAGGGTGTCTTCTGTCTTCACCTTAAGGCCATCAGACTAATGGCATTTTTATTTTATTGTGCTGAAGCAAATGCCTGACTATCACTATATTTCTCTTCTCTTTATAATTGAAGTTTTATTGTTTTTTAATGCCATGGTAGGCTCTGCCATGAGCACACTAATCTGAAGTGAACTGCCAGTGCTTTAGGCACCTCGGCTATGAGGCCTCCGAGTAAATCATTCATTATCCCCCATCACCACCCTCTGGAAACTGATTATCTCCAGCCGCCCCTTTAACTGCCGTGGGCTCAGTTGTGGGCTCACTCCCAATGTAGAAAAACCTCAGACTGCTTTTATTTTTAAGCTTCAAAGTTGGATTTTGAAATCTGTTTGTCTTCCATGAAATTCTGGAGGTTTTTGTGGGTAAGTGCAGGTATAGGCTCATTAAATTATTTGTTTTCTGATATCTCACCTCATCATGCCGAGAACTGACAGTGGCTGTGGAGGGCTTATTACAAGTAGACAGATTAGGAGGCCTCTACAGGAGGTAAATTTAATGGTGCTATGAAAACTCCTCTCTCATGCTGTCACCATGCCTGGATTCACTTCATTAGCACATTATTTCTTCTGATCTTCAAGGATTTTTTTTAATGTTTAAGAGTTCCTCATTAGAGTAAATCTCCCTGCTATTATAACTTAGCACATGATCAGGGATTAGCTGAGAGCTAGTCAGGAGAAACCCTTTAAGAGTAGGACGTAGGATGGATCTTGAGAGAGGCAGATGGTGCCATTTTGTGTATTTCACCGTGTGTTTGGGTCCTCCCATTTTGTACTTCAGAGCTGTTCTTTGGAAGGCTCTGCTGATTACTAATCACTGCCTCCGAGTCTCACATTCCGCAGATGACCATTTATTTTTGTTCTTTGAGAGCTTAGTGTTCCCTCATCATTACTTGGAAGCAGCTTTATTTCATTATGGAGTATGTGTTCTGATCAGAGAATTGCATAAGGATTCTTAGAGGTCATCTTTTGATCCTCTCTCCATCCTGATTTTATAAACCAGGAAGCGAGGATCAAAGAGCAGAAGTGACTTTCCTGGGCTCTGTGGCTCCCCAGCTGCCTTGGTCCTCCCCTTAAACACACACACACACACACACACACACACACACACACACACACACTTATATACACACAAACACATACACACACACATACACCCCTAAGAATCCTGAGATTTGGAGGAATCTAGTTTGGGATTTAGAGGAAAGGAGAGGAAAAAGGGAAGGAGAGGGAGAAAAGGAAAGGACAAATGAAAAAATGAATGAATGCTTCAATGATTTCATAATACATATAAAGTCCCAATTTCTTTAATCCTTACCTGATGATATCTTTATTTGTTTTTTAGAGAAAGGAGAGAAAGGGGAAGGGGGGAGAGAGAGAGAGGGGACATAGATGTGAGAGTGAAACATCTATCAATTGCCTCCCTTTGAGCTCAGGCAGGGTATTGAGCTTGCAACCTAGGTATGTGCCCTGACCAAAATGGAACCTGTAAGCTTTCTGGTGTACAGGATGACTTTCCAATGAATTGAGCCACCCAACCAGGGCAAAGCCCAAATTTTTTAACATGGCATTCAGACTCCTTCATTTTTTACTGCAATATCACTTTTTAATCCCCTTTACCACCTTCCTACCTCCACATTTTATACTCCATCCATTAAAATGCCATGTGTTATTTGCCACCATAATTTCCACATGCTGTTCCCATCCCTGTATAAAATGTCTTTCCCCACTTGCTCTGTCTGGTGAATTTCTTTACTTCCTAAGGACTTCCTTGACCATCACCACTTCTGTGAGTCCCACCACAAGACTCCAGGTCCCCAGTTAGAATATATTGCCTTTCTTATGTGTTCTCCTCCTTTGTTCCTCAGCGCACCACTTGTAAAAATAAATTGCGGTTGGTCACATGCATGCCTCTCTCCCTCCTTTGGTGTGTCCGATCCTCTTGGGATAAGAGCATCTAGGCTGCCAACTATTCAATAAATATTTGTGGAAGGTTAATGCCTGTGACTTTGCTGCTTTGGGTGATGTTTAGATTTCTGTCTGCCACATCTACTCAGGGTCCTGTGGGTTATTTCCCTGGCGGAGCTAATCAAAGGCAGTCAATGCTACTAACTAGGTGGTCTGTGCCTGGTGGAGTCACAGATCATTAAACTTCACCCTGGTATTCAGTGAGCTGTTTAATAGGCCAGGCCTTTGCAGTGACCTCCTTTTGTTGTTCTCTGTTCTGTCTCCTCAAACTTGAGCCAATGGGTCTGAAATATACTTGGTGGATATGTGCTGGAAATCAACATGTTTAACGTTCTTATTGAAGTTTTCCTTAACTTAGCCCAATTAATTTTATTTATTTATTTATTGTGGGGTGAGAAAAATTAAGTTTATTTTCACTAACCTCAAACTACAATTTATAATTTTATTCAAATTCGAATGAAGACAACAAAGCACTCTGATATTAGAAGTTCCTGTGATGCTGCCAAAATAAATCACAGATATTTTCATATCACATTATACATGTGGCAGATTTATGCTTATCACTACTTCAAAATTATATAAGGTAGTTAATTGGTCCAATTTATTGGTGTGTGCTATTTTTCCTCATTCTTTTCATAGAATGGGAAACTGTAGGTTCTTGCAGGTAATTCTTTTTTGATTTCTGGATGGATCCTAATATTGCCTTGCAAAAATAAATAGGTTTTAGTCTCAGATTGATATTAATCAGAGAGGTTTTGTCTTTGTGTGTATATGGGCACTGATATTTAGAGCCAGGTTTGGGGACAGAGAAAGAAAAGGAATCATGAATAAACATTCCCTAATGCAGGGCACTGGGACCCAAATGTGGCTGTTGAACTCTGTTAGCCGCCTATGCTACTTAGTCATCATGGGTCTGTGACCAGAACACCCAACAGGTCCCAACAACTCTGTTCTCCAGCCCTTTTCTCTTTACTTTGAGGTGTCCCCCTCCTCCCTCCAAGCCTAAAGTCTACATCAGAGTGTCGTCAGGGTTATTATTTTCTTGATTGAGCTTAGTCATATGAAACCAAAGAAGAAACGTTCACTGAGGCCTAATATTCAGACATGTCTTAGATCTATCTAATCACCCAAATCACATACATTCACACATGCACACACAGCCACACGCAGGATAAATGGCTTTAAGTAAAATTCTAATGTAAGCCCACTTTTGTGCCTGGTATTGCAAAACTAGTTTTTTAAGTGTTAGAGCTTTGTACTAAGAAATATAATGTGGATTTAAGCATTACTTTGTGTTGATATCTATGTTAAAATGAGTTGATAAGTCTTCAAGTATAAAAATGAGGAATATCCTAAAATTTAAAACTAATATTTACAACGTGAGATAGATGCAATATTTTATAACAACTTGCATAACAGGACCAGGATACAGTCAGTTGCAGTTCCTGAGCTCTGTAGTTACAGATCATCTTAGAGGCATCATTATCATGTAAAATGACAGAAATGTGACCCTTTAAAACTTAGTTTAAATGGTCAGAATAACAATAGGTTACTTTTATAGAGAGTTGGCTCTCTAGAGAGATAGCTCCTATGCACTCTCATTCAGATCCTTCCTTAGTTATTAGTCCTGACTTATAAATGAGGAAGTGGAGCTTCAGAGAACATTAAGTAATTACCCAAGATTACAACCTGGTAAACAGATTGAAACTCAGATGTGCCTGGTTCCAAAACTTACGTAGGCACAAATATGTAACAATATCATCTTCTCTGATAATTGCTCTCTCTTATTTATCACCTTCCTACTAATTTCCAACCCCTTTGAGCAAAGCTAGACTAGTGTGTAAAGAGAGATAGATGAATCAAAGGATATTCAGTTGAGTTAATGAGCTAAGTTAACTTTGTCTTTGGTACTACTTCTTAAAGAGCTAAATATACCTTCTCTTTGGTACTATTTCTCGAAGAAAATGTCTAAAGAGATTAACTTAAATAGGTGAACTCAAAGTATATGGATTGTCAATACTTATATATACTAAGCCCTTCTCTCCTCATGAGTGGACTATCTATATATATAAAAGCCTAAGCAACCATTACGACTGGACGACCAGATGACCGGATGACTGGCTGGTAGCTATGACGCACACTGACCACCAGGGAGCAGATGCTCAATGCAGGAGCTGCCCCCTGGTGGTCAGCGTGCTCCCACAGCCAACCTCCCAAAGCTGGCCAACCTCCCTTAGTTCCTCCCCTTCTTCACCCCTGCCCCCCCCCCACCCCCCCCCCCCCCCCCCAGCCAGCCAGCCCAATGACCCCGATCACCCAGATCAGGACTGGGCGACACAGTCCCAATTGATCCCAATCACTGGCCAGGCTGAGGAACCCCACCCATGCACGAATTCGTGCACTGGGCCTTTAGTTTTAGCATAATCTCCTAATTGATTTCTGTGTATCAGTGACCTCATCTCTGATCTCTTTTGTATTCTGCCTCCAGGAAACTCTTCATAACACACGATGCTCTTCTCTTAAAAAACCTGTGGTTTAAAATTCAAAGTTCAGATCTCTCTCCCTCTGAATAAATATGTTCTTTATACTACTTATGTGATACTTAACTTACACCATCTTGTGATTTAGCAATATGGATACAATTTATATTTCTTTACAGAATGTAAGCCTTTTAAAGATTGAACCCTTAAGTATGTGGCCAAAGTAAACACTTCAAATGTAATTATCAAACTTGGAAGTTTCCACTAGGCAGCAGAAAATGCAGAATTTTTGTCCTGGCTTTTCAAATAAAATCAGCTCAGCCATGCTGTACATTCCTGAATACCTCAAACACTTCTCATCGTCTCATCTTGGTTACTACCACATCTCTCTCCCTCCCTCCCTCTCTTGTTCCATCCCCCTATTCCTTGGGCTTTTCTTCCATAATCCCTTGACCCTCCCACTAAACCCTATCTCAGGCTTTGCTAGGTTTGATGGCACATTTGACCTCCAATTATGCTTCTTCAATTCGGACTATTGGCTGCTGCAGGGCCACAACCAATTCTCAACAACCTCCAAGGAGTGGATTCCCTTGTTGGTTCACAGAGTGAACAGAAATTACAGGGAGGCATGAAAAGCCTGGTGTGAAACGATTACATGACAGTCTCAGGTTGCCAGGCTCTGTTTCTGGTGGTGAGACTCAAAAAGTATTAGGACTAAGGAGTTTGTTTACTTGTTTTCAGGATTAATGAGTATGTTTTTATTTACCTTTTTACAATAAGTATTTATTACGCTTATTTTTTTTATTAGTCCTCAGGAACATATACTTAGTCATTATTTGCTTTCTTGCTCTCTCTCTTTTTTTAAAAAAAAATTATTTTAGAGAGAGAAAGAGAGAAGAATAGAGAAATAGAAACAGCCATCGAGGAGAGAGAAACATTGATTGGCTGCCTCCTGCACACCCCTCACTGGGGATTGAGCCTGAAACACAGGCATGTGCCCTGACTGGGGATCAAACTGTAACCTCCTGGTTCATGGGCCCACGCTCAACCACTGAGCAACACTAGTCAAGCTCTTACTCTCTTTTTAACATTAATTAATGAATTTTTAATTGAGATATAATTGACATATAGTATTTTATTAGTTTTTGTTTGCTTTGCTTTTTCATTTTTAATCATTGTATTAGTTTTAAGTATAGAACATAATTTTATATATGTCAAATGTTATTTGATATAACTAAACTTACCACAATAATTTTAGTTGGTTAACACCCACAACCACACATGGTTACAATTTCTTTCCCCTTGTGACGAGAACTTTTAAGATCTACTCTCTTAGCAACTTTTAAATATACCATACAGTAGTGTTAACTGTGGTCACCATGCTATTCATTACATTTCAGGACTTATCTATATGTGGAAGTTTTATTCCTTTGACCACTGTCACGCATTTACTTTATTCAGAAAGTATTAGAAACAAAGAGTTTTACAGCAGAATCCAACCTGAAGGTAGAAAATCTATCCTTGGGTAACACACAGCTCCTGCTAATGTTTTGCTGAGAGTAATTTGTTGGAAACAAATGCAATTAAGGTGGAGATTTGCGGGGATTTGTGTAATCGCTTGTAGAGTCTTAGATAGCTAAAACTATATGAATGGTGGATGAAGTGCCTGTACTTCAAGTCTGAACACTGAGAAATTGCAGCATGAGAGAGACAAAGGATCCCCAGAGTCGTTATCCAGGCCCGAGGCCTGTGCTTATCAGCAGGTGATAGGAACCGGGTGAGTTAAAGTCATGAACACAGAGGCAAGTCTAGCTAAGCTCAGAGGCCCGATTTCCCTTGCCACACTTAATCAAGTGTTTTAGCAAGAGACAAGACCAGACCCATGGCATACAAATTCACAGTTTTTATTTGAACTGTCCATACTTTATTCTATAAGTTTATTTTAATCATTTCCATTTTTTAGTTAGCACTTTTGATCCTTTTTTATAGAATTCTTAGAAAAAGATCCCTTTAGTATAATGTGAATGATGGTCATCAGAATTAGAGGACACAGCTGGTGACTATACTTATTTAACTCTGAGCTGAGGTCCAAGGCAGCCTGAGCAGAGGCCAAGATAAAGCCTTTGGTCTTGATGAGCTTTGGTGGAGAGAGGCAGAGAGTTTTTCTATCCATAGACACCATGTAGGAGAGTAATCAGAACAAGGTTGTTTGTAGAAATCACAACTGGAGTTGATGAGGAAGAGAGGAGAAGTACTCAGTAGACCAAGATAGGTCCAATGACCAAAGGTATAAGGCAGGCGTCCTCAAACTACGGCTCGCGGGCCACATGTGGGTGTTTTTGCCGGTTTGTTTTTTTACTTCAAAGTAAAATACGTGCAGTGTGCATAGGAATTTGTTCATAGTTTTTTTAAACTATAGCCCGGCCCTCCAACGGTCTGAGGGACAGTGAACTGGCCCCCTGTTTAAAAAGTTTGAGGACCCCTGGTATAAGGTATGGTGAGCAGCTTGCCCAAGTGGGAAAATTGTCACAAAAGAGCCAGTCAGGGTTAACCCACTGAGTGCCTTTTGTATATACATACAATCGAGAAGATTTTTCATAGCAGAAAGCTGGGATCCATTTGATCAGGATGGTGGCAGTGTGCAGGGTGGACATTATCTGGCAACTCACATTTTCTCATCTTTGTTGATATATCTTCATTCTTTCAAAAGCACCTAATGTGGACTCTGGCACCCAGTTTTCGGTAAGTAGCATCCCTACAGAATGGTGCTCACATAAGGCTGTTAGAATCACATTTGCCTATTGGAATCCACTTAGCCTTCAAGCTTTACATCCTGTGCTTTGGATGGTGAAGCAAACCTCTCTTCCTTTACTCAGGTGGTGCTTACTGTTGATTGGGAGAGTAGCTTTCCAGGATAGGGCCTCTCTGCAGAGCCCATGCCCATGTCCAGAGCAGGAGGCTTATTCAGCAGCAGTTTCCAAACATACTGCCTGTGGGAGACAGCTGATGGGTCTACTGGGTGGTAGACAACAGCTAGGGGGAAAGGAACTAAAAATTAGGAATAGGGATTCAAGGACAGGTTTATAATTGGGAAAGGTAGCAGAGCCCGGCTATCTGCCCTGAAGCTTGGGCTGTGCTGGGGCAGGAGGGAGGGTAAGAGGCCTCCCTGGTGGGAGCACCGAGTCTGGGTAAGGACAGACTGAAGCAGGTACCCTTCTCCAGAGCTCCTGCCCAGCGGTTACACCAAGTATGCATTAGGGCCACCCTCTGCCTGACAGGACAAATCCCAAAGTCTTCAATGGTTCATCTCTACAACATCCTTACTTACAAATGTGGTAGCAAATTCATTGAATAAAAATACTAGTTAAAAAGGGGGGGTGGGCAGTAAAAAAATGCAAATAGAAATCCTTCATCCCTCTCTTCACTGACTTACAGGTTATTCATTTTATATGTCAAATGTTCCCAAGTCAGGAACATTTGACATATAAATGACTCTTGAACATCTCCTGTGCCTTGCTTCTTAGCTGATGTTAATGAGTTTCTGCAGCCTCTCCATTCTGTGAGATGAATGCCTCTCCCTTGCTGTGTCTGTTTCTATCTGGAGACGGCAGGGGTCTGGCAGAGCTGTATGCACCAATTACCTTCCTAGTACTAGATGATCACTGTCTGCCCTCCTGAGCTAAGCTTGGCAAGAATTTATATTGCTTTTTCCATCTTTCCCTCCCAATAATGAAGATCCATAGATCTGGTCATTCAAATTAATAATTATCTCAGCCTTCTATGGATCAATCTCTCCCCAAACCATGAATTTTCCATGATAGGAGGGCTTAAGAATAAGAGTGTAAATATTCAGATTTCTTTTTTTTCTTTTTTTTTAATTTTATTGATTTCAGAGAGGAAGGAGAGGGAGAGAGAGAGATAGAAACATCAATGATGAGAGAGAATTATCCATTCGCTGCCTCCTGCATGCCCCACATTGGTGATCGAGCCCACATTGGGGATTGGGCCCACAACCTGGACATGTGCCCTTGACTGGAATCAATCCTGGGACCCTTAAGTCCGAAGGCTGACGCTGTATCCACTGAGCAAAACCAGCCAGGGCAATAGTCAGATTTCTTAATATGAATTTACTAGAGGCCTGGTGCACGGATTCAGGCACTAGTGGGATCCCTTGGCCTGGCCTGCACCTTCTCACAATCCAGGACCCCTCGGGGGATGTCAGACTGCCGGTTTCAGCCTGATCCCCACAGGCCAGGCCGAGGGACCCCACCAGTGCACAAATCTGTGCACCAGGCCTCTAGTATGCATATAAGATCTTTGGTTGTTAATCTCTTCCCGCCCTCCCCCTCTCCCCTTCACTCGGAGATTCATCAGTCTGTTCCATGTTTCCATGCCTGTACATTGATCCCCCTGGTGGTTAGTGCAAGTCATAGCTACGGGTCGAACGGTCGCTTAGGCTTTTATATATATAGCTTTATCCCTGGTTTAGGGCAAAAACCAAAAACACCTGGTGGCAACAATATACATTATTTGTTTGCTTTATCTGATTTTTATATGCTAATTTTTAGAAGGGGTCATTTCTTCAATAAAATATGCATAATTCTTTGAAAGCAAGTTAGAAATTCAAGTGTACAAAGGAAATGTTTTAACCAATTCTCTTCCTAAAGAGTGAGAGACCCAAAGGAAAACTGAAACACAGCATCATAGGATCATAATCCTGGAAAGGAATCTAAATTAGCAATTCACTAGTAGTATATACACCAGACCCCTGCCATCAAGATGGGATCTATACCGAACAGTACTCTGTAGGAGGCCATCTGCCCATAGGCAGGTGACTTCTGCATTTTCACTTCCTGAGACCAGGCATGCATGTTTACCCCACCTGGGGTTAGCACAGCCTTCTCAGCCATGCAGGTAGAACTCACCATGCCTTCCAATTACAGCCCTGACTCCTCCTTCTCATCCATGTCATGCATTGTATTTAGTCACCAAGTTCTAAGCCTGAAGCAATTTATTTCTTTACAAGCACATCTCCAGCCTCAAAAAGCCAGAGGAACCATTTGCTAAGGGAGGTATTGCAGGGAGTGGGTTTCATCCTCTGAATTTGGTCTTGACCTGCCCTTCAATTGATTAGTAGCTAGTCCCATCTGCCCATCTCTACCCCTTCCCTTTCCACCACTGCAAGGCACAGGCCCCATGTGCCCTGCCTATTGGCTCCCCACCTTATTTCATGATGTTTGGACTGTATCCTTGCCTACAAAGAATCTGCATAGACTGGCAAACTGGCAACAGAATGCTCTTTGGTTTGATCCACAGCATCAGCCCCCGCCCCCATCATGTGCTTATGATCAGATATTTTCCCTCATCTGTGGTTGGGGTTGTGCCTCCCACCTGGACCTAGAGAATTGGCTCATAAATGGTTGTGTTTTCTTTTTTTCCCCCTCACAAGGGACTCCCAGTTCATTGGGGCACACAGCATGTTCTCAGGGAAGCATCTGATGAATAAACAAGTGATGATCAGACATGCTAATGAAAGACAAGCCAGGGAGAAAAAATATTTAATTTTCGGTAATAATACATTCTGCAATTCCTCTTTGCTACCTTTCAGCTCATTTGTTTTACCCTGAGATAACCAGAAAGCCTGGTTTTGCAGACAATGCAAAACCTACTTTAAAAGTATGTTTGCAGGGAACATGGGAAAGTTGTTGCCTCTCAGAAGCTCATTCGCATACCTATGGACTAGGAGGGGGTATTTCTTCAATAACAATATGCATAATTCTTTGAGAATTTGAGGAACTGAGTGCGACTCAGTTCCCATTGACAAGAGCACAAGTTTACAGTGTGCCATGTCCACTTGGTATTTGCTGCCAGAAGCTCAGAGCCACATTTGATTCAACTATAGCAACCATTATGAAAAGATTATACTAACCATATGCAAAACCTCTTCCTTTGGCCTTGATTACTTAGTTCTCTTTTATTAACTTTCTCATATATGTCTTTGTTCTTATCTTCCTCATTGTATTCAAAGAGTATACACATTAAAATAAATTTCCCAAAGGACTTCCTTCAAAAAACGTTGAAGTCTGCACTTCTCCATGGCCTTGTGCCATGGGACGGAATTAGACACTGGGTTTTTGTCATTCTGTAATGCATTCAGCCTTTAAAGCCAAAACTCGCCGTGCTTACAAGGCTCAATTCCCTGCACTGTCAAGTCTCATTTGTGATCTGGAACCACTCAGAAAACAACTTTCTCATTTTAGGCAAGTCCCCAGGAAATAAAATTATTAACATTAAAATGTTCTATATTAAATTGCTATATTACAAACAACCCATAACAAGTAGAGCAAAAAGAAAGTGCAAAGTAACAAGCTAGTTAGGATGCCCTCTCTTTCTTTATTTCTAATTATCTCAACAAATTGCTGAGTCCTTAGAAACGCTCACCCTCATGGTCTGCATGCTACAGAAAAGAGAAAATTTGTGGTTTGAACAATGTATCCCTAGTTTAAAGCCAATGTAAACCAGAAGTTTAAAACTCCAGTCATTCCAATGGTACTGAACTAATAAAGAATTCTAACCTGGAATTGTGTATCCCTCTAGGGGGCCATGGAATTCAGACACTCTTCTAAAGCCGAATTAGGCCTCATCCTGATACTCTCTCTACTCCCCTTTTCAGGTATGTGTTACCTGGGAGCCTAGAGGCACATTGATGGTCCTGAAACAGATGGGCTTTCCTTTATGTGTTCCTTTCCTCCTGGGCAAGAAAAGCACAACTGCACTGAGCAATTGTGTGTAAAAGATTGCTTAAACCCATCCACAGCTTTCACCTTCTCTTCAGCAGGGCTCGCTGGAACCTGGAAGCTTCCAGCCCATTAAGATCCTTATCCATTCTGTGGCACAGACGTGCTTATTAGCCATCATTACTATCTTCAGGAACCTTTTACTCTACCCATTTCCTAGGCTTCGCAGTCAGGAGTGGGCTAATTATATTAACAAATATTCCCCCAAATACCAGAATTTGCTTACTTTCCCCTCAAGTCATAGGTCTACATGGAGGGGCGGGGGGGGGGGGGGGGGGGGGGGGCCTGGGGGTGTTTCCCAGACTCCTTCCATCTTCCATCCTCTTCTTTTGGAGACTAAGAAAGAGCAAGGAAACTTGTGTGAGAAGCTTTTCTGGGTCAGGCCTGTAGGTGGCACCCTTCATTCTGTTCAAGTTCTCGGTCATGTGGACACATCCATGTGCAGGTAAGGCTGAGATAAGTAGTCTGCTCTGAAGGGAAAGGAACTGGGGTTTGGGGAGAGCACACAGCAGTCTCCCCCTCATTTTTTGTTGCCCTGCCCCTAATTTTCTATCTTCGTTATATTAACAATTTTTGGTGAATGGGCTATTTGCCAGAAATTTACTCCAGTAAGGAACAAGCTATTCAGTTTGTTCTTTGATTCTATTTTAAACCATATTTCCCAAGTCTCTACCTTCATCATCAATACCTACCAGGACCCGTGATTCACTTCAAGTTTTGTTTGTTTGTTTCTCTCACCCAGGTGTTTTAATCAGAACAACTCACATGCCTCTAGAGGTCAAGGCCACAGGATGTAGAAGGATGAATGTAAGAGAAAGTGAACTGCGGAAGCTGCTGAAAACAGGGAGTGCACCTCCCATGGAAAGAGGGGCTACTTTGCGGCTCCTGCCAAGTGTTCCCCAAAAGGAAGGTGGCCTGAAGTTGTAAGAGCTTCTACTTGTTTAAGAGACCCAGCAACCCAGATTTTAAGTAAAATGTCTTCATTTGTAAATGTTGGCCACTAATTAAACTACCTTTAAACCTCTGAGCAGGCTATTCTAAATATATCCAAGGGCCAGACTCAGCTGGTAGGCTAGCATTTTGCAACTTCTCTTGTAACTTTTCTGCTCCGGTGAGGAAAGGTAAGGGTTCAGACGAAATCAGAGCACTTAACTGCAGGCCTTTTCATGGAGCAGAAGTGAAGGGTGCCTTCTGCTTCCACACAGCCTGGTGGTAGGGGCTTAAGGGCGTTCATCTCTGGACGGGTAATCTAAGACTCAGAATTCTACATGTTGAATACCCTTGTTATTTCTTTGCAAATGTTACAAATACCAGATGTATTTGAAAAAGACCAAGGTCTTTCATGATCACGTAGATCAAATTTGGATGCTACTGAATAGGAAACGGGTGTGTGTGTATTGTTACTGGACCAAACTAGGTCCAGTTACTCAGTAGTTGCCAGGCAAAAGACAACTCCAAGAAGATTTCATGAGAAGGTATGTATTTATTGCCAGCCCACAGGCAAGGACAGGGGAGAAGGGTCACTTCCCCAAAGTGCTGTGCCCCTGAACACAGGATCAGGATCAGCTTGGTCTTTATTCAAGGAGATCGTGCATAAACATCGAGGTGAGCTTCAGCATCATAACATGTACAGGTGGGGACATTCTTGTTCATGCACAGTTAGAAAACATGGCTATACATACATCGAATGTTCAAAAATGGTGAAAATCTGCCCCCTGGGAGGAGAACTTAGTTTATAATGAGGGTGTAGTTCATGGAGAGGTCAGTATAGAGCCCTCCAGGCTGCTTCCTCCAGCATCGGGCAGTTCGAGCCGGGTTAGCCCCTCGGTTTTGCAAACCATCCTGGGCTTCTCCCTGAAAAGACAGTTCTGACATGCCTCAGTGTCAGGGACGGCACAGGGATGGAAGGAAGTTTAACTAAGTCTCAGCTCCCCTGTCTAACTCCACAAATTGCAGGATATGGTTACACAGACTTTACAGCATCTGGGTGATCTAAGTGGGTTTACAGGTTAATCTAAGCAAAGTTGTGAATTCTAAATAAAAGTTAGTGTGTGTATATATATATATATATATATATATATATATATATATATATATATTAGGTTCCAGTTTGTAGTATAGTATGTGTGCAGTGGTGTGTGGGGTGTTCAGTGTGTGTATGTATGGTATGGTGTGTGTGTGTGTGGTGTGTATATAGTGTAGTATGTGTGCTGTGATGTGTTTATGGGTGGGGTGTATGTATGTATGTATGTGTGTGCTCACATAGTCAATGGAGGTTGTCTGTACAGTATTTAAAGTGGCATATACTTTTAGCCAAATTAGCAAGAGTGCCTGGTAGAAATACATAATTTTATAGTATTTTGTTTTTAAAATCATGTTAAAGGGTGGTAAAAAATGAAAG